>NC_134404.1:264974041-265338208 GCF_038048845.1 Mixophyes fleayi
TACAATGAAGATGGTATAGCTTGCATCTATTGGTCCAGGTCTCAGGAATGTCCAAGGGGTTGTCAATCATTGGCTGGTTCATCCTAAGGAATCCAAAGGAGGGGGTCATCTCTGCAGGGGGTATGCTCTGCTCTTCCCGCCAGGATTCCTTGGTCTTAAGTAGTTCATAATTCCCTATCATTCATAACTTGTGTATGCACTCTGCGATTCCCTCGCAGAGTGAACCAAACAGTAGGATATGTAACAAGGTTCATTATGATACCACTCATGATGTGATTCCTTCAACCTTTTCCGTGTATTTCACTAATATGCATGTAACTCTGATATAACATATAAATACTACTACTATATTTCGACATAACTGACTATGTGTTGCAACTACCATTTTATAAGTATGCGTGTGTGTGCGAATGTATGGTAAAAGACCAATTACTGTTGCTGCCACGTGTAGTGGATGCGTTTGCCCTTTCACGCCGTAGCGTGCCCTTGTACGTAGATGCATACCATATGCATCTTTTCAGACAGCGACAACCAAGTTTGCTAGACTTTAATTGAAATGACTTTATCCAATTTGCTGACTTCGACAGCTCCACCCTTTGATAGTGTACTAAACTATCACCCAATCACCGTTTTAAGTTCAGGATTATACAATACTTCTTCACAGACCATGATCTCGGTATCTGGTACCACCCTTTCAGTCTCTTTCTCAGTGTTACTCCTATGAGACCGTTTTCCACACTTCAACACAGTAGGAACACATTTGACAACTAAACTAATTGCTAAGATGACACCCAGTATAAGGAGAAGAAGCTTACCTACACTAGCAACCATTTCCTGTACCCACTCCCCCAGACCGGAGAACCATTTCACAGGGTTCAACCACGAGAACCAACCTGCCACCTTTTCCCCGACCTCATATAACGAAGAATTATGGCTCTTTCAAAATTCCCATTTCAGCTGTAAAATTTCATCCATCTTCCGGTCTATAACCTCTTTAGGGTCATCCATATTATTAGTAATGTACGTGCAACATTTGACACCGAACTGGGTGGCCAGTGTCACACAGTACCCACCAGTAATAGAGGTGAGATAATTTAGTACCAGTCTATGTTGCACCAACTCCTTCTTGTACGCTTGTAGCTCCCTTCCAGTATACCTGAAAGTGTCATCATACATCTCGGTGATATTATCTATTATTAGCTAGGTCTTGGATATATTTAAAGTTTAATGTTCCCCGAGCGGTCCTGGTGAGATCTAGAGCAACCATAACTTGGAAACCAGCAGTTTCACTAATCAATTTTGTAGCTATGGGTTCCTCACCAGGAATCATATTTCTCTTGCCACGGTGTTCATACTGTGTGTGTATGTATGGTGGTGATGTAGTTTTGTGAATACCAACCATTTCTTCATGAGTAATGAGTCATGATTTCAGGAACCAGTTTAGCTAAGAAACACAAGCCCTTGGAACTCGGAGTCACCCAGGAATAAGCTTTCCTTCCACAAACAAAATACACATCATCAGGGAGAACATAAGGAGCAGTATGCCCATGAATTATATCACACAGAGTTTTGATAAAACTACCTATGCCTAGTGTCTCCATTTGTTCTAGACACGTGTCGGCATTAATGAAATTTTTACATTCATCTGTAGAGACTTTTCCAATGGATACCTTCTTATGTTTGGTTATACACCCTAATTTGTGACCTCCATCAACATTCCTGCCTAGTAGTGACCTTGTTAGTCTCCCTCTAAAATGAGTGTGGCGAGCCATTGTCTGATCTGATAGGTCAGTCTCCCAATTCTCCAGGCGCTTTTCATGAGATATGTTTAGGCACAGCAAAGATCTGCCTATGGAGTATTGTCGAAGCGTCAGACTAGGGGACCTAGTGTTATTGTACCTGCCTTCAATGGGCCTCCCACCCCTCAATTCGAGTACTTCAGATATGTTTAGAGGGAATGGCACTAGTCCTATATTATGCTGCCCTTGAGGCACATGAGAGCACACCCAACACACGGTTTGGTTTAGTACCTTACCCACCAGGGAGTGATAATCCTCCAAAGGATGCCCGCCTATATTCAGAGTACTGGGGGACTGGCATCATTGGATGCATCTCTCTTCAACTAGGGAGTCGCAGAACTTGCAGATACAATACTCATCAGACAATAGCCCCTCACACTGCCTCCGAGTTCCTGAGCTAGCAGACCTTTTCATAACCCCTGGACCAAGTTTGATAATGGGCTGCTCTGAGTATCCTATTAACTTTTCTTCGGCCTCCGTTTCATAAGTATCACTCCCAGAACTCTCCTCCGTCCTCCATCCTCCTTCACAAAAATAGAATGTCCTAGAAAGAGTAAAAACAAGGTAAATCCTGGAACAAAAGAAAAACAAAAACCGCCACTCCATTGCTGGAAAGATAGTTCTGAGGCAACGTCTCTGGTTCAGATGTCTCGACTGCAGGCTTTAGGTCTCCCGGAACAGGCTCACAAGTGACAGCTCTATGTCGTCGGTCTTAGTTTTATCTTTAACTTTCTCCGGATTATGGACTCTCCTGCAGTGGGTGGAATGGACCCAAGTGTCTCTCTCTGCAACCTTCAGTAATGTAGTACTGGTCAGCAGCACTTGGTACGGGCCTTCCCAACGGTCTGTTAAACAACCTGAACATAAGAAATTGCGGATCATAACATAATCTCCAGGTTCAACATCATGACAGTTCGTCTCTGGCATACCAGGTGACAGCAATTTTAGTTTTTGTTGTTGTTGTTTTAGCTGTCTACTCATTCTTATAAGATATTGTACAGTCATTTAATTATTACACTTCAAGTCGTCTTGTGGACTCACAATCAAATGAGGCTGTCGTCCGAACAGTATCTCAAAGGGGGACAGATTAAGAGGAGGTCTAGGAGTGGTTCGAATGCTATGGAGGACCAACGGCAAAGCCTCAGGCCATGCCAACCCAGTTTCAGCCATTATCTTACCCAGCTTGTTCTTTATAGTACCGTTTACTCTTTCCACCTTACCACTGGCTTGTGGTCGGTAAGGGGTGGGAAGTCTGCTATTGATTCCCATGAGTTTACACATATTTTGGAAGATATCACCAGTAAAATGGGTACCCCTATCACTTTCAATGATTCTAGGGATACCGAACCTACACACAAAGTCTTGTACAATTTTCTTTGCAGTGAACACAGCAGTATTAGTGGCTGCCGGATATGCTTCTACCCAACCGGAAAACACATCAATACACACTAACACATACTTTAGATTCCTGCACGGTGGTAATTGGATATAGTCAATTTGTATTACCTGGAAAGGTCCGTCTGTAGGAGGGATGTGGGATGGCTCAGTTGGAATAGTTTTCCCAACATTTTTCCTCAAACAAGTACGACATGACATTGCTTTCTTACCAGCCTGAGAGGAAAATCCGGGAGCACACCAGTATGCTCTCACCAGTTTGCACATACCTTCTTTACCCAGGTGAGTCAGGCCGTGTGCTGCTTCAGCCAGGCTTGGATAGTATGTTCGGGGAGCTACAGGCTTACCTTGTCCATCCCTCCAGAGTCCTGAGGACTCTTGACCACATCCCTTCGCCTTCCAGACCGCCTTTTCCTGCAGGGAACACAAATCTTGCATTTCAATTAATTTCTGCATGTCTAATGTCTGAAAAACCATTATAGTCTCGATCGATACAGTCATAGGTTGCCCTGCTGCCCATTTAGCAGCTTCGTCTGCCCTGTTGTTGCCCAATGACACTGGGTCTTCTTCAAAGGTATGGGCTTTGCACTTTATGACGGCTACTGTTCTGGGTAACTGTATCGCTGTCAGAAGTCCTTTTATGTGTTGTGAGTGTGCCACTGGTGTACCTGCTGCTGTCGTAAAGTTTCTAAGACGCCAAAGGGCCCCAAAATCGTGCACTACCCCGAAGGCGTACCTAGAGTCAGTATATATATTGGCTGATTTACCCTCTGCCAATTCACACGCTCTTCTTAGTGCTACTAGTTCCACCACCTGGGCTGAGTGAGGTGGACCAAGGGGTTCAGCTTCTACCACATCCTGATCGTCTACAACAGCGTAACCAGTACATAGCTCTCCTGTCTCTGTCTGTCTATGGCAACTTCCGTCTGTATAAAACGTAAAATCTACATTTTCTAAGGGGGTGTCACGTATGTCGGGCCTTGCAGTAAAGGTCTGATTCAGGTGTTCCATACAGTCATGCGTGTCAGTATTCTTGCCTAACTCATCATTAACCAGGGTCTCCTCACCTCCCACCCTTTGTGTCTCTAGAGACACATACGGAAGGTATGTAACTGGATTTAAGGTGCTACATCGTTTGATGGTGATGTTTGAGGGTGCCATCAGGGCTAGTTCCCACTTTGTGAATCTAGCTGAAGAAACATGTCTGGTTTGGGCTGAATTTAACAGAGCTGATACAGCATGGGGTGTATAGATAGTTGAATTATGTCCTAATACTACGTCCTCGCTCTTACTTACCAGAAGAGCCGTTGCTGCTACACTTCTGAGACATGTTGGGAGTGATCTTGCCACATTGTCTAATTGTGCACTGTAGTATGCTACCGGTCTGCTAGCGTCACCATGTTTCTGTGCGAGGACACCTGCTGCACAACCATCAGCTTCTGTACAAAATAGCTCAAAAGGCTTTTCATAATCAGGTATTCCCAATGCAGGTGCTCTCGCCAGACTATCTTTAAGATTAAAGAACGCTTGCTCTGACTCTTCTGTGTGTACAACACGTTCTGGTTTTGAGGAAGAGACTAGCTCCTGCAATGGTAATGCCAGAATAGAAAAACCTGGGATCCAGGATCTACAGTATCCACACATCCCCAAGAAAGTACGAATCTGCTTCTGGCTCTGCGGCAGAGTCATGTGTTGTATGGCCTCAATTCTGTCGGTTGTCAGGTGTCTTAGCCCCTTAGTGAGGCAGTGTCCTAAGTATTTGACCTTAGTTTGACATGGCTGTAATTTATCCTTTGCCACCTTGTGCCCTGTTTGTGAAAGATGAAGCAACAACAATTTAGTATCATGTAAACATGACATAAAAGAATCAGAGCACAACAACAAATCGTCCACATATTGAATTAGAACAGACCCATTGTGGGGTTGAAAGGATTGCAAACAGTTATGTAAGGCTTGGGAAAAAATACTGGGGCTGTCAATGAACCCCTGGGGTAGTCTGGTCCATGTGTATTGCACTCCCCTGTAGGAGAATGCAAAAAGGTATTGGCAGTCAGGGTGAAGAGGGACTGAGAAGAAAGCAGAACATAGATCAATGACAGTAAAATGACTGGCAGACGGTGGAATCTGCATGAGGATGACAGCTGGATTCGGCACTACGGGGAATTGGCTCTCAACAACTTTGTTAATTCCCCTTAAGTCCTGGACTAATCTATAGCCCCTCCCACCATTCTTCTTCACAGGGAAAATGGGACTATTTGCTGTACTGGCTGTACGAATTAAAATCCATTGTTGTAACAGACTCTCAATAACAGGATATACCCCTAGTTCCACCTCCGGTTTTAATGGATACTGTGGGATTTTTGGAGCTATCCTACCACTTTTTAGATTGATCATGACAGGGGCTACGTTTGCCATCAGTCCAGAGTCCTGTCCATCTCTGGTCCATAGGGAACCTGGTATTTCCAGCAACATCCCCTTTACTTGAGATGGACTTTGTTCTATAACAGGAGAGTGTAACATTAACCTTTGAGGGGTGTCCAATATATCCTGTACCTCATGTGCGACCTTCTCCGGTATATCTAAGAACACACCATCAGAAGTACAGTATATGACACATCCCATTTTACATAACAAGTCTCTCCCTAGCAAGTTAGTAGGAGCCGCTGCAGCCAAGAGAAACGAATGCTTAGTATGCAGAGGCCCAATAGTAACTTCAGCAGGTTTAGTTAGAGGATAATGTAACACTTTTCCCATCACCCCCATAGCTGGAATAGTTTTACTGGTCACCTGTAGATTGAAAGGAGAGGTTATCACAGATCAGGCCGCCCCTGTATCTACAAGAAAAGTTTGTTTCCTACCAGCTATGTCAACTATCATTTTTGGTTCTTCACTCTGACTCTCAGTTAACCTCACTGGCTGTAGATTACAGGTATGACCTGACCCCTAGCGCTGACTATTGATTTCCCGCGCAGCATTTGCTGCTGTAATAAGCGCGGGTAAATGTGAGTCTTCTAGTCTATGTGAATCCCTCCTTGGAGGATATCTATGTGACCCTTCATTAGGATTATACCTTCCCTTTGTACAATCTTTTCTCATATGTCCTTCTTCTTTGCAATTGTAACATCTCAACATTCTGCGTTTCCCGTTATGTGGGTTATATGCTGGTGGTCGTGTATGCATTTCCCCTAATGCCTGTATACTCACCGTCATCAACTTGTCACTCTTTTCTTCCCTTTTCCTAAAGATATTTTTGTCATGTTCCACAGCAACTTCTCTAAGAGAATCTACCGTGCTGCCTCTCCAACCCGGGGTTGAGGTTTGTACTCTTGTTTTTAGATTTTCCTTTAAATCATCCATCAGTACTGTTACCGCTACTTCCCTATGATGTGGGTTCTCCCTTATATCTGATATCCCCGTAAACTGTGTCATTGATGCAAGAGCTCTACCAAAATAATCCGCTGCAGTTTCACTGTCTTTTTGTTTTATGGTGAAAATCTTACTCCAATTTACCACTACTGGAAAATATATGGCTAAGTGTTTGACAATTCTTTCTATATTCTTTTGGTTAATCTCATCAGTCAAGGTGTCATCTTCCTCCAACAAACAATCTTCAATAAATTTTTGTATGTTAGTATTGGGAGGAAGACACGCCCTCAACACTACACGCCAATCCTTATTGGTTGGTTCGTGGGCATTTCCTAAATCTTTAACAAAGTTCTGACATTTAGCTAACTCCTTTCTAGGATCTGGGAATTCAGTCATAATGGAGCGTAATTCTGGTCTAGTCCAGGGACAATGCATTGTAACATTTCTTAAAGGAACTACACCATCCTTATCCAGTTTCCCATTGGGAACTGATATTGTGCGGACTGGGAACGCACCCTCTGGTACACTGACTTCAGGGGACACTACAGGATTTGCTGGTTCTAGATTTAGAACGCTTTCACTCCTAGTGATCACTCTACTCTCACCTATCTCAGCCATTTTCTCATACTTGCGTTGAGCCTCTAGTACACTAACGGCATGGGCAATGGCCGAAATCACAGTGGGTTCATCTTCATTTTCAGATACACTTGATTTAAACTGGCTTAAAACAGGATACAACTTAGCAATTTTTCTATTTTCAGTTTTAACAACGGCTGTACTTACCCCTCCCGCCACATAAGGTGGCGGGGGGCGCGCTTGTGCTGAGTTCGCCACGCTTCCCGACGGTTACTTCCGTTGTGCGCGCACTTTTAGCCAAGCCTACTTCCGCTTTGCATTCGCTGCTCTGCCACGTGTTACCTTCCATTTGCCACAATTTTAAACAATCATTATGTTTATTCCTCACTTTCGTTGAGGTAATCAACCATACTTTATCTTTTACAGTATTTAGTACCTCTGCATTAAAACTCCCTATTGTTGGGAAAGGCCTATCACAACCTTTGGTCATCTTGACCCACGCCTCGCAATACGCAGTTGCGTATGCACCATATTTCTTACACATGAGAAATCTCGCTGAACCAATAGGACCTTCCTTAGGCAGTACCTTGGCCTTCTCTAGCGTTTGCTTAGCACCCATATTGAACAACAGGGTCCCAGAAATATCACAATATCCTGCCACAAAATAGGGTTCCAATAATAACACAATATTCAGCCACTAATTTTCAACACTACCGCTAGAGATATTTTACCGGCCTGTTGACGTATTTGCTACAAGCCGCGTCCACTCGCTTCCTCTTGTATTAAACAAGGACCCCTAATACAGAAATATCAATGCGGACTAAAGGGTTATCAGCTTTCTGATCATCCCTGACTCTCCAACAAAAATCTGTTGAGTTTATTACAACTGGTAGCATCCGGTAAAGTCAATTACCAGCCTTACCAACGTAATTCCTCCCCGTTACTCCCAAGTCACAATCACGGCTTTCCTTGCCGTGCGGTGCAATCGCAACGCTTAAAGCTAATCCGTAAGCGATGCGATTACCCTTGGGTGCACGTCGCGAAAACTTATTCAGTTTCCGTCCCTCGGTATACCTGCCTTGTATACCGTACACCAGTTGGGCACCTGCCTCGTCAAACAGCAACTGACACTCTATTCTGCAATAGATAAAATCTTAGTGTATTTAAAGTAGACAAATCACACGACATACACCTTTTCTGCGCAGAAAATAAAAGAATTCCCAACAATAGTAATAATGTCCCAGAGGTTTTCACAAGTAATTATATTATGCACATATAATAACTATCAAGACGATTGTTTAACCACGTGGCAAATCTACCGGAAGTTCGCGTACGCACAGCAGGAAATACACATACGCTAAGCAATGCAATACAGTTAAAACACACAATGACAGGAAAAAGAAACAGTTTTCTCTTTTCTCCCTAGGTTCTAGTTAGCGTGCCCTAGATAATGCAAAACGGACATGCGGTTTCGCAACACAGAGTAAAATTCAGGTGTCACTCACCAGACTGTGAGTGCTTCTTCCCGTGTGTTTAGGAACCGTGGCCGTCCACCATCCTGAGGGTCTGCGCATGTGCAGCCCTTTCAAACCTTCTGTTCAGGTTCCTTTTAGTTAATTGGCTGATCAGGCAACACTCCCTATTTAAAGCACCTGAGTTCCATACCTCGTTGCCTGATCTTGGAGTCTCATTCCCATGAGCCTCTGAAGGTGTTCCTGTGTTTCCTCGTGTATTCAGCTCAGCTGATTCCTGTGGTTTCCAGACCACTTCAACTCTCCTGTGGTTTCCAGACCACTTCAACTCTCCTGTGTTTCATCGTGACTGTATTAGCTGATTCCTATCCGCTGCCTCCGTGCACTACAGTTATCAACTCACTTCAACTCTCCTGTGTTCCATCGTGACTGTATTAGCTGATTCCTATCCGCTGCCTCCGTGCACTACAGTTATCAACTCACTTCAACTCTCCTGTGTTTCATCGTGACTGTATTAGCTGATTCCTATCCGCTGCCTCCGTGCATTACAGTTATCAACTCACTTCAACTCTCCTGTGTTTCATCGTGACTGTATTAGCTGATTCCTATCCGCTGCCTCCGTGCACTACAGTTATCAGCTCACTTCAACTCTCCTGTGTTTCATCGAGACTGCACCAGCTGATTCCTATCCGCTGCCTCCGTGCTCAACAGTTCCAGCTCATCTCAACTCTCCCGTGTTTCATCGTGACTGCACCTGCTGATTCCTATCCGCTACCTCCGTGTACCTGCAGTGTCCTGCTTGCCGCTACCCTTCAGTTCTACTCGTGTCTGCAGCCAGCTGATCCGCTCTCCGTGCTTCTACAGTGTTCCTGCCTGTGTCAACTCGCCAGTCTGCATCGGATCAACGCCTCGCTGCTTTCATCTCGTCTAGACCATCTCTACTCTTCAGTGTTCTCCTGGTGTCCAGTTCTATATACTACTGCTTCCTGAGTATTTGTTTCTATCCCTGCTGGTCTACCTACCTGTGCGCTGCACCTACTTGATTACCGCTTCTACCCTCCTGGGACTTCGCATCCTGCCGGCCTCCAGCCGTTCAGGTATCTCTGCACTCCTGTCTGACAGCCTGCTCCTGAACCACGGTATCCATACTTCTCATTGACTGTGCTGGTGTCACGGGCACTAGGAGTCTTTACCCAGGGATCACCAGGTGATAGGCTTACCAGAGCAGTATAGGTGGTAATATGGTACTCTGGTAGCAGGGTGATCACGGAACAGGAAATAGCAGATGATGAGATGCTCAGGAAAGTCTATGACTAGCAGCACTGGCAATATGGAGGTAGTAATACACGAGGAACTGTATGGACAAAGGACACGTGAAGGTAGTCAGTGGTCTGCGGTAGCAAGTTGTACCACTGCTATAGTGAGGAGGAATGTCCAACAGAAACGAGGAGGTGATGAGAGTCAGCGGTCTGCGGATAGCAAGTTGTACCGCTGTCTGAGTGAAGGAATGGAATCCAAGTGGAGGTATCCGGGGAGTCAGTGGTCTGCGTTAGCAAGTTGTACCACTGCTATGTGAGAGGATACTGGAACAGGTGAAACTGTAAACAGGAGTCAGTGGTCTGCCACTAGCAAGTTGTACTACTGAATATATATGTGAGGAGGTGCACGGGGAGAGACTGCAACACAATATATACACGGGCACCTTGACTTTGATCCACAGTAATATGCACAATATAAATGTATAAATGACTGAACAACACTGCCAATATAGAAAGTCTCTTGAAGTAATCCGGCATGAGATAACACAGTCAATGATGGCAGTAGAGTCAGCAGATAGTACACTCCAGAGGAGAACCAACACAGTCAATGATGGCAATAGACTCAGCGGATAGTACACTCCAGAGGAGAACCAACACAGTCCAGCAAGGTATGCAATACACAGCACAGTCAATGGGAAGTATGCATACCGTGGTTCAGGAGAAGGCAGTCAGACAGGAGTGCAGAGATACCTGAAGGGCAGGAGGCCAGCAGGATACAAGTCCCTGGATGGGTGAAGCAGGGGTCTAGCAGGTGCAGCGCACAGGTAGGTAGACCAGCAGGGAACACAGGAAGGCGTGGAGAGCGGATCAGCAGTAGATGGATGAGTAGCGCTGAGAAGTAACAGCAGCGGGTCTCTGCGGGAACACGGAGGTAACCAATAGCAACCAGCAGGTGCAGTAACGATGGGACACCGGAGCAGAGTAGAACTGGAACAGATGATCACGGAGAGTAGCGGGTAGCAATAGTGGCAGCAGACTCAAGGAAACACGGTAGAGTAGACAAGGACTGAAGACTGAAGCGCACAGAGGCAGCGGATAGGAATCAGCTATACAGTCACGATGAAACACAGACGGGTTGCAGGTTGAAGACTGTAGTGCACGGAGGCAGCGGATAGGAATCAGCTAGCAGTCACGATGATGAAACACAGACGAGTTGCAGGTTGAAGCCTGTAGTGCACGGAGGCAGCGGATAGGAATCAGCTGGCAGTCACAATCATGAACAGGTGAGTGGATGTGGTTGAAGCCTGTAATGCACGGAGGCAGCGGATAGGCATCAGCTAACAGTCCCAATGATACATGGTAGAGTTGAAGTGATTAGAAGACTGTAGTGCACGGAGGCAGCGGATAGGAATCAGCTCACAGTCACGATGATATAGTAGATGGTAGAAGTGGTATGGGAACCACAGTAGCAGAAGTGGTTTGGGAACCACAGAGGTAGAAGTGGTTTGGAAACCACAGGAATCAGCAGGGCTGAATGAACAAGGAAACACAGGAACACCTTCAGAGACTCATGGGGAATGAGACTCCAAGATCAGGCAATGTGGTGATGACCACAGGTGCTTAATATAGGGAGGTTGCCTGATCTGCCAATTAAGTTAAAGGAACATACACTGAAGGTTTGGAAAGGGCTGCGCATGCGCAGTCCCTCAGGATAGAGGACGTCCACGGTTCCTAATAGTCCGGGAAGAAGCACTCACAGTCCGGTGAGTGACAGTACCCCCCCTTTTAAAGGTGGGCACAGAACGCCTGGAACCGGGCTTGTCCGGATTTTTGGAATAAAACTTCTTCAGAAGGGCAGGAGCATTAAGATCTTCAGCTTTGATCCATGAACGCTCTTCAGGACCAAAGCCCTTCCAATGAACGAGGAAACGGAGGACTCCTCGCGAAATTTTTGCATCCAATACCTCAGTAATCTCGAAATCCTCCTCCTGATGAACTTGAACTGGCTGCGGTGCTGAGGGAGGAGTCGAGAAACGATTGATAATAAGAGGTTTGAGTAAGGACACATGGAAGGCATTGGAAATCCGAAGATTCTTAGGAAGAAGAAGTTTAACACATACTGGATTGATAACTTGAATGATCCTATATGGACCAATAAAACGAGGGGCGAATTTCATAGATGGAACCTTCAAACGAATATTTTTGGTAGATAACCAGACACGATCTCCAATTTTTAGTGGTGGAATAGCCCGCCTCTTCTTATCTGCGAAAGACTTATATTTGTTAGATGTCTTCTTTAAACAGGTTTTGACCTGAGACCAGATATTTTTGAAGGTCTGACAAGCAGTCTCCACAGCAGGAACTTGGGTGGGCGGGAGGGCAGGAAATTCCGGAAAAGACGGATGGTGACCGTAGACCACAAAGAATGGAGTTTTGGATGATGACTCATGGTACATGTTGTTATGGGCGAATTCAGCCCAAGGGAGCAATTCTACCCAGTTGTCTTGGTTGGCTGAAGAGAACATCCTAATAAAAGTCTCAAGATCTTGATTGACTCGTTCCGTTTGTCCGTTAGATTGCGGATGGTAAGACGATGAGAGTGCTAATCGTATGCCCAAGGTTTTACAAAGGGCCCGCCAGAATCTGGAAACGAATTGTACTCCTCTATCTGACACAATCTCAGACGGACATCCATGGATGCGGAAGATTTCTTTAATGAAATGTTCAGCCAGAGTAGACGAGGAAGGTAAACCGGACAGAGGGACGAAATGAGCCATCTTCGAAAATCTGTCTACCACTACCCAAATAGTATTGTGATTCTTACTTGGTGGCAAATCAGTAACGAAATCCATACTAATATGGGTCCAAGGCTTGGACGGAATGGGTAGTGGTCGCAGCAACCCTGCTGGAGTTCTGCGGGAGGATTTGAACTGAGAACATAAATCACAGGAAGCAATAAACTCTTTGACGTCTCTCCTCATTGAAGGCCACCAGTAACTACGAGAGAGAATCTCAAAGGTCTTATGTTCACCGGCGTGTCCAGAAAAACGAGAGGCATGGAACCACGAAAGGATTTTCCTCCTCAGAGTAGGAGGCACGAGGGTCTTCCCAAATGGTAGCATTTTGGTGGATGACGCAGCCAGAGAAATACATTTGGGGTCTAGAATAGCATGGTTGGGAACCTCTTCTACATCAGAGGACGTCACAAAAGCTCGAGATAGAGCGTCAGCTTTCTTGTTCTTAGCAGCTGGTTTGAAGGTTATAATTAATTCAAAACGGGAAAAGAAAAGAGACCATCTTGCTTGACGAGGGTTCAAGCATTGAGCAGATTGCAAATATGACAAGTTCTTATGATCCGTGAAGATCGTCACAGGATGGCGAGCTCCTTCCAACAAGTATCTCCATTCCTCTAATGCAGCTTTGATGGCCAGCAACTCCTTGTCCCCGATAGTATAGTTTTTCTCTGCGGGCAGAAGACCCCGAGAGTAGAAGGCACAAGGATGTAATTTTTGTTGCTCCGAGCGTTGGGAGAGAATAGCTCCTAAGCCCACATTAGAGGCATCTACTTCTAGGAAGAAGGGGAGTGTCACATCAGGTTGTCGCAGAATGGGAGCAGACGAGAAGGACTCTTTGAGGATTTGAAAGGCTTGGAGAGCCTCAGATGACCATTGCTTAGTATTAGCCCCTTTCCGAGTTAAGGCCACAATGGGAGATGCAATGGATGAGAAGTCTTGAATGAAGCGTCTATAGTAATTGGCAAAACCTAAAAAACGCTGGATGGCACGAAGAGTAGTTGGCTGAGGCCAATGTAGTACAGCATTTACTTTGTCTGGATCCATCTTCAGGCCAACTCCGGAAACTATATACCCCAAGAATGGAATCTGGGGTAACTCGAATGAACATTTTTCCAATTTACAGAACAATGAGTTTTTCCGTAGTCTGGAGAGGACCTCTGCCACATGTTGGTGATGAGAAGGCAGGTCCTGTGAGAAGATCAATATGTCGTCCAGGTAGACAACGACACATACATATAATAAGTCCCGAAAGATCTCATTGATGAAACCCTGGAAAACCGCGGGGGCATTACACAGCCCGAAGGGCATTACTAAATATTCGTAATGCCCATCTCTGGTGTTAAACGCGGTCTTCCATTCGTCACCGGAACGGATTCTAATTAAATTGTAGGCACCACGAAGATCCAACTTAGTAAATATCCGAGCTCCCTTGATGCGATCAAATAGCTCAGTGATCAGCGGAATGGGATACCGATTCTTGATAGTAATGGCGTTGAGTCCACGAAAATCTATACAAGGGCGTAATGATCCATCCTTCTTTTTGACGAAGAAGAACCCAGCTCCAGCGGGAGAGGTGGAAGGTCGAATGAACCCACGCTGGAGATTCTCCTGTATGTACTCAGATGTGGCTTGAGTTTCAGGTAACGAGAGAGGATAGACCCGACCCCTGGGAGGAGTCTTGCCAGGTAGAAGGTCGATCGGACAATCCCAAGAACGATGAGGAGGAAGACGTTCAGACTGAGCTTTATCAAACACATCGGCAAATGAAGCATACTGAGGAGGGAGTCCCGGGGAGGACGATGAGATGGAAGATTGCTGTACTTTAAGAGGAATAACTTGAGAGAGACAACGATGGTGACATTCAGGCCCCCAAGACGTAACTTGAGGGGTGCGCCAGTCAATCTGGGGAGAGTGACATTGAAGCCATGGAAGGCCTAAGACAATCGGACTTGTCGTAACAGGAAGAATTAAAAACGAAATTTCTTCATGGTGTAGTACACCAATCTGAAGGGTTACTGGAGACGTACTCTGGGTGATGAGACCATTGATGAGACGTGATCCATCTATAGCCGTCACAGTAATGGGTGTTTTTAAAGTGATCACTGGTAGGGACCATTGATTCACTAGTGATTTAGAAATGAAATTTCCTGCTGCTCCGGAATCAATCAATGCCTGTGACTCAAAGGATTTGGTAGCAAAGGAAATCGTAACATCGAAAGCGCAGACTTTAGATTTCATAGACAATGGAGAGGACTCCAGGGACCCTAACTTCACCTCTCCTGAACTAGTTAGGGCCTGGCATTTCCCGATTTCTTAGGGCAAGAACTGAGCATATGTGTGGAATCAGCACAATAGATACAGAGTCTATTCTTTACTCTTCGTTTCCTCTCTTCTAAAGATAATTTGGAACGTCCTATCTCCATGGGAATCACAGAAGGTGAAACTGGACGAAATTGAGGGTTTAAACGAAGAGGTGCTTTAGCAGAAGTTGTTTTCTCAGATTCTCTTTCACGAAATCTCATGTCTACACGATGGCAAAGAGAGATCAAATCTTCTAGTGACGAAGGAAGCTCTTGGGTAGTCAGTGCATCTTTAATTTTATCGGAGAGCCCCTGCCAGAAGGCGGCAACTAATGCTTCAGTGTTCCACTGAAGTTCAGAGGCTAAGATCCTAAATTGAATGACATACTGTCCTACTGTATGGGAGCCTTGTCGCAAACGAAGAATGCTAGAAGCAGCGGAGGTCACACGACCTGGTTCATCGAACACACTTCGGAACGTGGAAATGAATTTGGCACTATCTTGTAGAATTGGATCGTTTCTTTCCCACAGAGGGGAGGCCCAAGCCAGGGCTTGTCCAGAAAACAATGAGATAAGATAGGCCACTCTGGAACGATGGGTAGAAAAATTTTGAGGTTGGAGTTCAAAATGGACTGAACATTGGTTAAGGAAACCTCTACAAGTTTTGGGGTCCCCGTCATATTTTGACGGAGTAGGCAGGTGAAGCGTAGGAGCTGTAGACACCTGGGATGGCACTGGGGAAACGGAGGAAAGCACAGGAGCTTCAATACTAGCTGTAACAGTCTGTCCAGATGTTCCTTGGGAGGTTAACGATTGGTAACATTGAAGTAACAGCTGTTGGCGAGCATCCTGTTGCTCCACACGGCTGACCAGATGCTGCAGCATCTCTTTAGCAGTAGGTTCCGTATCTGGGTCTGTCATGGCCTGATCTTACTGTCACGGGCACTAGGAGTCTTTACCCAGGGATCACCAGGTGATAGGCTTACCAGAGCAGTATAGGTGGTAATATGGTACTCTGGTAGCAGGGTGATCACGGAACAGGAAATAGCAGATGATGAGATGCTCAGGAAAGTCTATGACTAGCAGCACTGGCAATATGGAGGTAGTAATACACGAGGAACTGTATGGACAAAGGACACGTGAAGGTAGTCAGTGGTCTGCGGTAGCAAGTTGTACCACTGCTATAGTGAGGAGGAATGTCCAACAGAAACGAGGAGGTGATGAGAGTCAGCGGTCTGCGGATAGCAAGTTGTACCGCTGTCTGAGTGAAGGAATGGAATCCAAGTGGAGGTATCCGGGGAGTCAGTGGTCTGCGTTAGCAAGTTGTACCACTGCTATGTGAGAGGATACTGGAACAGGTGAAACTGTAAACAGGAGTCAGTGGTCTGCCACTAGCAAGTTGTACTACTGAATATATATGTGAGGAGGTGCACGGGGAGAGACTGCAACACAATATATACACGGGCACCTTGACTTTGATCCACAGTAATATGCACAATATAAATGTATAAATGACTGAACAACACTGCCAATATAGAAAGTCTCTTGAAGTAATCCGGCATGAGATAACACAGTCAATGATGGCAGTAGAGTCAGCAGATAGTACACTCCAGAGGAGAACCAACACAGTCAATGATGGCAATAGACTCAGCGGATAGTACACTCCAGAGGAGAACCAACACAGTCCAGCAAGGTATGCAATACACAGCACAGTCAATGGGAAGTATGCATACCGTGGTTCAGGAGAAGGCAGTCAGACAGGAGTGCAGAGATACCTGAAGGGCAGGAGGCCAGCAGGATACAAGTCCCTGGATGGGTGAAGCAGGGGTCTAGCAGGTGCAGCGCACAGGTAGGTAGACCAGCAGGGAACACAGGAAGGCGTGGAGAGCGGATCAGCAGTAGATGGATGAGTAGCGCTGAGAAGTAACAGCAGCGGGTCTCTGCGGGAACACGGAGGTAACCAATAGCAACCAGCAGGTGCAGTAACGATGGGACACCGGAGCAGAGTAGAACTGGAACAGATGATCACGGAGAGTAGCGGGTAGCAATAGTGGCAGCAGACTCAAGGAAACACGGTAGAGTAGACAAGGACTGAAGACTGAAGCGCACAGAGGCAGCGGATAGGAATCAGCTATACAGTCACGATGAAACACAGACGGGTTGCAGGTTGAAGACTGTAGTGCACGGAGGCAGCGGATAGGAATCAGCTAGCAGTCACGATGATGAAACACAGACGAGTTGCAGGTTGAAGCCTGTAGTGCACGGAGGCAGCGGATAGGAATCAGCTGGCAGTCACAATCATGAACAGGTGAGTGGATGTGGTTGAAGCCTGTAATGCACGGAGGCAGCGGATAGGCATCAGCTAACAGTCCCAATGATACATGGTAGAGTTGAAGTGATTAGAAGACTGTAGTGCACGGAGGCAGCGGATAGGAATCAGCTCACAGTCACGATGATATAGTAGATGGTAGAAGTGGTATGGGAACCACAGTAGCAGAAGTGGTTTGGGAACCACAGAGGTAGAAGTGGTTTGGAAACCACAGGAATCAGCAGGGCTGAATGAACAAGGAAACACAGGAACACCTTCAGAGACTCATGGGGAATGAGACTCCAAGATCAGGCAATGTGGTGATGACCACAGGTGCTTAATATAGGGAGGTTGCCTGATCTGCCAATTAAGTTAAAGGAACATACACTGAAGGTTTGGAAAGGGCTGCGCATGCGCAGTCCCTCAGGATAGAGGACGTCCACGGTTCCTAATAGTCCGGGAAGAAGCACTCACAGTCCGGTGAGTGACAGCTGGTGTATTGCATATCTTGCTGGACTGAGTTGTTCTCCTCTGGAGTTTACTATCCGCTGAGACTATTGCCATCATTTGACTGTGTTACCTTTTGCCCGGATAGTTCCTGTGACTTTGTATTATTGTGCAGTGCTGTTCAGTCATTACTATATTGTGCATATCATCGTGGGATCAAGTTCAGTGTGCCCGTGTATACTCTGTATTGCATTTCTCTCCCCGTGCTCCTCCTCACATATATATTCAGTGGTACAACTTGCTAGAGGCAGACCACTGTTCCCTGTTTCCTGAGTCACCTGTTTCCAGTATCCTTTCACATAGCAGTGGTACAACTTGCTAACGCAGACCACTGACTTCCCGGATACCTCCACCTGGATTCCATTCCTTCACATAGACAGCGGTACAACTTGCTAAACGCAGACCGCTGACTCTCATCACCTCCTCGTTACTTCTGGACATTCCTCCTCACTATAGCAGTGGTACAACTTGCTACCGCAGACCACTGACTACCCTCACGTTTCCTTTGTCCATTCAGCTCCTCGTGTACTACTACTTATATATTACCAGTGCTGCTAGTCATAGACTTTCCACGAGCATTCTCTACCATCTGCTGTCTCCTGTTCCGTGATCACCCCGCTACCAGAGTACCATATTACCATCTATACTGCTCTGGTAAGTCCATCACCTGGTGATCCCTGGGTAAAGACTCCTAGTGCCCGGGACAGTAAGATCAGGCCATGACAGACCCAGATTCGGAACCTACAGCTAAAGAGATGCTGCAGCATCTGGTTACCCGTGTGGAGCAACAGGATGCTCGCCAACAGCTGTTACTACAATGTTACCAGGCGTTAGCCTCCCAAGGAACATCTGGACAGAATGTTACAGCTAATGTTGAAGCTCCTGTGCTTTCCTCCGTTTCCCCAGTGCCATCCCAGGTGTCTACGGCTTCCACGCTTCACCTGCCTACTCCGTCAAAGTATGATGGAGACCCCAAAACTTGTAGGGGTTTTCTCAACCAATGCTCAGTTCATTTTGAGCTCCAACCTCAAAATTTTTCTACCCAGCGTTCCAGAGTGGCCTATCTTATTTCATTGTTTTCTGGACAAGCTCTGGCTTGGGCTTCCCCTCTGTGGGAGAGGAACGATCCAGTATTACAAGATAGTGCCAAATTTATTTCTATGTTCCGAAGTGTATTCGATGAACCAGGTCATGTAATCTCCGCTGCTTCTAGCATTCTCCGTTTACGTCAGGGTTCTTGTACAGTAGGCCAGTACGTCATTCAATTTAGGGTATTAGCCTCTGAACTTCAGTGGAACACTGAAGCATTAATTGCTGCCTTCTGGCAGGGGCTCTCCGATAAAATTAAAGATGCACTGACTACCCAAGAGCTACCTACGTCATTAGAAGATTTGATTTCCCTCTGCCATCGTGTAGACATGAGGTTTCGTGAAAGGGAATCTGAAAAAACAACGTCAGTTAAAGCACCTCTTCGCTCAACCCCTCAACTTCGTCCAGCTTCATCTCCTGTGATCCCCATGGAGATAGAACATTCCAAATTAACTTCTGAGGAGAGGAACCGAAGAGTAAATAATAGACTCTGTATCTATTGTGCTGATTCCACACATATGCTCAATTCTTGCCCTAAGAAATCGGGAAATGCCAGGCCCTAACTAGTTCTGGAGAGGTGAAGTTAGGGTCCCTGGAGTCCTCTCCATGTTCTACGAAATTAAAAGTCTGCGCTTTTGATGTTACGATTTCCTTTGCTACCAAATCTTTTGAGTCCCAAGCACTGATTGATTCTGGAGCAGCAGGAAATTTCATTTCTAAATCCCTAGTGAATCAATGATCCCTACCAGTGATTACTTTGAAAACACCGATTACTGTGACTGCTATAGATGGATCACGTCTCATCAATGGTCTCATCACCCAGAGTACGTCTCCAGTAACGCTTCAGATTGGTGTGCTACACCATGAAAAGATTTCGTTTTTAATTCTTCCTGTTACTACAAGTCCGATTGTTTTAGGCCTTCCATGGCTTCAATGTCATTCTCCCCAGATTGACTGGCACACTCCTCAAGTTACGTCTTGGGGAGCTGAATGTCATCATCGTTGTCTTTCCCAAGTCATTCCTCTTAAAATACAGCAATCTTCCATCTCATCCTCCTCACCGGGACTTCCTCCTCAGTATGCTTCATTTGCCGATGTTTTTGATAAAGCTCAGTCTGAATGTCTTCCTCCTCATCGTTCATGGGATTGTCCGATCGATCTTTTACCTGGCAAGACTCCTCCTAGGGGTCGGGTGTATCCACTTTCGTTACCTGAAACTCAAGCTACATCTGAATACATCCAAGAGAATCTCCAGCGAGGTTTTATTCGACCTTCCACCTCTCCCGCTGGAGCCGGGTTCTTCTTCGTAAAAAAGAAGGATGGATCACTACGCCCCTGCATAGATTTTCGTGGACTTAACGCCATTACTATTAAAAATCGGTATCCCATTCCTCTGATTACTGAGTTATTCGATCGCATTAAGGGAGCTCGGATCTTTACCAAGTTGGATCTTCGTGGTGCCTATAATTTAATTAGAATCCGGTCCGGTGACGAATGGAAGACAGCTTTCAACACCAGAGATGGGCATTATGAATATCTAGTAATGCCTTTCGGGTTATGTAATGCCCCCGCTGTTTTCCATAGCTTCATTAATGAGATCTTTCGGGACTTGTTATATGTATGTGACGTTGTCTACCTGGACGACATATTGATCTTTTCACAGGACCTGCCTTCTCATCACCAACATGTGGCAGAGGTCCTTTCCAGACTCCGGAAAAATTCATTATTCTGCAAACTAGAAAAATGTTCATTTGAGTTGACCCAGATTCCATTTTTGGGTTATATTGTCTCCGGAGTTGGTCTACAAATGGATCCAGAAAAGGTGAATGCTGTGTTACATTGGCTTCAGCCAACTACTCTTCGTGCCATTCAGCGTTTTTTAGGTTTTGCCAATTACTATAGACGCTTCATTCAAGACTTCTCGTCCATTGCATCTCCTATTGTGGGCCTGACTCGTAAAGGGGCCAATACTAAGCAATGGTCATCTGAGGCTCTCCAAGCCTTTCAATTTCTTAAAGAGTCCTTCTCCTCTGCTCCCATTCTTCGACAGCCTGATGTGACACTTCCCTTCTTCCTAGAAGTAGATGCCTCTAATGTTGGCTTAGGAGCCATTCTCTCCCAACGATCGGAGCAACAAAAATTCCATCCTTGTGCCTTTTACTCTCGGGGTCTCCTGCCTGCGGAGAGGAATTACACTATCGGGGACAAGGAGTTGCTGGCTATCAAAGTAGCATTAGAAGAGTGGAGATACTTGTTGGAGGGAGCTCGTCACCCTGTGACGATTTTCACGGATCATAAGAACTTGTCATATCTACAGTCTGCTCAATGCTTGAATCCTCGTCAAGCAAGATGGTCCCTTTTCTTTTCTCGTTTCAAATTAATCATAACCTTCAAACCGGCTGTCAAGAACAAAAAAGCTGACGCTCTATCCCGAGCTTTTGTGACGTCCTCTGACGTTGAAGAGGGTTCCAACCACTCTATACTAGACCCCAAATGTATTTCGCTGGCTGCTTCTTCCACTAAAGTGCTACCATTTGGGAAGACCCTCGTGCCTCCTACTCTTAGGAGGAAAATCCTTTCGTGGTTCCACTCTTCTCGTTTTTCTGGACATGCTGGTGAACGCAAGACCTTTGAGATTCTCTCTCGAAGTTACTGGTGGCCCTCGATGAGGAGAGACGTCAAAGAGTTTGTAGCTGCTTGTGAATTGTGTTCTCAGTTTAAGACCTCCCGCAAAACCCCAGCGGGTTTGCTTCAACCACTACCCATTCCATCCAAGCCCTAGACCCATATTAGTATGGACTTTGTTACTGATCTTCCGCCTAGTAAAAATTGTAATACTATTTGGGTAGTGGTAGACAGATTTTCGAAGATGGCTCATTTTGTCCCTTTGTCTGGTTTGCCTTCCTCCTCTACTCTGGCTGAGCATTTCGTCAAGGAAATCTTTCGTATTCATGGATGTCCGTCTGAGATTGTGTCAGATAGAGGAGTACAATTCGTTTCCAGATTCTGGCGGGCCCTTTGTAAGACCTTGGGCATACGATTAGCACTCTCATCTTCCTACCATCCTCAATCAAACGGACAAACTGAAAAGGTCAATCAAGATCTCGAGACCTTTATAAGGATGTTCTCATCAGCCAATCAAGACAACTGGGTAGAATTGCTTCCTTGGGCTGAATTCGCTCATAACAACATGTACCATGAGTCATCTTCCAAAACTCCATTCTTTGTGGTTTACGGTCACCATCCGTCTTTTCGGGAATTTCCTGCCCTCCCTCCCACCCAAGTTCCTGCTGTAGAGACTGTTTGTCAGACCTTCAAAAATATTTGGTCTCAGGTCAAAACCTGTTTAAAGAAGACATCTGCCAAATATAAGTCTTTTGCAGATAAGAAGAGGCGGGCTATTCCACCACTGAAAATTGGAGACCGTGTCTGGTTATTTACCAAAAATATTCATTTAAAGGTCCCATCTATGAAATTCGCTCCCCGTTTTATTGGTCCATATAGGATCATTCAAGTGATAAATCCAGTTTGTTTCAAACTTCTACTTCCTAAGAATCTTTGTATTTCCAACGCCTTCCATGTGTCCTTGCTCAAACCTCTCATCATCAACCGTTTCTCGGTCCCTCCTTCAGCAACTCAGCCAGTTCAAGTTCATCAGGAGGAAGATTTCGAGATTACTCATATATTGGACACAAAAATTTCGCAAGGAGTTCTTCGTTTCCTCGTTCATTGGAAGGGCTTTGGTCCTGAGGAGCGTTCATGGATCAAAGCTGAAGATCTCAACGCTCCAGCTCTTCTTAAGAAGTTTTATTCCAAAAATCCGGACAAGCCCGGTTCCAGGTGTTCTGTGCCCACCTTTAAAAGGAGAGGTACTGTCACTTACCAGACTGTGAGTGCTTCTTCCCGTGTGTTTAGGAACCGTGGCCGTCCACCATCCTGAGGGTCTGCGCATGTGCAGCCCTTTCAAACCTTCTGTTCAGGTTCCTTTTAGTTAATTGGCTGATCAGGCAACACTCCCTATTTAAAGCACCTGAGTTCCATACCTCGTTGCCTGATCTTGGAGTCTCATTCCCATGAGCCTCTGAAGGTGTTCCTGTGTTTCCTCGTGTATTCAGCTCAGCTGATTCCTGTGGTTTCCAGACCACTTCAACTCTCCTGTGGTTTCCAGACCACTTCAACTCTCCTGTGTTTCATCGTGACTGTATTAGCTGATTCCTATCCGCTGCCTCCGTGCACTACAGTTATCAACTCACTTCAACTCTCCTGTGTTCCATCGTGACTGTATTAGCTGATTCCTATCCGCTGCCTCCGTGCACTACAGTTATCAACTCACTTCAACTCTCCTATGTTTCATCGTGACTGTATTAGCTGATTCCTATCCGCTGCCTCCGTGCATTACAGTTATCAACTCACTTCAACTCTCCTGTGTTTCATCGTGACTGTATTAGCTGATTCCTATCCGCTGCCTCCGTGCACTACAGTTATCAGCTCACTTCAACTCTCCTGTGTTTCATCGAGACTGCACCAGCTGATTCCTATCCGCTGCCTCCGTGCTCAACAGTTCCAGCTCATCTCAACTCTCCCGTGTTTCTTCGTGACTGCACCTGCTGATTCCTATTCGCTACCTCCGTGTACCTGCAGTGTCCTGCTTGCCGCTACCCTTCAGTTCTACTCGTGTCTGCAGCCAGCTGATCCGCTCTCCGTGCTTCTACAGTGTTCCTGCCTGTGTCAACTCGCCAGTCTGCATCGGATCAACGCCTCGCTGCTTTCATCTCGTCTAGACCATCTCTACTCTTCAGTGTTCTCCTGGTGTCCAGTTCTATATACTACTGCTTCCTGAGTATTTGTTTCTATCCCTGCTGGTCTACCTACCTGTGCGCTGCACCTACTTGATTACCGCTTCTACCCTCCTGGGACTTCGCATCCTGCCGGCCTCCAGCCGTTCAGGTATCTCTGCACTCCTGTCTGACAGCCTGCTCCTGAACCACGGTATGCATACTTCTCATTGACTGTGCTGGTGTATTGCATATCTTGCTGGACTGAGTTGTTCTCCTCTGGAGTTTACTATCCGCTGAGACTATTGCCATCATTTGACTGTGTTACCTTTTGCCCGGATAGTTCCTGTGACTTTGTATTATTGTGCAGTGCTGTTCAGTCATTACTATATTGTGCATATCATCGTGGGATCAAGTTCAGTGTGCCCGTGTATACTCTGTATTGCATTTCTCTCCCCGTGCTCCTCCTCACATATATATTCAGTGGTACAACTTGCTAGAGGCAGACCACTGTTCCCTGTTTCCTGAGTCACCTGTTTCCAGTATCCTTTCACATAGCAGTGGTACAACTTGCTAACGCAGACCACTGACTTCCCGGATACCTCCACCTGGATTCCATTCCTTCACATAGACAGCGGTACAACTTGCTAAACGCAGACCGCTGACTCTCATCACCTCCTCGTTGCTTCTGGACATTCCTCCTCACTATAGCAGTGGTACAACTTGCTACCGCAGACCACTGACTACCCTCACGTTTCCTTTGTCCATTCAGCTCCTCGTGTACTACTACTTATATATTACCAGTGCTGCTAGTCATAGACTTTCCACGAGCATTCTCTACCATCTGCTGTCTCCTGTTCCGTGATCACCCCGCTACCAGAGTACCATATTACCATCTATACTGCTCTGGTAAGTCCATCACCTGGTGATCCCTGGGTAAAGACTCCTAGTGCCCGTGACATCAGGTTTTGAACACCATGCGTTCTTACCCGTTTATGACGCGTCTCCACCCTTTGTTGAGGAACCGAAATCCATTGGTCTTGCGTATCATCGGCAACGAAACCTCCAAAGCTCACGAGCCCCCAAATTGTTATGTGCGTATTGTCGCTAACCAATAACAATTGTCGAACCCCGATTTGTGTTTCCAAAGCACAAAGATTTATTCGTAATAAGTAGAATAATATGCTCAAGCGAAGTAATAGTAAATACAGCCGTTACTTATCGCAGGCGCTCTGGATCCAGTGCAGTCATTCAATCCTGAAGTCTGGGGACAAGATGTCTGCACTCTGGATCACAAGCTGCTTCTTATATACACAATCAAATACAGTAATACAATGAAGATGATATAGCTTGCATCTATTGGTCCAGGTCTCAGGAATGTCCAAGGGGTTGTCAATCATTGGCTGGTTCATCCTAAGGAATCCAAAGGAGGGGGTCATCTCTGCAGGGGGTATGCTCTGCTCTTCCCGCCAGGATTCCTTGGTCTTAAGTAGTTCATAATTCCCTATCATTCATAACTTGTGTATGCACTCTGCGATTCCCTCGCAGAGTGAACCAAACAGTAGGATATGTAACAAGGTTCATTATGATACCACTCATGATGTGATTCCTTCAACCTTTTCCGTGTATTTCACTAATATGCATGTAACTCTGATATAACATATAAATACTACTATATTTCGACATAACTGACTATGTGTTGCAACTACCATTAATGTGTACTATTTTATAAGTATGCGTGTTTGTGCGAATGTATGGTAAAAGACCAATTACTGTTGTTGCCACGTGTAGTGGATGCGTACGCCCTTTCACGCCGTAGCGTGCCCTTGTACGTAGATGCGTACCATACGCATCTTTTCAGACAGCGACAACCAAGTTTGCTAGACTTTAATTGAAATGACTTTATCCAATTTGCTGACTTCGACAAAGGATATTTAAGACAGTCCCGCATAGACCCCTTTTGGGTTTCAATGGTTTCCTCATGATTAGGTGAGATCTGGGCGTATTGTTGTTCTCCATAGGTTTTACACAGTAAAAGTAATTAGCATCTGCTAATAGTGGAAGGCTTAAACAATCCTAAACTATACTCTGATGGTTACAGCCATCAGCATATTTTCTATGCTGTTGACACATGAACCCATATTCCATCTTAATTCAAATATTCTTTTTATGGGACGCAATTAAAGCAAATACTGACAAACTGACATTCTGCCTTTACTTCTGTATGTATCTAATGTACTGCTTGATGGATATTAATATTTAGTTCCTTATTTATTTAAAGGTGATTAGGAGAAAAAAATATCCATTGATGTTCTATAATTTTTAAAATACTACCGCCCAGTCCTGTAGGTTACACATGTTTCGTCCACCGGTAAAAGTGACTGACTGTCCTGTGAGAACCGTGACTGTTGGGTGCATGGGGAGTATGTGGACTATATCGTAAGCTTTGCCTTTCAACATGGAGAAACAGATTTAAAGCCATCATTTAATTCAGTCAGATTCCTACAACATGAAAATAGGTAGGTAGAAGAATAGCAGGTGATTTTGCACTGGCAGAAATAGGTCATATTGGAAGAAATGTGTATAATGGTTAAAGATTGAAAAAGGAGCATGCTTGTGTGAATGGGCCTTTATTGTACAGCACAATAGGAAATGATTGCTAACTATCTGGATGCATACTACAAATATTCCTATTTTTATATGTTTTCACTTTATTTTGTGTTAACACACAACAAAGTTAATCAAGATGTGGTAAACAGTGGAAATATGTTATGATTATGGGAGGAACCATTTTTCCACGGAAAGTTCTACTAGAAACACAATAAAAACAAAATTGTGTAATCAAGACAAATAGAGGCACTTCTGTTTTGCAATGGCACACAAAGAAGCAAAGAGATCACAGGGTTTCCTATGTGATTACGTATAATACATATTTTGCACATTTCATGAATAAAGGAACTGATCTACCAGTTCATGCTGGAATGTAGATAAGGCTAAGACAGCTAATATATCACAAATACAGTAGCGATTTCCAAAGCAAGATGTAAATAAAAAGAAGCTGTTTTTAAGTTCATATTTTTAAAGGAAAAATACTCTGCAGACCTTCTCAGACAACACTGTATATATCCACAGCTTGTTAGAATTTTGCTTTAAAGAAAGAACGGCTTCTGTCTGTAATGTCGGTACTGCTCAGTATACTTCAAAAATATGAAAGTAAAAATGTGTGTAGTGAATATGGGGGAGGACACTGCAGCTCCTCTTCCACCCTCCTTTCAAGTTTCACCCTATAGAGGACTAGGCCCTGTAATTTATGACACTGTTCTGCCATTGCAGGGGTCAGCATCAATGCAGGTGGATTCAGGGCTAGATAGGGATAGATTTATGACGAGAGAGGCCCATTTCCAGCAATCTGGACCGCCCACTGCGTACTCCAGTGGGGCATCTTCCACCAACCGTGTTTCGGAACTCATGGGTCATTCTACCTTTGCTGTAGACCGGGGGTCAGACTACCATCAGTCGGGTCACAGGGACACCACACCACCGTCAGTATCCCCCTTTACTTTTGTCTCACGAAATGGAGAACACATAGGGACACGGTGGCAGCCTCCATATCTAGGGCAGCAGCGTTAGCATCAGTACAAGGCCCCTCTGTTAATCCCACATATGGGACAGGTCCATCCCGCCAGACACATCTCAACATTTGTTACAAGGTGAACTATGGCCCTTTCCCACCGCCACTTTCAGACAACCGGATGTGCCCTCTAATTGGGCTCTCCCCTACCCCTTGCCGAATGGTCCCATTCCTACCATCATTAATAACATTTGGTCAGCCCCATACCCATCACGCTCGGGGCAATACGGCCATTATTATCCCCGCCCAGACTTTCCCAGCCCAGGCCTTTACTTCATCCCAGATCAGCACAAGCAGAATACGCAGCCCCCGGTTAGGTTGAGTCAGGGGGCGCCACCCCTCCTGGTTTCATACATTCCCCGGGGCCACCCGTACAATCATTGCCAGTTCGCTCAACAGCCAATGTCTTTAGTTTGCTGGAAGCAGATAGTAACAGAATTTCTCATCCAGTTTTGCAGGTTGAGTTTCAGCCCATGGAGGCACAGACACTCGCTGCAGAGGCATCTTAGACAGCGACTCAGGTTCAACAGGATGCTTCGGTTTTGGCAGCCCAAGGATAGGAGTCAGCGGCAGCAGCGGACAACATTTCAGATATCGCCGGTGAGTATGAAAGTATTGCAACCTTGCGCGCTTACACACCCAGTTCACTAATCATCATCCAGCGCAGGTCCCCGCAAACTCATAATGATTCTAAACACGCATTTCAAAGGGAGCAGGGCTAGGAATATAGTTGCGACTAAGCAAGCAGATAAAACACCAGCCAATGCCCCCATGGTTAGATGTGAGAACACGGCGCTGCTGGCCAGGATTCGTTCTAATATTAGGGACAGAATTAAAAAAGGCTTCTATGTTGATTTATTTGAGATTACCAAGTCAGATCAAAAGGAGCTTGCAACAGCAGGGGCAAAAGGAGGAATAGGCTTTGACTTTCCCTAAATGGTTAAGCAGCTATTGCGTCTTTGCAGTGTGTTACCTTGAAACCAGACCAACAGCGAGTGTGGAGGTGTGGAAATACCTGCATCTGATCAATGAAACGTTTTTGAAGGAACGTCCTGGAACATGGCACGCTTACGACGAGCAATTCCAAATGTCAGCGGGTGGTTAGATAACCCATTAGGCCACCGTGATGTTGAGATTTGGATGAAATTGAATCGAGCAGTGGTGCTTTCAGAGTAGGGAACACAGGAATCGTGGTTTCCTTCAATGGGGAGATGTAGCGCTTCCCAGTTCTACAAGAATAGTTGCTTCGCATTCAATAATGCAGCATACGTGAGAGGCGAAGCTTGCAGATACAAGCACATTTTTTCACACTGTCGCGGAACCCACCCCGCGAAGGACTGCCCAAAAAATAGTAGGGGAGCAGGCAATTCAGGAGGTGACATGTAAATCCCACTCCCCTATACACCTCCAAGTTCTTAGCACTTGGTTTCATCTTTATCCTAGAACTCATGAGACTTTGTTTCTGTTGCATGGCTTCAGACACAGTTTCAAACTGCCCGTCAAGGGAAGGATAGCCAGGTTGTCAGTTAATAACTTGAAGTCAGCCCTTCTTTACAAGGTCATCAAGAAGTTAATCTCGGGCGCATGCTAGGCCCTTTCCCTTCCCCTCCCCTAACTGGCCTTTGTCACGGGCACTAGGAGTCTTTACCCAGTATCACCCGCTGATGGTCTTATCAGAGCAGTAGAGTTGGTATATGATACTCTGATGGCAGGATGATAATGGAACTGGAAACAGCAGATGGTTAGAGAATGCTCAGAAAGTCTATGACAAGCAGCACTGGTAAACAATAGGTAACTGAACACGAGGATCTGGATGGACAAGGACACGTGAGGGTAGTCAGTGGTCTGCGCACGGCAAGTTGTACCACTGCTATAGTGAGAAGAATGTCCAGGAGTAATAAGGAGGTGGAAGTCAGCGGTCTGCGTATAGCATGTTGTACCGCTGTGTGTAGTGAAGGAATGGAATCCAGGTGAAGGTAACGGGGAAGTCAGTGGTCTGCGAGTAGCAAGTTGTACCACTGCTTATGTGAGAGGATATATGCAACTGGTGACACAGGGAAACAGGAATCAGTGGTCTGCCTCTAGCAAGTTGTACCACTGAATATATATGTGAGGAAGGACACGAGGAGATAATTGCTATGCAGAGTCTACACGGGTACACTGAACTTGATCCCACGTTGAACTGCACACAATGATAATAATGAATGAACAGCACTGCACAGATAAACAAAGTCACTCAAATAGTCCAGCAAAAGGAAACACAGTCAATAATAGCAATAGTCTCAGAGGATGGAAACTCCGGAGGAGAACATCTCAGTCCAGATGGATATGCAATACACCAGCACAGTCAATGAGAAGTATGCATACCGTGGTTCAGATGAGCAGGCTGTTAGAGATAGCTGCAGGGATACCTGAGCGGCAGGGAACAGGCGAGATGAGAAGTCCTTGCAGAATGGAAGCGGCAGGTAGATGCAGCGCACTTGTAAGTAGGCCAGCAAGGACGACAAATACTCAGGAAGCAGTAGTATATCGAATAGAACAGCAGGAGACCACGGGAGAGTTGAAGCGATGTAGCAAAGCTGGAAGCCGAGGAGCGTAGACTCGATGCAACAGGCAAGTTGACACAAATGGACACACTGTAGAAGCAGTAGGCAGCGGGTCAGCTGACGGCAGGTAGAATGCAGACTGGAGCGCTGAGACGAGCAGACTCTGTAGACACGCTGAAGTAGCGAACAGGAATCAGCTGCTGGAGTCATGATGAAACACAGGAGAGTTTGCAGTAATCTGTAACTGTAGATATATGGAGGCAGCGGATAGGAATCAGCTGCTGGAGTCACGATGAAACACAGGAGAGTTTGCAGTAATCTGTAACTGTAGATATACGGAGGCAGCGGATAGGAATCAGCTGCTGGAGTCACGATGAAACACAGGAGAGTTTGCAGTAATCTGTAACTGTAGATATACGGAGGCAGCGGATAGGAATCAGCTGCTGGAGTCACGATGAAACACAGGAGAGTTTGCAGTAATCTGTAACTGTAGATAACGGAGGCAGCGGATAGGAATCAGCTGCTGAAGACACTAGGAACACGAGGAATAGAAGTGGTCTGGAAACCACAAACGGCAAACAGGAATCAGCATAAGCTGAAACACACGAGCAGAGGCACTGGAACACCTTCAGAGACTCATGAGGAATGAGACTCAAGATCAGGCAACGTGGTATTGACCACAGGTGCTTAATATAGGGAGTGTTGCCTGATCAGCCAATTAAGTTAAAGGAACAGAACTGAAGGTTAAAAGGGACTGCACATGCGCAGTAACCATTATAATGGACGGACAACGGTTCCTAGCTACCTTAGAAGTAGCACTCACAGTCCGGTGAGTGACAGCCTTATTATTTCCCCAGTTGGTATAGTACCAAAGAAATGCGTTGGGATATTTAGGCTCATACAGCATTTATCCCAGCCCCCAGGTAGCTCCGTAAACGATTCCATTGATCCCACTATTAGCACGGTCACCTATCAGTCTTTTGACGATGCTCTGGCACTCATCCGGGGCCTAGGGCTCGACGCGTTAATGGCCAAATTAGACATTGAATACGCTTTTAGGTTGCTCCCCGCTTTATCCGTCATCTTTTCAATACATGGGTTTCAGAATGCCAGATGGTATTTACATAGATAGGTGCCTTCCCATGGGTTGTTCGGTCTCATGTGCTTTCTTTGAGACATTCCTGCATTGGTGCATACAAGCAGGAACCGGCATCCTTGGGATAGCACAGTATCTAGACGATTTTCTGATATTAGGCCCTCCTTCCTCCTCCATCTGCGCCGATACCCTTTTTGCTGCCCCAAGCCCTATTTCACATGATGGGGGTTCCGTGTCCCACGGCAAGATGGAGGGACCTGTTACCACACTATCATTTTCTCGGCATTGAGGGTTGCTGTAGGCTTCCTTTGGAGAAAGTTAAGAAGCTTTGAAAATCTAATCCCTAGAGGTTCTCTCCTCACCCTCCCCCACCCTTAGGTGAATCCAATCACTTTTAGGCTCCTTGAACTTCTCCTGCAGGATAATACCCATGGGCAGAATTTTTTGTAGAAAGCTAGAGCTAGTAACGGCCGGTTACACTCGTGCCCCACGCTCTAATTCGTTTAGTGGATGAGATTATGACAGATTTAAAAATGTGGCTTTGTTTCCTAGCTAACTTCAATGGCTCCAGAATTTGGCCCTCACAGCAAGTATCTACATTAACTTTAGACTTACAGACGGATGCATCCGGGGCTATGGGTTTTGGCGCCTTCTTTCAGGGGGAATGGTGCGCTGCCTCTTGGCCCCTCCTATGGAAACAAAACGGTTTGACACGCAACCTCCTAGTATTAGAGCTATACCCTATCCTGGTAGCTTTAGAGCTTTGGGCCTCCCGCCTCCACGGCCGGAACATGTTTTTTTGTGCGATAATCTTGGCATGGTGCAGGCAATCAACCGTCAGAGCGCTTCATCCCGCCCAGCGGGGAACTTACTCAGGAGCTGGTACTTCCTTGCCTGGATCACGACATAACATTTCAAGCCCGCCTCGTTCCCGGAGTGGAAAATAAAATAGCTGATGCCCTCTCACATCAGAAATGGCGGAGTTTTAGAGCCCTCGTCCCCATGCACGCGGGAAGGTCTAACGTGTAACATGGAGATATTCCCTCCATGTTACACACATGTAATATGGAGGGGATACCCCACCATGTTACATTTTGGGGCATCAATTGGCAGCTAGATTTATTCATACAATGAAACAGAGTGTAGAGGAGGTTTCCAGGCAACAGTAAACTCCCCTAAGGTCATTCCTATAGGGGGAGGTTAAATTCAATTGATGGGTTTAATAATAAACTTTTACTTAATGTATTAATATTTGGACCTTATTTTTAATCAAGAGTATTTTATATAATTTATAGTATTTAATCAATTTGGAGTGTTTACTATTACATGAGGGCAATTTAATTAATCTCATGGTTTTATGCTCTGTTCGGTGAGAGAGTTTATTGCTAGTGGTGTTCCTTTATTGCGGTTTCATAATATATATATATATATATATATATATATATATATATATATATATAGTGGTCAAAGTGTACATTTAGAAGTGGCAGTTTAATAGTTTTACAATGCAGGCAGTAGGAGAGGTGGCGGTATGACATATGATCATATACACCCACATTTCGACCACTATGTGTGAGTATATATATATATATATATATATATATATATATATATATACATACATATATATAGTCCGACCCTGTGTATATATAAATATATGTATATGTATATATATATATATATATATATATATATACACACACAGGGTCAGACTGGGGACTGGGCCACTGGGGGACGGGCTGTCCCTCGGTAGGTCCCGACCCCGATCGTTCCCCTCTTCATTGGAGGGGGGAGCAAGTTTAAAAAAAAAGAAAAAGAAAAAGAAAATACTCACGTGAATGCGGCGCTCCCCAACTCCTCTCTGCTCTGTTCGCACTGACTGTCGGGCGTGACGTCACCATACCCGACGTTCTGTGAGGAGCGGCGCAGAGAAGAGTCGGCAAGAAGAGAGAAGATAGAAGACAGATAGAAGAAAGAATCCGATAAAAAAGGTAAGTGCAAGAACGGAAGCAAGGGGGAGTAAAGGCAGCATGGCAGCAAGTGATGGGGGAGTACAGACAGCATGGCTGTGAGTGAAGGGCAAAGGCAGCATGGCAGAGAGTAAGAATGGGCAAAGGCAGCATGGCAGAGGGTGAGAACTAGGGGTAAAGGCAGCATGGCAGAGGGTGAGAACTAGGGGTAAAGGCAGCATGGCAGAGAGTGAAAAGGGGCAAAAGCAGCATGGCAGAGAGTGAAGAGGGGCCAAAGCAGTAGGCATAGGGTGATAAAGGGGTGCCGGAGAAGGGAGAGAGCAAAAGCAGCATGGCACAGTGTGATAAAGGGGGGCCAGGAGAAAGGGGGGAGCAAACGCAGCCTGGAGGGCGCAGTGTGATCATAAGGAGGCACAGCATGGTGATTAAGGGGCACAGTAATGTATGTGTGATGGCACAGCGGGCTTGTGGCAATGTAATGTGTGTGTAGTAGGTGGTGGCTAACTAATGGGTGCTATTTTGTTTGTGGGGTGATGGTGGTGCAATTTAATTTTATAGTGGGGACTATTAATGTAAGATGGGGTTGTTTAGGCACTATTAATTGAATCTGGGGCTGAGTTTGAGGAGCATGAGGTTTATTTGTTAAATATAAATTATTTAATGGCAGTGACGGTTGCGAGAAATAAGTATATTTATTATACGTAAATGATATTAATTTATTGCTGGGGCTGTCTGGTGGGAGGGAAATAGGTTTATTTATTAAATGGGCATACTATTACTTTAATGTTGGGACTGGAGGAAGGCCTAAGTATTAATTGTGGGTCAATCCCGATTTTTGGTGACTGTTCTGCCCAATCTATTGGGCAGGTCAAGACCGTGTATTCTTTATATACACACTGCATTCTTTATATACGACACTAAGGTGCTAACTGTCCTTCGTGGGCTGACCACTCCCCTCTAATGTCTGGTCTCCTTGATGGCTGGCCACACCCCCTCTGGTGGGACCCTAGTGTTGTAGTCCCCCTGTGGGCCCTTCATGCCCCAGTCCGGCACTGTATATACATATATATACATATATATACACACATATATATATATATATATATATATATATATATATATATATACATACATATACATAAATACATGTATACATATATATACATACGTACATATATACATATATATATATATATATATATATATATATATATATATATATATACACACACATATATAAACATATATATATATATATATATATATATATATATATTTACAAACAATGATAACTGAGGGCTACATAAGCCCAAAGGCGTTTAAACGCCACGGTTATGTTTGGATTCCTGCACATGGGAGGGTAGGGGTTAAAGTAGAAGCCAAGGTTTTGCTGATGGTTTGGTTTTGGGAAAGGGCCAATGGGTGTGAAGTGAGGAGGGTCTTGTGGTCTAGGAGTATTTTTATTCGAGTTTTATATATATTTTATATTCTATTTATTATTTTCATACTACATATCTGGTTATTTGGTTAATTTGTGTTTATTGATTTACCTGTTGATTGACTGTTTTCTTGGTAGTATTTGGTTGATATTTCTCCTCTCATTCTCTCACATTCTTTGTTCAATTTTCATTTCTTTTAGCCTTTTTCTACTTTACTCTCTTTGTTTCTCCATTATGCCACATCCGAAATGCTTCTGTTACCTAGCCTGCTTCTCAGATTCGGCAGGCACCTCCTCTAGCATGACTGACAGCAACTGCCTGGTCACTCATTTCAGGTTTCTCACCCCCCCCCCCTCTTCCTTCTCCACTAACCATTCTTTGCCTTTTTCTTCCAACAGTCCATGGTATTCTCATTAGTTTACCTTACGTACCCCCTTTAAACTCCCTCCCAAGTGTGTTTTCAAGTGTGGCTATGTTGAAGGCCATCTTGGGCAATAGTCAAGAGCACAAGCCAATGTACATTACATCAATGCAATTTCAAGCATAGCAGCCAGATGTGTGCTGCTATCTTACGTCTATATTAATGCTTCTTTTCTTCTAGACATTAGCGTCCACATCAAGGAGGACTCTGGAACATGTCAGCAAGAGAAAGGAATGATTGGACTCCTTTTACCCTACAATAATTGGGGAATTGTAATAGTTCAGCATCCTAACTGCACAAATGTGGATGTGCATCAACCCTTGGTTGGGGTAGACTTGTTAGGGGTAGATGAGGATGTTGTGATAGTGAAGATTTGTCAGGTTCAGGGAATCTCCCAAGTAAGCTGATTGAACTTCTTGAAAGACTTCTAAAGGGGAAGAGCAAAAAGACATAGAGCAGGGATAGTGTTAGGCTGGGTGAATGCCTTAGGGACGTAAACGAGATGGTGTAATGTGCTAACACATCATTTGTTCTGGTTCTGCACAGTAATGTTTGGGATATGATTTGGACAGGGAGGTGTGTGGACATGTTCACCATAATGGAAGAGGCTAAAAAGGAGTTGAGTGAGGTCAAAGGTAAAGGAGGGATAGATGAAGAGGGATTCAGAATGTTTTATTTGGTTGGGATGTATGAGTTTACAGCCTGCTATCTTGTAACAAGGCACTTTGTTTATATTTTGGTATTATAATGTGGTGGCACGTTTAATACTACATTCATTAACAGTTGAACTCATCCATTACAGGTGGGTGCACAAGATTTCATCACGTTTTGAATGTGGTACATTCAAAGGACACAAACACCTTCCCTGGGGCTATAAGAATCAGATGTTTGGGGTTGAGAGGCAAGTGTTGGAACAGCTTTAGAAGCTTAGTTAATTCTGCTGTGGAGATATTTGGTATTGCCAGCATTTTAGTTGGGAGTGACTTGAGGAAGATGGAAACCATTGATCTTATTTTTTTTTTATATAGACCTGATGGGGTGTAGTTACAGATGATGGCTTAGTTTTGTTCATAGAGCAGCTGTTCTGGGGAATAACAAGGTGTTAAGAGATTGAGGACCCTATGGTTCTTGGTGAGGAACCTTGCTCTTGCAGTAAAGCACAGCAATCAGCCACCATGGTTGGCACAGAGGAAGGAATGGGGTGCTTTCCTTCTAAGTTTTGGCTGTGATTGTGACATTAACCTTGTAAGGAGTCCTGGGCACCAACCTTTGCTTGGAGGGGTGGCAGTGCTGAGCCAGGGTAATTGGTTTCTTCATGGACTGGTAGCACCAGAGGCATACGACCTCCACCAATGGCTTATTTGTTGTTTGGCTGGAGCTGATTGGTTCCTTGTGCATCCTTGGCTACCATTTCAGAGATTGTTAATGTTGTGAACTCTTTTTCATCAAAAAGGTCTCCTGGTCTTCATTTTATTTTAAGAGTTTAAGGGCTAGATTTACTGAGCTGCGGGTTTGAAAAAGTGGGGATGTTGCCTATAGCAACCAATCAGATTCTAGCTGTCATTTTGTAGAAAGTACTAAATAAATGAAAGCTAGAATCTGATTGCTTGCTATAGGCAACATCCCCACTTTTTCAAACCCGCAGCTTAGTATATCTAGCCCTAAGAGTTAGTTTAAGTGTGGGTTTGGAGTCATGTCCAGAGGGGAGAACATCAACGCTTGGTGGCTTAACATCTCTCTATCTCCCTCTCCTTACTGTAAAAAAGGAGCACACATTATTTATAAAATAATGTAGAATTTTATTATATGACTGCTTTTACATTATACACAAGTGAGCACTTTCACATAATTACATTGCAAATAATAACAAATGGTGAAGCTAAACATTAGCCCCACCAATGTACTGTATCATAAATATTTACAAATATTTATGCATCAAGAATATATAGTGTTCATTTTTATAATTAAATTAACTTATTTTATAAATGTCTATAATATAGAGTGTTTACTGTAAAATTATAGAATTTAAACCATAGCCTGTATCCCAAAGTCTGAAGCATTTCAGATAATACAGCCCACACCTGAATATATAAACTTGATTCTCAGTTTAGGCACCATATAAAAATTTGAAACATGAGTGGTCCTCAGATTTTTAGGGCATATACTGAAAAAATGTCTTTAAAAATAAATGGTGACTTTTATGGTGCATTTAATTAACCTAAGAGACATATGAGGGAAAACTATGGACAGTCGGCAACAGGTTTAGATGCATTTTGACAGTTGTACATTCCATTCAATTATGGATCGCTTTCACGATGAGTCATGTGACACAAGTCAAGTATAAAAGTACATAACCAGCTAAGGGCAAAATGCTCTTCTTGCCTTTGGCAAAACACACTTATAAATCATAATATGCACAGTATATCACATGACAGCATGTGTTACTATTTATTCATTTTCAGTAACAAAGATTTTGATATTCCTCAGACTTTGTCACCTACGAAGTCCGATATGAGTACATTTTCTTTTAACAGCAACATGTCTAGTTCTTTACTTGGCCTATCTATCTATCTATCTATCTATCTATCTATCTATCTATCTATCTATATATATGTATATATATATATATATATATATATATATATATATATATATATATATATATATAAATAAATGGTGATGATGATGATGAAGATATTTTTCATATGCTCCCAAGTTGGTTAAGTATGTCTGTGGATGATGACTATTGGATACTTATAAATGGGCACATAGGTTCAGGCCTAAGGCTGCTGAATTGGCTGCATAAATTGCCTCTTATTTTGCAATCTTACTTAGTGGTTGAAGTGGAAATTTAGAAGTGGTGGTATGGAAATTTAGAAGTGACGGTGTGAAAAATGTAATGGGAATGTAAGTAAGTGGAATTGAATAGTTTTACAATTAAATCAGTGGGAGAAGTGGCGGTATATCATACCACCGTATACACCCTCACTTTGACCTCTGATCTTAGGGTTAGGGTTACCAACTCCTGGGGTTAGGTGGCTGCACTTCACTCAACTTAGCCAGATAAATCACACCAGTCCAGTGGTTCGGTTTTTATATAGTCTCAGCTAGTTTTATTCCCTAGCATTAAAAAAGCAAACAAAACACAAGTAAAATCTTTGCCGTTCGGCTTGTAACTAATACACAGGGACTCTCTTTCTAAAGTGAGGGGTCTAGTGTCCCAAATGTTATTAAAGTAATTCTATCATTTTCAAATAAGCATTGCCCAAGCGATTGTATTGTGTTTCCAACGCACAAAGTGATTTATTTTAGCAGATGCAAAGTTTAACAGTTCAATACATAATTATAATATAATAGAGTACAGTACAGTACAGCCAATACCAAAAGATACATACATACCTCTGCGCTAACACGGGCACCAGTGGACGGTAGTTCACCCTTGAACACTGTGGTCAGAGTAGACTGAGCTAGTGGGAGCGCAGCTATGATATATATACATTCAGTGTTACAGAGTGAACAATGCAGATGACATGGCTTGCTTCTATAGGTCCAGACTTTGGGTGGGTCCAGGGTAAACAGGTCATAGGCTAGTTCAAACCAAAGAATGCAAAGGTGGGGGTCATCTCTCCAGGGGATGTGCTCCTTTGTTCCCACCATGACTCCAGTTACAACTAGTCTATTAACATTTTATAGTCAGCATCATATTAAAGGTTTATTCCCTAACATCAATAACTAGAGTATGCAATGTGCGATCTCTTCGCCGAATGCACCGGACAGCTGCTGATGTAAAGGGGATTAATATGATATCAGACATGACACATTTCCTTTAACCTGAACCTTAAATAACACTGAGGTGTACATATAATCATAATTTATAAACTAATAATAAATTAAATGCTATCTGCTCATAAATTACTGTGTAACGGAACCAATATGAATATGAATTATATACATAACTAAATGTTGTAATGCGAGTGTGTACGTGCGTATTTTACCGTGCGATCGCCGTATGCCACGTGTAGCGTGGCATTCTGAGTGCAATCGGCCAATAAAACAATATTAACCAATATACTTTCGTTCATCCAATTATATGACTTCGACAATGTATACAAAGCAACAGAACTTAAATACCAAAATTGCAGGATCTCTCAGGAGCCATCTGACCTCCTCTCCAGGTATTGAGAGACTGAATGACCTGCCTAGCAGCCTTTTAACAGAACTTCATTAGCCAGAAACTTGCTAGCTCTCTGGAAAACCTGAAAGGGGCCAGAAGACTGATCCCACCCTTATTTCTCTATTCATAACCAAAGGACCCTTATACAAGCTTTTCCTAAATGTCAAAAACAAATTTTGAGAAAATTTTCCCAAACACAATAATCTCCCCGGAGTTTTAAAATGTATAAGACGGAAGCCTGTGAGATATATAACAGCCTTTAATAACTTTCCCAGAACTCCTGTCACAATATTTATATATACTGTGTATATGTATACATACTTTATGTATATATATATATATATATAAATAAACATACATATATACATACAGTGATCAGTCACAACATTAAAAACACAGACTATTGATCATCTTGTTGTAATGCCACCTGTCAAGGAGTGGGATATATTAGGCATCAGGAGAACAGTCAGTTCTTGCAGTTGATGTGTTGGAAGCAGGAAAAGTGGGCAAGCATAAGGACTTTGACTAGGGCCAAATTGTAATGTCTGGACGACTGTGTCAGAGCATCTCCAAAACGACAGGTATGCAGTGGTTAGTAGCTACCACAAGTAGTCCAAAGAAGGACATCGGGGAAACTGGTGACAGCATCATGGACACCCAATGCTCATTGATGCACATGGGGAGTGAAGGCTAGCCCATCTGGTACAATCCCACAATAGAGTTTAGTAGCACAATTTGCTTAAAAAGTTATTGCTGGATATGATGGAAAGGTGTCAGAACACACAGTGCATCACAGCTTGCTGCGTATAGGGCTGTGTTGCCAGTTTGAGTGTTCATGCTGACCCCGTCCACCTACAATGGGCACATGAGCGCTAGAACTGGACCAGGCAGCAATGGGAAAAGCTGGCCTGGTCTGATGAATCAAGTAATCTTTTACATCATGTAGACGTCAGAGTGCGTGCACGTTGTTTACCTGGGAAAAATATGGCACCAGGATGCAGTATAGGAAAAAGGCAAGGAAGAAGGCAAGCCACCGGAGGCAATGTGGTGGTCTGCAATTGTTCTGCTGGGAATGCTTGGATGTGGATTTTACTTTGACACATACACCAACCTAAATATTGTTGCAGACTAAGTACACCCCTTCTTGGCAATGGTATTCCCTGATGGCTGTGGCCTCCTTCAGCAGGATTATGCACCCTGCCACAGTGCAAACATTGTTCAGGAATGGTTTGAGAAACATGACAAAGAGTTCAAGGTTTTTACTTGGCTCCAAATTCCCCAGATCTCAATCTGATCATGTAACTGTGGGATGTGCTAGAAAAACAAGAGCCATGAAGGCCCCACCTCGCAACTACAGGACCTAAAGGATCTGCTGCTAATGTGGTTTTTATTTTATGGCTGATAGGTGTGTGTTAGAGATGTGCGCAGGACCCCATGCTTTGGTTTTGGTTTTAAAACCATCTTTGTGTTTTGGATCTGGGTTTCATTAAAAATTGAGAAAAACAGGAAAAAAGCATGTGATTTGAGCTGTTTTTGTTCCTACATTAGTATTTAGAGCATTAACATTCATTTACAGCCTTTGTTCTAAAGATCAATTTGCAACTGTCAAAATGTTCACCAATTTTGCCAAAGGCTGCAGCTGACTATTTAAAAGTAATGACAGAGCAGCAGCACAAATACGTGGCAGTTTACAATACAAAATCCCTATAAAACCTAATGGCACATCAGTGGCAGACAGGATGACAGTTTAATAAAGTAAATGACACCTTTAAAACATAAATGTAGAGCACTGGCTGATAGGATGGTATTTATAGAAAAGAAAATATCCCAGGGTAGGCCCATCCCACAACTTAAATGGTTTGAGAAATTCACTGAAGCCTATAAAGTGTGGAATTCCACCTTGTTATTACCTCATGTTTCACGTGGCATGGCAGGTCATTTTTCTTAACCTTAGAAGTGTTACACTTTAGTTTTTACTACTTTATAATAGTAGCTCTGCATGTGTCGACCTCCAGGCAAGATACATTATTGTGCTGATGTGTGTATAATTCTTGTAACACTGTTTCTGTGCCTTTATCTATTCTTATAAAAAAAAGCCTCTCAAACACCACACAGACTGATTCTTATTCCAGACAAAGAAAAAACACAGTGCTGAGGATGGCCAAACTTTTAAATATTTATTTACCAACACAATCAATATAAAATAAATAAATATACACTTTATTAACAATACAAATAAATTAACAGCCACTTAATGCTGTTTGCAATAACATAAAAATTCTGAGGATGCTCACATATGATGCAATGTTTATGATTTTCTGTTATCAAATTTACCACACTGTTTCTCTGTATAATGTCCTCTTATTCCAGGCACCCTATATAATATCAAATCACCAGCTGGTACGCTATGAATTTTATCTTCATATATATACTAATCAGAGGGAGGGTACCACTCAATTCTTTTAGCGGCACCACTTTTCACGGGATTCCCTAAAATACTACAAAATACAGCCCTATTTACGGATTTTATTAAAAGTGGTGGCAATTAAAAAGCAGGACCAATCAGCTATCAGCCATTCCATAATCCAGAATTAGGGCAACCTAGTGTATTTGGACACTTCTAGTTAGTGAAACCTGACTCTACCCCATTTTGGTCAGTAGCTGGGGCTGTGATTCAGTGCCCTTTACCGTGCTGATCGGTGTTTGACCTGTGGGTTTCACCAACTAAACTACTACTGTGGACAATAACATTTCTGTAACGCAAACCCGTACCCCATGAAAACCTAGAAGAAACCACCAACTCGCTAACCTGGAAAGCATGAAAAAGGCCATAGTGAAAGCCAACCTAAACTAACAACTCAAATGCAACATCGGCAATAACCCACATCATTCTAGCCAAAAAATCCCATCAATAGGCCGCTACCACCAGAGCGTGCCTGGCCCAGCTTTTTAAGCTTTAAGGGCCAAAAGTCTTAGTGACATCCTTAGAACCCTACAACTTTAAAAAGAAAAAGTCGCCCACCAGGCTTCTGGTAAGTCTAGAGGCCTTAGACTTAACAGAAGAAAAAAATGTCCCAAAGAAAAGCCAACAAATACTGTTCCTTTGTCTTACCTCTGAGACCACTCGCATCATAGGAACCGCCCAAACACGCCTCACTATACTATACTATAAATCACGTCGCCACCGCATGCCCAATCAGATCTTTCATACCAGCTAATTTTATAAAAAGGAATAGAATCCGCACAGGTATTAGACCTAGTATCATATATTCATATATTGGTATGGGGGTGTGCTCTTTCAACCTAATAACGTATTTATGCAAAATAAAGAGTAAGAGTTGAGTATACAAGCACTCCAGTCCATACTTTCTATGGTATTTTTATTGTTAAAATCAATCCTTATTATTAATATCTAAAATTGATATTCTTAACCAGGTACTGGCAAACCTTATCTTAAAATTTGTGATAGACAAGTGAAAAAGAACGAAAAAGTAATGTGATTAAAAATCTCTGATAACCCTTTAGTAGAGCCGGCAGTGAGATTCTTATCTAGCTCATATATTAATTGTCAGGTGCCATCTCCGCGCTCTCCACAGGTGCCGGAGATGGGCACCTTCTCTCCGCAATCCACGTCCTGTTGCCTAGCAGCAGAACTCTATCTCTACTCACCTGTCTGCAGCCAGCATGTCTAAACCACCTAAATCTCCCTAACCCTATCAGGAGTCACCTTAGAGTACTTAAAGCAGCCTCTGACACATGACTAGTGCCAGAGTAATGGTTCTACCCTGCTCCAGCATTTAGTTTGCATTCCTGTTCCTGAACTCCTGTGTATAGACTCCTTGGCTTGTTTGACCTCTCTTCCGGATTTCCCTTGTACTTCGCTGCCCGCACTGGTATTGACCTTTGGACCGTCCCTGACTACTCTTGTCTACTCTCCGTGGTACCTCGCTTCCTTGGTTTAGACTCGGCCTGTCTGAATACCCTATTCGCTGCACTGGTGACTTCCTGGGAGAACCGCGACCTGCACATCGCACGCAGCCAAGCCCAAACCTCCTTGTGGAGGTCCCTGGTTAACACCGGTGGTGTGTTAGACTCCGCGCTTCTCAGGTTAGTAGCGCTAATACCAGTCTGTGATATTCTCTGTGTAAAAGTGTGACAGAATACTCTGGCCATGAGCGGACCGGACGAACCTTCGGCCTGCGACTTATTACTTCACCTAGGTCAGAGATTGGAATGACAAGAATCCAACCAGGCACAATTATTGCAATGCATTCAGGGAGTCATCTCCCGTCTGGACTCCTTACAAGCATCGCCACCTACCACTTCCTCAGCCGCCACATCCTCTGCTGCATCAGATCCTACCGTCCCTGCTAGGGGTGCTACCGTCAGAGGCCTCCGTCTTCCTCCTCCCGAGAAATACGATGGCGATCCGCTGAAATGCCGTGGCTTCCTCAACCAGTGCTCTATTGAATTCGAATTGGCTCCGGAGAATTTCTCGTTAGAAAGAGCTAAAGTGGCCTATTTGATTTCGCTCCTCTCAGGGCAAGCATTGGCCTGGGCTTCCCCTCTCTGGGAACGGGATGACCCTATGCTGCAAAATTCGGTGGTCTTCATTGAAAGATCCCGCAAGGTATTTGATGAACCCGGAAGAATCTCTTCGGCCGCCTCCGGTCTCCTAGAATTACGCCAAGGCTCTCTTACAGCTGGACAATATGCGGTGCAATTTCGGACCCTTGCAGCTGAACTCCAATGGAACAATGAAGCTCTCATCGCTACCTTCTGGCAAGGTCTTAATGAGCGTATCAAGGAGGATTTAGCTTCTTGTGATCTTCCTTCCAATCTGGATGACCTCATATCCCTGTGTATTAAGGTGGACATCCGCCACAGGGAATGTGCTCTCGAAGGGGACCGCACTCACCGGCCGTTTCCTTGTCTAGCACCCAACTTTATTCCTCCTACTCCACCTGCAGAAGAACCTATGCAGATTGGCCGTTCTCGTCTGTCCCCAGAGGAATGTGAGAGACGTATGAAAAACCGACTCTGTTTGTATTGCGGTAAACCAGGACATCTTCTCTCCGTTTGTACCAAGAGGCTGGAAACGCCACCTCCTAGGTGATATAGAGAGGTCAACCTAGGACCCCAGTCCCTTTCTCCCTACCTTCAGAAAGAGTCAGAGTTTTTGATGCCAGTCACCTTGGTTTTCCCTAATGGCCCATTTACTACCTGGGCCTGTGTGGACTCGGGGTCCGCAGGGAATTTCATCTCTTCCAAACTTGTGACCGAACTCTGTCTGGATACTATCCCTTTGGCTCAACATTTGATGCTCACTGCTGTGGACGGAAATAGAGTCTCCAATGGCTCAATCTCTCTCTCTACTTTCCCACTCCGGATGGAGATAGGAGCACTTCCCTCCGAGAGTATAAGTTTCCTTGTGCTACCCCAATCGGTTAACCCTATCATCCTGGGGCTACCATGGCTGAAGCTCCATTCTCCACAATTCGACTGACAGCGAGCTCAAGTTATCCGCTGGGGTTCATCCTGCAATAAAAGATGTCTGAGATCCGTTTTCCCATCAAAACCCAAGCTGGCCTGCCTCTGTACTTCTTCCCTGGTGGGCCTTCCTGAAGTCTACTCTGAGTTCGCTGATGTGTTCTCTAAAACCGCTTCCGAAATCCTTCCTCCCCCTCAGTGTTTTCTCGTTTACGTGCTAATCTCCTATTCTGCAAGCTCGAGAAATGTCTCTTCAATTGCTCTCAAGTACCCTTCCTAGGATATATAGTATCAGGCTCCGGATTTCAGATGGATCTAAGCAAATTGGAGGCTATTCATAATTGGCCTCAACCTTCCGGTCTCAAGGCTACCCAGCGTTTTATTGGCTTTACTAATTATTATCGCCAATTCATTAAAGGGTTTTCTACCTTAATCTCTCCTATTACTCTCCTCACTCGGAGGGGCGGCCAATCCAAGTCTTGGCCCCCAGAGGCTGTACGAGCATTTCTAGCCATTAAGGAGGCCTTTCTTGTCTGCACCTGTCTTATCTCAACCCCATCAAAATAAACCGTTTTTCCTAGAGGTGGACGCATCCTATGTTGGATTGGAGCAGTACTGTCCCAAAAGAATTCTGTAGGCCTTCCTGTTCCTTGTGGTTTTCTCTCCAAAAGATTTTCGGCTTGTGAAGCCAACTACGGGATTGGGGACAAGGAACTTCTCGCCATCAAGACCGCCCTGGAGGAATGGCACTATCTGTTGGAGGGGGGTGCGCTTTCCCATCACAGGGTATACAGATCATAAAAATCTCACCTACTTGCAGTCTGCACAATGTCTGAACCCTCGACAGGCCCGCTGGTCGCTATTTTTTTAACAGATTCCAGCTGATACTAACTTTCCGGCCTGGTACCAAGAATTTGGATGCTGACGCATTATCTCGATCTTTTGACATCTCCGATGTCTCATCATCTATGGTTGCCAAACCTATCCTCAGTCCTTCCACAATTGTAGCCTTGACCAATTCCTCTTTCAAGACTCCTCCTCCTGGTCGATCTTTTGTACAGTTACATCTACGCATTAAACTCCTAAGATGGCTCATAACGCCAAATTTGCTGGTCATGCTGGGGTTAAGAAGACAGTTGCTCTTCTATCTCGCCTTTATTGGTGGCCCTAATTGCCCTCGGATGTCCTGAAATTCATCCGCGCTTGTGAGGTCTGTGCCCAACACAAGATCCCGAGGAGACCCCCTGCCGGTCTTCTCCATCCTCTGCCCATTCCGGACCTTCCATGGCTTAGTATCAGCATGGATTTCATTACAGACCTTCCTGCCAGTCATGGCTTTAACACCATCTGGGTGGTGGTGGACCCCTTTTCGAAATTAGCCCACTTCATTCCCCTCAAGGGATTACCTTCTGCCTCCCAGCTGGCTCTCCTGTTCATCCGAGATATTTCGCCTTCATGGCTGCCCGAGGGACATCATTTCTGATCGTGAAGTCCAATTTGTCTCCCAATTCTGGAGATCCTTTTGCAAACAGCTTGGGATCAGCCTAAAATTCTCCTCCGGGTACCACCTGCAAACTAATGGGCAGACTAAACGCACCAATCAGTACTTGGAGGCATTTCTGAGGTGCAACTGTTCGGATCAACAGTCGTCCTGGAGTGAACTTTTACCCTGGGCAGAGTTTACCAATTATAACCACCAACACAAGTCCACGGGTAACTCTCCCTTCTTTACCATCTACGGGAGACATCCCATTCTCCCCACCTTCTCTGATCTTTCGGATTCCTCGGTACCTGCTGCGCAGAATATGGTACAAAATTTTTCTCAAATTTGGTCCCAAGTACGTTCCAGATTACTACAAGCTTCTGACCGTTACAAACACTTTTCAGATCGGCATAGAAGGAATCTCCCTGTACTTCGGGTAGGAGACAAAGTCTGGTTAGCTACCCACAACCTTAGACTCAAGGTTCCCACTATGAAATTAGCTCCACGCTATATTGGACCCTTTTTCATCTCTCATGTGATTAACCCTGTCACCTACAGACTTCATCTACCAGCTTCCCTGCGGATTCATAATACCTCCCATATATCTCTGCTTAAACCACTCATTCTCAACGAATTCTCCAGCAAAACCTCTCCACCTCCTCCTGTCAAGACTATTCGTGGTGAAGAATTTCTGGTAGAACGCATTCTGGAATCTCGTATCTCTAGAGGGAAAACGCCAATTTCTCATCCATTGGAAGGGCTATGCCCCGGGGGGAGAGATCTTGGGTCTATGAAGAGGATATTCATGCTCCATGTCTGTTGGCAAGATTTCTGTGGGATCCCTGCACCACCCGTACCGTAAGAAAGAAGGGGAGGATAATGTCAGGTGCCGTCTCTGCGCTCTCCACAGGCGCCGGAGATGGGCACCTTCTCTCCGCAATCCACGTCCTGTTGCCTAGCAGCAGAACTCTATCTCTACTCACCTGTCTGCAGCCAGCATGTCTAAACTGCATAAATCTCCCTAACCCAATCAGGAGTCACCTTAGAGTACTTAAAACAGCCTCTGACACATGTCTAGTGCCAGAGTAATGGTTCTACGCTGCTCCAGCATTTAGTTTGCATTCCTGTTCCTGAACTCCTGTGTATAGACTCCTTGGCTTGTTTGACCTCTCTTCCGGATTTCCCTTGTACTTCGCTGCCCGCACTGGTATTGACCTTTGGACCGTCCCTGACTACTCTTGCCTACTCTCCGTGGTACCTCGCTTCCTTGGTTTTGACTCGGCCTGTCTGACTACCCTATTTGCTGCACTGGTGACTTCCTGGGAGAACTGCGACCTGCACATCGCACGCAGCCAAGCCCAAACCTCCTTGCGGGGGTCCCTGGTGAACACCGGTGGTGTGTTAGACTCCGCGCCTCTCAGGTTAGTAGCGCTAATACCAGTCGGTGATATTCTCTGTGTAAAAGTGTAACATTTATCAATCAACTATGTTTGTTGTAACATTTGCAGGTTGTCTTTATTTGTTCAGTACATACTATCATACTAATAATGTGATTCCTCAGTTGCTTAGATAACATCACATTTATTCTTATTATTGAGATATTGTTGTTCCACAAGTGTAATTTATCAGGGACACCAAATGATTGTACTTATTATTTTCTTATTGTTTATTATTTATTTATAATTCATTTGATATATTATCTTATATATATTTTACTGAGCCATTGTGGCTTTTGTTTCTTTTGATCCCAATTGTTATGACTCATTCAGTGCGTAGCCTTATTTTATTGGGCTATTCAAGACTTCAAACCACAATCTCTGAAAGGATGACACATCATGTATCACAAGGCATCTTTTCCACAATATTATGTGCAGTATTTGTTTTTAATGATAGTCGTATATAATGGAACATATTTTTACGTGTAATATAGTTATATTATTGTGTAACATTGTTATTATTATTATTGATATATTCTTCATATCTTCCGCTAGATAATCTGCCAAAACATTAACGGGGCAAGAAATATAAGAAAATTATAATTACTAGCAAGTCACAAGTCATATTGTTTGACAGCTTTAACACAATTGTGTCTCCTTCAGTGGAGCCTAGTAAATGAAAAGGCATGTTAATTTCAGACTACAACTTTGCTTAATGAAGATAAACAATGAATACAACACTGTGGCCAATAAACAAAGGCTGACAATTAAGACTTTTCCATGAGCAGCTTATTGTGGGTAGCAATTATATCTTGTCACTAGTTCAGTGATAGTCTTCTTGGAAAATCACTGTTAAGGTCGCCAGAGCAAATTCATTCCATAAGATCTCAAAATTAAAGTAGATGTCTAACAGTTGTGAACACAGGATTTAATTATCTACATATTTTTTTCAGAAAACATTTTCTAACAGCCATCAAATAAATAAAATAAAGAAAACTGATTTTTAAATAGAGAAGACATTATGAAAAATAATTAAGCAATGCTGGTATTATAAGTAAGGTAAAGAGAAGAAGTATCATATATACCTGGGACTTGGAAAATAAAATTTCTGTATTACAATCTATGGGTATCAACAGGACCTTTTATCAGTGATAAGTGTGCATGCAAACAGTACGCCCTTATATAACCCACCTCTCAATCACAGTGTCAAAGGTCATAGGGGACAGGTCAATCAGTTCTTGTAGAGTTAGGAACATTGGGTCTGAGTCATTAAGAAGAGCAAAGCATAAAAAAGGACAGATTTATACTTAGGATATGCCATGTCCTAGATCAACTTTAAATTTATTTGTGTGCTATATGAAAAAACAGCCAGTATTTAACTTATGTGCAAATTATGTGCAACTAATTTGCACCCCCTGTATTGTATCATGGTTTGCCCAAGAGCAAACTTACTCCTTTATTTTGCTTTGCTCTCCTTAATGACTCAGCACCATTGTGTGCAATATTAAGCATATTGGGTGAAGGGTATCAATGTGTAGTTTTCATCCCCAAACTGATATATTTACTCTTTTGCAGTTTGGTGCCTGAAACCTCAAAACAGTGTGCAATATCTTGTGGTTTTAAAACCCCTCTATCACATGTGGTTTAGGCAAAATGGAATGGTAAACCCAGATGTAAACAATCTGGTTTTACCCCTTCCATTTAATAATAGGCAAGTGCAATATTCAAATGCATAGTGGCACATGTAGTGCCACACTACAAATATTGTCCCCCTTTAAATAAATTTTAAATAAGTATGCCCACTTTGTAGAATTAATAAATAAGAGTGCCCCCTTTAAAGAATAATTTTATTAATGAAATTATCCCCATTATGTTCTGTATTATGTTTATCCATTTATATTTTCTGCAGTGCAGTGTTATTTTTAAATAGTTACCTATAATCTTCTTCTTTTCTTGACCCAATGTCATCCATAGATGGATAAAAAAAGACAAAAAAGCAAGATTTTACAAAACTGCACTTTGATACTTTTTGACCATCATGTTTGGTTAGAGCTACTCAGGGGCGCAGAGAGGGGGTGGGGCGGGGCCCCCCAGGAGCACTATAGTAAAAAAAATTAAATGAATGTACCTTTTTGTGCCCGCGGGTGTCGTGCGAGCCCGCATGCACACACTACCCAGCAGCCTGCAGAGTAAGCCAAGAGCTCCAAATCTCGCAAGATTTTGTAACCTTCTAGCTTGCTCTGCCGGGCATTTTCTGTCAGCAGCATAGGTAAGTACAGTGGGCTGGGGGGGGTTATAATGTGTCTTGGGGGAGTGTCATAATGTGTTGGGGGGGTTATAATGTGTCTTGGGGGGCTGTAATATGTCTTGGGGAGATGTCATAATGTGTCGGGGGGGTTGTAATGTGTCTTGGGAGGGTTCTAATATGTCTTGAGGGGGGGTCGTAATGTGCCTGGCGGAAGGCATAATATGTCTGGGGGGTGGCGTGATATGTCTGGGGGGTGGCGTGATGATCTGACCTTTCCAGATCACTGCTGGCACTCTAAGTCTCTATCATTAATCTTCATTAAAGTGCTGTGTTCTTGGAGGGGTCTTTTGAAAGGGTCTTCTTGACCTTATTTGGAGCAAATATGTCTTTTGGCCTTATGTTGTGAAATGAAGATCATATGACCATTATATAACTTGTTTTTTTCTGTATTGTGCAATACGTGTTTTTCCGTTCTCTTAAAAGCAAAGACACATAAAATTCGAGTTCATTGGTTCATTCTATTGAGCTAATTGGTAAGATAGGGTTTTTGTTAATTATTAATTTGACAGTGATGTGGCAGGGGGTGGCGTGATGTAGTTGAGGAGTGACATGATGTGTCTGGGGGAGTGGCGTGATGGGTGTTGTGGCAGGGGGTGGCGTGATGTGTGATGTAGCTGAGGTGTGGCGTGATGGGGAGGGTGTGATAAATGTTATATTTTATTATAATGTATGTATTATATACTCCAAGATCTGTATTATGTACGGTGCTCACTTATTGCTTGCTTTTCCATATTTACATTTTCCAACAGCTTCCAACAATCCAGGATCCATGCAAGAGTCCAGTACCAGGTGGTGAAAGCTGCAGTAACAGGTAGGCGAGGGTAATACCATTTTAATACATAATGGGGAGACTCAATTTGCCTCCGGAACGTCCGCAAGGCACTTTACAGTGGAGATTTAACAGAAATCTCCTCCCATTTTTCCTTGCACTTCTATAGGGTGCGAGGTACCGTAATTGCCAGCAATGTCCATTGCCCGATGTCCATGTGTGACATCGCTGGCAATTGAATTTCCACCAATATGTCATTCTTTTTCTGCTCGGGCGGCTGTGGGCCATGACGCGCAATGACAAGCGCATCACAGTAGCCTCAAGAAATGGAGCTGCAACGGTGGCCGCTGCAGCAGCACCTTCTCTCATCAAACAATGTGGAACGTTGGAATGTATGTGAAAGCTCTGTCTGAAGGGTCTGTGTGCTGACTCCAGAGGTAAGTCAACTGGCACACAAGAAAACAGAGATATTTATGTGATTAATAATAATGTGTGTGTGTGCATAATATGAATTTGGGGCACTACTGTGTGACATAATGGGAACTGGGGGCACTTATGTGGAATAATATAAACTTGGGACACTATTGTGTGCCATAATATGAACTGGGGGCACTACTGTGGCATAACATGAAATTGTGGCACTACTGCGAACTTGGGGCACTACTGTGGGGCATAATATGAATTTGGAGTACTATTGTAGGGCATGATATGAATTGGATGTACTACTATGGCATAATATGAATTGGGAGTACTGCTGTGGCATAATGTGAATTGGAGGCACCATTGTGGCATAATATGAACTGGAGGTACTATTGTGACATAATATGAACTTGGGGCATAGTTGTGGCATAAAATGAACCAGGGGCACTACTGTTGGACATAGTATGAACTTGGGGCACTACTATGTGGCATAATATGAATTGGGTATACTACTGTGGCATACTATGAATTGGGGATACAACTGTGGCAGAATATGAACTTGGGGCACTACTGTGGCAGAATATGAACTGGTGGCACTTCTGTTTGGCATAGAATTAATTGGGGGTGCTACTGCATGTCATAATATGATACCTAGGAACTCGTTAGTTCCGCCTCTGAGGCAGAGAATTGATCTGTTAACTCAGATATACTTAAATCAGTCACTATTCTTGTTCTTAGGACCAAAGAGGCTGTTGCATATTGACACACAGAGAGTTCATATGTATCATCAAAAGCTGTGGACATCTTGCTGTGGATTGGATGGTTAACTCTCGCAAGTGGTAATAAGCACATGGCTACAAGTTGTGGATGCTGATCACAGCTGAGCCATAATACTAGGAGGATAGGTTGTTATAATTATAGATAACCAGCCATACCAGTCATACATGGTTTTACTGAGATCTATATAATGTTACTGATATAAATTTTGCTTGGAAAATAAAGGGTCGAAAAGTCTCATAAACTTAAGACAGGATGCCTGTAGTAAATGTCCACAAAGGGTTCGCACAACATCTGGACCCTTAGACTGAACAAACACCCCATTTACAGGAAAGATGCTAATGAGAAGTGTTCATTCATCCATTTTTGGGCTAATGTTTGTAAATTAAATATCCATCTTGCCTCATGCTATAGTAACAGCTTTGTTCTGTCTCCTCCACTTGTGGGTGCTGAAACATGGTAAATCACCATGCAACGAAGTGTAGGTAACGTATTCTTCAGTAGTGCAAAGAGATTCACCGAAACCAGCTTGCAGGAATTTTCCAGCTGATAAATAGTGCAAAGATCTCCTTTCCTTTATTGTTTATTCTGGTGGCCTACATAGGTTAGGTAACAAGGAATATACACTGCAAATATTGAAGTGCATGTTAGAAAGTGATTAATTAGTATTTTGATACCATTAGGAGGATGCTGGAAAATTGAAACAATCTGCAATTATCCACAGATGACACAATACATTTAAAGAAACCTTTCTAAGAATATATAGGTATCTTATCACATGTCCATTGTGGGATGCTATTTATGTACTGCTAGCACTGAGAGGCTACTAGTAAATAAAATACCCTAGTCACCATTTCAGAACTAATCTTATTATTGAGGTGTAATATAATTTTCATTTATTACAAAGTCAAATAGCTACTCATGCAACTCCTTGTTTGACTGGACCTATACCACCCAAGTATCACACATCCCAATAAATCAGTCAAGTTACCCACAATTACATGTAAATCACAACATGAATATAAATCTATCACAAACTTAAATATAGTGCATTAGATGTACTAATAAATCTGTTTATTAAAAGTAAAAAAAAAGAAATTCTTACCATTAAATGTCTTCATCTGTTCTTCTAAGCTTGCAATCCAATTATGCTTATAACCATGTCCAAAACCAAACCATAATAACCACAATGGTCCAGTAACTGTCCCAAATAAATTATGTTCTAAATGTCCATTAAAACAATCTTCTTATTTTTGGTCCAAAGAACCCATTTTTTATCCCAAAAGTCCATGAACATTTTCCTTAGTTTGATCCAAAGATGCTCCAGTCGATATTGGATGAATAAGCATATTTCTCATGCTGTATTCTCTTCAATAACTCATTAGTGGTCACGATTCTTTAAGAGCTTGTAAAGTCTTAACTGTCTAGAGTATATTCCAACTATGCTGAATTATTTTAGCAATGTTTATGGAATTATATGTGTACATTGTCACAATAGGAATCTTATTTGCAATAGATATTCTTCAAACATCAATCATTTTTATTGAAATTTTCAGGGGTATATGGGGTACAAAAAAAAAAGGGGTAAAGGGAGGGTCAATCAAGGGAAGACATATGGGAAGCCCATATGCAGGGGGGAGGGGAGTCACTTGATTGAAACAACACTCTAGTATTAACAATGTACCTACAATAGAAAACAAGTGTATAGCAAACATATTATTTTTCATTTTGGCTTACTGAGAATACTCATGGTATAGAAAGGGTGTCAAGAGGATGAAGCATATTCCTTGGGTTAGGAACATTCTATGATAGCCGCTGGGGAGGAAGATGGTGAAGATTCAGGGGCGTCTCAAGGTCTGTCTGGACCGTCTGTGACATATTCATGCCATCTAAACCATTTCATGATGGGTCCTGATGCGGATGTGAAGTAGGGCATGTCTATTGTCTCCATCTCAAAACTACTGAATTTTTGAGACAACTCAGGTTATATTGGGGAGAGTGGGGGACTTCCAGTTTTGTGCTATCGCCGCTCTAGTGGTTATCACTATATACCCTAAGAGATAGCAGTCTTGTTTGGGGATGGAAGTCGGGTATATATGAAGAAGAGCTAAGGTGGGGTCTGGTGTAACAGTAGTTTTTAAGTTAGTGGATAATCAAGGCAAAGACCTCACTCCAGAGAGGCTGAAGCACCGGGCATGTCCAGAAGACGTGGAAAACGTCAGCTGAGTGCATTGACGCCAGCAAAATTTTGATTGACTTGACCATATCTTGATATATAGAAAATGACAGATCCCTTACAGCGCTTCACAAACCACTGCTGCAGAGATATACACACTTGAGTCAAAATAGATTGAAAATAGGTATAAGTCAATAGTTCTGCGCTGTGGTTCCACTAAAACAAATGCAAATAAATATAAAGAATAAATATTAATACTTATAATTAATCGTGTTGTTGTAATCAAACTTCTTCACGTTTTCTTTCTAAGTTGTAACATAGAAGAAAAAGGAAGGTAAAACCACTGCTGCAGAGATATTGAACTAAAGACTACACACTTTATTGGAGTCGGAATTGAAGATTCTGGTCGGCTGTTACTCACCGCAACCTCAGCTAGTCTATTCTTAAGAACAAGTAGTAATATTCTATTGATGATACATACTCTCAATTATCTTCTTTGATATCTTTTGAACTCTATCAAGATCTGTAGAAATACGTATGCTTCTTCTTAATGTCAGAAGTTGTGAATATGATAAACCTTTCTTAAGTGAGAGTGGAGTGGATGGATATTAGTCTTAGTGTGGACCGTGGTCTGCAGACATCCTCCCATTTTGGTTATATTCATGCCCAGAAAATGGATCAACTCAGAGCTATATTCTATAGTTAATTTGTTAGGTGAGTCTGAGGAGATCACATGAGCTACATGGTGTAACAATTGTCTCGTTGTCTGAACGCATAGATCCCTGGGGAGATGGATAGATGTGTTAGCCTGGTTTAGCACTGGCCGAACAGAGGCACAGAGTCTAACAAGTTGCCCGATCTTCACGAAGAACTGCCGCAAGGCAGGATGGACTTTAGTGGCCGGGAACACGCAGGTCGTGGCCCTCTGAACAGTCACGAGGTGTAACACAGCGGAGAGAAATGAAAATCCGAAAGCAGGTCAGCTAGCTGAGGACTGGTACACTGGCGGTAGCGAGGTACAAAATCAAAATGCAGAAGGAAAGTCTAAGAACAGGCCGTAATCTGGTACACAGGCAGTAGCACGGTACAGACTCAGGACCCGAGGAAGGATGTCAAAACAAGCAAGGACTGGTACATGAGGGGTTAACAGGCAGAAGCACTTTCCAATAAGGATTCACAAGGAAAACCAAGGTCAGCAGCAATACAGCATAACAGGAAGTCAGTCTAGGTAAGAAAACCTGTTGCTCTGACACTGAATGTGAGAAAGAGCTTTATATACACTGCAGAATATGCCTCCTCCCAGCCACAATCATGTGACCGCCCAAACCAGGTAGAGCTGATCTAACACAGAGACAGAGCGAATCAGAAGCACAGGTGTGTGAGCATGGAGGTTTGTGACAGTACCCCCCCTCCTTTAAGGGTGGACACTGGACACCCAAAAAGGCTTGTCAGGAAACTTTTTGTGGAAAGTCTTAAGTAGCCGAGGACAATGTACATCGGTAGCTTTAACCCAGGAGCGTTCCTCTGGGCCATAGCCCTTCCAATCGATCAAAAACTGCAAGGTGCCTATGGATATGTGAGAATCCAAAATTTGTTTGACCTCGTACTCTTGCTGATTCTGGACCAGAATGGGAGGTGGAGGATTATTACTGGTAGAGTACCGATTGGAGACAACGGGTTTCAGGAGAGAAGTATGGAACACGTTGGGAACTTTTAAGGAAAAAGGCAAAATCTTAAAAGGACCAATAAACCAAAGGGCTAGCTTTATACTAGGGACCCGTAGTCCAAGATTGCGTGTGGACAACCGGACTTTGTCTCTGGGTCTCCAATTAGGAATAGAACCCCTACTTCTATCACTGACCGACTTGTTCCGTGTGGAAGACTTATTTAAAATTTCATTTATTTGAGTCCAAATGACTGAGAAATTCCGAAAAAGAGAGTCCACCACTGGTACATCTGAGGATGGAACCTGGGGAAGGGCAGGTAACTTGTTATGGCAGCCGTGTAGCACAAAGAAAGGAGAGTTGGAGATAGCCTCTGTCACGGGCACTAGGAGTCTTTACCCAGGGATCACCAGGTGATAGGCTTACCAGAGCAGTATAGGTGGTAATATGGTACTCTGGTAGCAGGGTGATCACGGAACAGGAAATAGCAGATGATGAGATGCTCAGGAAAGTCTATGACTAGCAGCACTGGCAATATGGAGGTAGTAATACACGAGGAACTGTATGGACAAAGGACACGTGAAGGTAGTCAGTGGTCTGCGGTAGCAAGTTGTACCACTGCTATAGTGAGGAGGAATGTCCAACAGAAACGAGGAGGTGATGAGAGTCAGCGGTCTGCGGATAGCAAGTTGTACCGCTGTCTGAGTGAAGGAATGGAATCCAAGTGGAGGTATCCGGGGAGTCAGTGGTCTGCGTTAGCAGGTTGTACCACTGCTATGTGAGAGGATACTGGAACAGGTGAAACTGTAAACAGGAGTCAGTGGTCTGCCACTAGCAAGTTGTACTACTGAATATATATGTGAGGAGGTGCACGGGGAGAGACTGCAACACAATATATACACGGGCACCTTGACTTTGATCCACAGTAATATGCACAATATAAATGTATAAATGACTGAACAACACTGCCAATATAGAAAGTCTCTTGAAGTAATCCGGCATGAGATAATACAGTCAATGATGGCAATAGACTCAGCAGATAGTACACTCCAGAGGAGAACCAACACAGTCCAGCAAGGTATGCAATACACAGCACAGTCAATGGGAAGTATGCATACCGTGGTTCAGGAGAAGGCAGTCAGACCGGAGTGCAGAGATACCTGAAGGGCAGGAGGCCAGCAGGATACAAGTCCCTGGATGGGTGAAGCAGGGGTCTAGCAGGTGCAGCGCACAGGTAGGTAGACCAGCAGGGAACACAGGAAGGCGTGGAGAGCGGATCAGCAGTAGATGGATGAGTAGCGCTGAGAAGTAACAGCAGCGGGTCTCTGCGGGAACACGGAGGTAACCAATAGCAACCAGCAGGTGCAGTAACGATGGGACACCGGAGCAGAGTTGAACTGGAACAGATGATCACGGAGAGTAGCGGGTAGCAATAGTGGCAGCAGACTCAAGGAAACACGGTAGAGTTGACAAGGACTGAAGACTGAAGCGCACAGAGGCAGCGGATAGGAATCAGTTAAACAGTCACGATGAAACACAGACGGGTTGCAGGTTGAAGACTGTAGTGCACGGAGGCAGCGGATAGGAATCAGCTAGCAGTCACGATGATGAAACACAGACGAGTTGCAGGTTGAAGACTGTAGTGCACGGAGGCAGCGGATAGGAATCAACCAAACAGTCACGATGATGAAACACAGACGAGTTGCAGGTTGAAGCCTGTAGTGCACGGAGGCAGCGGATAGGAATCAGCTGGCAGTCACAATCATGAACAGGTGAGTGGATGTGGTTGAAGCCTGTAATGCACGGAGGCAGCGGATAGGCATCAGCTAACAGTCCCAATGATACATGGTAGAGTTGAAGTGATTAGAAGACTGTAGTGCACGGAGGCAGCGGATAGGAATCAGCTCACAGTCACGATGATACAGTAGATGGTAGAAGTGGTATGGGAACCACAGTAGCAGAAGTGGTTTGGAAACCACAGAGGTAGAAGTGGTTTGGAAACCACAGGAATCAGCAGGGCTGAATAAACAAGGAAACACAGGAACACCTTCAGAGACTCATGGGGAATGAGACTCCAAGATCAGGCAACGTGGTGTTGACCACAGGTGCTTAATATAGGGAGGTTGCCTGATCTGCCAATTTAGTTAAAGGAACATACACTGGAGGTATGGAAAGGGCTGCGCATGCGCAGTCCCTCAGGATGGAGGACGGCCACGGTTCCTAAATGTCCGGGAAGAAGCACTCACAGTCCGGTGAGTGACAGTACCCCCCCTTTTAAAGGTGGGCACAGAACGCCTGGAACCGGGCTTGTCCGGATTTTTGGAATAAAACTTCTTCAGAAGGGCAGGAGCATTAAGATCTTCAGCTTTGATCCATGAACGCTCTTCAGGACCAAAGCCCTTCCAATGAACGAGGAAACGGAGGACTCCTCGCGAAATTTTTGCATCCACTACCTCAGTAATCTCGAAATCCTCCTCCTGATGAACTTGAACTCGCTGCGGTGCTGAGGGAGGAGTCGAGAAACGGTTGATGATGAGAGGTTTGAGCAAGGACACATGGAAGGCATTGGAAATCCGAAGATTCTTAGGAAGAAGAAGTTTAACACATACTGGATTGATAACTTGAATGATCCTATATGGACCAATAAAACGAGGGGCGAATTTCATAGATGGAACCTTCAAACGAATATTTTTGGTGGATAACCAGACACGATCTCCAATTTTTAGTGGTGGAATAGCCCGCCTCTTCTTATCTGCGAAAGACTTATATTTGTTAGATGTCTTCTTTAAACAGGTTTTGACCTGAGACCAGATATTTTTGAAGGTCTGACAAGCAGTCTCCACAGCAGGAACTTGGGTGGGCGGGAGGGCAGGAAATTCCGGAAAAGACGGATGGTGACCGTAGACCACAAAGAATGGAGTTTTGGATGATGACTCATGGTACATGTTGTTATGGGCGAATTCAGCCCAAGGAAGCAATTCTACCCAGTTGTCTTGGTTGGCTGAAGAGAACATCCTAATAAAGGTCTCAAGATCTTGATTGACTCGTTCCGTTTGTCCGTTAGATTGCGGATGGTAAGAAGATGAGAGTGCTAATCGTATGCCCAAGGTTTTACAAAGGGCCCGCCAGAATCTGGAAACGAATTGTACTCCTCTATCCGACACAATCTCAGACGGACATCCATGGATACGGAAGATTTCTTTAATGAAATGTTCAGCCAGAGTAGACGAGGAAGGTAAACCGGACAGAGGGACGAAATGGGCCATCTTCGAAAATCTGTCTACCACTACCCAAATAGTATTGTGATTCTTACTTGGTGGCAAATCAGTAACGAAATCCATACTAATATGGGTCCAAGGCTTGGACGGAATGGGTAGTGGTCGCAGCAACCCTGCTGGAGTTCTGCGGGAGGATTTGAACTGAGAACATAAATCACAGGAAGCAACAAACTCTTTGACGTCTCTCCTCATTGAAGGCCACCAGTAACTACGAGAGAGAATCTCAAAGGTCTTGTGTTCACCGGCGTGTCCAGAAAAACGAGAGGCATGGAACCACGAAAGGATTTTCCTCCTCAGAGTAGGAGGCACAAGGGTCTTCCCAAATGGTAGCATTTTGGTGGATGAAGCAGCCAGAGAAATACATTTGGGGTCTAGAATAGCATGGTTGGGAACCTCTTCTACATCAGAGGACGTCACAAAAGCTCGAGATAGAGCGTCAGCTTTCTTGTTCTTAGCAGCTGGTTTGAAGGTTATAATTAATTCAAAACGGGAAAAGAAAAGAGACCATCTTGCTTGACGAGGGTTCAAGCATTGAGCAGATTGCAAATATGACAAGTTCTTATGATCCGTGAAGATCGTCACCGGATGGCGAGCTCCTTCCAACAAGTATCTCCATTCCTCTAATGCAGCTTTGATGGCCAGCAACTCCTTGTCCCCGATAGTATAATTTTTCTCTGCGGGCAGAAGACCCCGAGAGTAGAAGGCACAAGGATGTAATTTTTGTTGCTCCGAGCGTTGAGAGAGAATAGCTCCTAAGCCCACATTAGAGGCATCTACTTCTAGGAAGAAGGGGAGTGTCACATTAGGCTGTCGCAGAATGGGAGCAGACGAGAAGGACTCTTTGAGGATTTGAAAGGCTTGGAGAGCCTCAGATGACCATTGCTTAGTATTAGCCCCTTTCCGAGTTAGGGCCACAATGGGAGATGCAATGGATGAAAAGTCTTGAATGAAGCGTCTATAGTAATTAGCAAAACCTAAAAAACGCTGGATGGCACGAAGAGTAGTTGGCTGAGGCCAATGTAGTACAGCATTTACTTTGTCTGGATCCATCTTCAGGCCAACTCCGGAAACTATATACCCCAAGAATGGAATCTGGGGTAACTCGAATGAACATTTTTCCAATTTACAGAACAACGAGTTCTTCCGTAGTCTGGAGAGGACCTCTGCCACATGTTGGTGATGAGAAGGCAGGTCCTGTGAGAAGATCAATATGTCGTCCAGGTAGACAACGACACATACATATAGTAAGTCCCGAAATATCTCATTGATGAAACCCTGGAAAACCGCGGGGGCATTACATAGCCCGAAGGGCATTACTAAATATTCGTAATGCCCATCTCTGGTGTTAAACGCGGTCTTCCATTCGTCACCGGAACGGATTCTAATTAAATTGTAGGCACCACGAAGATCCAACTTAGTAAATATCCGAGCTCCCTTGATGCGATCAAATAGCTCAGTGATCAGCGGAATGGGATACCGATTCTTGATAGTAATGGCGTTGAGTCCACGAAAATCTATACAAGGGCGTAATGATCCATCCTTCTTCTTGACAAAGAAGAACCCAGCTCCAGCGGGAGAGGTGGAAGGTCGAATGAACCCACGCTGGAGATTCTCCTGTATGTACTCAGATGTGGCTTGAGTTTCAGGTAACGAGAGAGGATAGACCCGACCCCTGGGAGGAGTCTTGCCAGGTAGAAGGTCGATCGGACAATCCCAAGAACGATGAGGAGGAAGACGTTCAGACTGAGCTTTATCAAACACATCGGCATATGAAGCATACTGAGGAGGGAGTCCCGGGGAGGAAGATGAGATGGAAGATTGCTGTACTTTAAGAGGAACTAGTTGAGAGAGGCAACGATGGTGACATTCAGACCCCCAAGACGTAACTTGAGGGGTGCGCCAGTCAATCTGGGGAGAGTGACATTGAAGCCATGGAAGGCCTAAGACAATCGGACTTGTCGTAACTGGAAGAATTAAAAACGAAATTTCTTCATGGTGTAGTACACCAATCTGAAGGGTTACTGGAGACGTACTCTGGGTGATGAGACCATTGATGAGACGTGATCCATCTATAGCCGTCACAGTAATGGGTGTTTTTAAAGTGATCACTGGTAGGGACCATTGATTCACTAGTGATTTGGAAATGAAATTTCCTGCTGCTCCGGAATCAATCAATGCCTGTGACTCAAAGGATTTGGTAGCAAAGGAAATTGTAACATCGAAAGCGCAGACTTTAGATTTCATAGACAATGGAGAGGACTCCAGGGACCCTAACTTCACCTCTCCAGAACTAGTTAGGGCCTGGCATTTCCCGATCTCTTAGGGCAAGAGCTGAGCATATGCGTGGAATCAGCACAATAGATACAGAGTCTATTCTTTACTCTTCGTTTCCTTTCCTCTGAAGATAATTTGGAGCGTCCTATCTCCATGGGAATCACAGATGATGGAGCTGGACGAAATTGAGGGTTTAAACGAAGAGGTGCTTTAACAGCCGTTGTTTTCTCAGACTCTCTTTCACGAAATCTCATATCTACACGATGGCAAAGAGAGATCAAATCTTCTAGTGACGAAGGAAGCTCTTGGGTAGTCAGTGCATCTTTAATTTTATCGGAGAGCCCCTGCCAGAAGGCGGCAACTAATGCTTCAGTGTTCCACTGAAGTTCAGAGGCTAAGATCCTAAATTGAATGACATACTGTCCTACTGTATGGGAGCCTTGTCGCAAACGAAGAATGCTGGAAGCAGCGGAGGTCACACGACCTGGTTCATCGAACACACTTCGGAACGTGGAAATGAATTTGGCACTATCCTGTAGAATTGGATCGTTTCTTTCCCACAGAGGGGAGGCCCAAGCCAGGGCTTGTCCAGAAAACAATGAGATAAGATAGGCCACTCTGGAACGATGGGTAGAAAAATTTTGAGGTTGGAGTTCAAAATGGACTGAACATTGGTTAAGGAAACCTCTACAAGTTTTGGGGTCCCCGTCATATTTTGACGGAGTAGGCAGGTGTAGCGTAGGAACTGTAGACACCTGGGATGGCACTGGGGAAACGGAGGAAGGCACAGGAGCTTCAATATTAGCTGTAACGGTCTGTCCAGATGTTCCTTGGGAGGTTAAAGATTGGTAACATTGAAGTAACAGCTGTTGGCGAGCATCCTGTTGCTCCACACGGCTGACCAGATGCTGCAGCATCTCTTTAGCAGTAGGTTCCGTATCTGGGTCTGTCATGGCCTGATCTTACTGTCACGGGCACTAGGAGTCTTTACCCAGGGATCACCAGGTGATAGGCTTACCAGAGCAGTATAGGTGGTAATATGGTACTCTGGTAGCAGGGTGATCACGGAACAGGAAATAGCAGATGATGAGATGCTCAGGAAAGTCTATGACTAGCAGCACTGGCAATATGGAGGTAGTAATACACGAGGAACTGTATGGACAAAGGACACGTGAAGGTAGTCAGTGGTCTGCGGTAGCAAGTTGTACCACTGCTATAGTGAGGAGGAATGTCCAACAGAAACGAGGAGGTGATGAGAGTCAGCGGTCTGCGGATAGCAAGTTGTACCGCTGTCTGAGTGAAGGAATGGAATCCAAGTGGAGGTATCCGGGGAGTCAGTGGTCTGCGTTAGCAGGTTGTACCACTGCTATGTGAGAGGATACTGGAACAGGTGAAACTGTAAACAGGAGTCAGTGGTCTGCCACTAGCAAGTTGTACTACTGAATATATATGTGAGGAGGTGCACGGGGAGAGACTGCAACACAATATATACACGGGCACCTTGACTTTGATCCACAGTAATATGCACAATATAAATGTATAAATGACTGAACAACACTGCCAATATAGAAAGTCTCTTGAAGTAATCCGGCATGAGATAATACAGTCAATGATGGCAATAGACTCAGCAGATAGTACACTCCAGAGGAGAACCAACACAGTCCAGCAAGGTATGCAATACACAGCACAGTCAATGGGAAGTATGCATACCGTGGTTCAGGAGAAGGCAGTCAGACCGGAGTGCAGAGATACCTGAAGGGCAGGAGGCCAGCAGGATACAAGTCCCTGGATGGGTGAAGCAGGGGTCTAGCAGGTGCAGCGCACAGGTAGGTAGACCAGCAGGGAACACAGGAAGGCGTGGAGAGCGGATCAGCAGTAGATGGATGAGTAGCGCTGAGAAGTAACAGCAGCGGGTCTCTGCGGGAACACGGAGGTAACCAATAGCAACCAGCAGGTGCAGTAACGATGGGACACCGGAGCAGAGTTGAACTGGAACAGATGATCACGGAGAGTAGCGGGTAGCAATAGTGGCAGCAGACTCAAGGAAACACGGTAGAGTTGACAAGGACTGAAGACTGAAGCGCACAGAGGCAGCGGATAGGAATCAGTTAAACAGTCACGATGAAACACAGACGGGTTGCAGGTTGAAGACTGTAGTGCACGGAGGCAGCGGATAGGAATCAGCTAGCAGTCACGATGATGAAACACAGACGAGTTGCAGGTTGAAGACTGTAGTGCACGGAGGCAGCGGATAGGAATCAACCAAACAGTCACGATGATGAAACACAGACGAGTTGCAGGTTGAAGCCTGTAGTGCACGGAGGCAGCGGATAGGAATCAGCTGGCAGTCACAATCATGAACAGGTGAGTGGATGTGGTTGAAGCCTGTAATGCACGGAGGCAGCGGATAGGCATCAGCTAACAGTCCCAATGATACATGGTAGAGTTGAAGTGATTAGAAGACTGTAGTGCACGGAGGCAGCGGATAGGAATCAGCTCACAGTCACGATGATACAGTAGATGGTAGAAGTGGTATGGGAACCACAGTAGCAGAAGTGGTTTGGAAACCACAGAGGTAGAAGTGGTTTGGAAACCACAGGAATCAGCAGGGCTGAATAAACAAGGAAACACAGGAACACCTTCAGAGACTCATGGGGAATGAGACTCCAAGATCAGGCAACGTGGTGTTGACCACAGGTGCTTAATATAGGGAGGTTGCCTGATCTGCCAATTTAGTTAAAGGAACATACACTGGAGGTATGGAAAGGGCTGCGCATGCGCAGTCCCTCAGGATGGAGGACGGCCACGGTTCCTAAATGTCCGGGAAGAAGCACTCACAGTCCGGTGAGTGACAGCCTCATGTTATTAGATCCACCCAGTTGCTTTGATTGACAGAAACAAATATGCAAAGAAATTTCTCAAGTTCCTGATTAGTTCTCTCCATCAACCCATTAGATTGTGGGTGGTAGGCCGAAGAAAAATTAAGTTTGATGCCAATAATCTTACAAAAGGCTCTCCAGAATTTTGATGTGAACTGAGTACCTCGGTCGGATACAATCTCCTGAGGACATCCATTGAAACTGAATATTTCCCTGAGAAAAAGGTCAGCTACGGTACAGGCAGAGGGAAGACCCTTGAGAGGTACAAAATGGGCGACTCTGAAAAAACGATCTACGATGACCCATATGACAGTGCAGGTTTTGAAAGGTGGTAGATCAGTGATGAAATCCATTGCCAGGTGAGACCACGGACAATCTGGAGTAGGCAACAGTACCAAAAGACCATATGATTTATGTTGCAGTACCTTGTGTTGGGCACAAATGGGACATGCGTCAATAAATTGCTTGACATCGATGCGAAAAGATGGCAACCAGTAACTTCGATTGCGCAGCTCCCAGGATTTCTTAGCTCCAGCATGTCCTGAGAAGCGAGAAATATGGGCCCAACGTAATAGTTTAGTACATAAATTAGGAGTAACGAAGATCTTACCCGGAGGACAGAGGGTAGATCATATGGGAGTTAACACCACCACACTTTTAGGGTGCAAGATAAATTTAGGTGAGTATGAGATTGAACCGGAAGAAAAACAGAGAACATCTTGCTTGGCGGGATTCAGACACTGTGCCGTCTGTAAATACAAGAGATTCTTGTGATTTGTATAAATTGTTACTGGAAACAAAGCACCTTCTAGCAGATGTCTCCACTCGGAGAGAGCCAATTTGATTGCTAGGTGTTCCTTATCTCCTATGCCATAAGTCCTCTCGGCCGGTAGGAGCTTTGTGAGAGAAAAACCCACAGGGGTGAAGTTTCCCAGAGGAATCGCGCTGAGAGAGGACAGCCCCAGTCCTGGAAGATGAGGCATCTACTTCAAGAAAGAATGAACGCAGACAGTTGGGTTGCAGCAAGACAGGAACAGAGGAAAAGGCCTTCTTGAGAGAAATGAAGGCTAACACCGCTTTCATGGGCCACACTTTGGCATGAGATGTTTTCCAGGTAAGTGAGGTGATGGGTGCGACCAAATTGGTTGATGGCCCTGGAGAAAACAAGAATGAAGAATTACAATTTGCATAGTTAAGGCAACTGTACGAAACCGAATGACACCACCTGAGATTCCACTTCCATCAATGGCGCTAAGGAGGAGAGATTGTTCCAGTGGTATAGTGGGTAGGGACAAATGAACAACCATGGAAGCTGACATGAAATTACACGCTGCTCCCAAGTTGATGAATGCTGAAAGAGTGATATCGTTTTGGGACCGTGAGTGAGCAGAACCGAGAAGCCAAAGGTGTCACTAGAAGAAGATGCTGGAGAGGGACTAAGAGAACCTAAGGAGACCTTTCCTGAACCAATTAGGCCTTGTCGTTTCCCAGTTTTTTTAGGGCAGATACCAAGAATATGACCATGGTCACCGCAATACACACTGCCACTCACCGGACCGTGAGTGCCTCTGCGCTGGTGCGTGGCTCCCTAGCCTTCCTGCCGGCACCTGTCCTAAACCGCGGCCGTCCGCCGTCCTAATGGACTGCGCATGCGCAGCTCCCAAGAACTCTTGTGACTGTTGCTTTTAATCCAAATTGGTTGATCAGGCAACTCCCTATTTAAGGCACCTGTGTGCATTACCTCATTGCCTGATCTTGGAGTCTCATTCCCTGTGAGTCTCTGAAGGTGTTCCCTGTGTTCTACTAGTGTCTTCAGTTTCCTGCTGATTCCTGATCTACTCATCGCTGGTTTCCATACCCGCTACTATCTCCCGTGTACTACTAGTGTCTTCAGTTCCTGTGGATTCCCTGTGCTACTCATCGCTGGTTTCCATACCTGCTACAGTCTCCTGTTTCCTGCCTGTGTCCTCAGCTGGACTCTGATTACCGGATCTACTCACCTGTGGTTCCTACACTCGTCTCTGCCATCCAGCGTCTCTGCAGTTCCTGCATCTCCCTGTGGACAGACTGTTCTACTGAATAGCGGTATGCCTATCTGTTATTGACTTTCTATGTTTACTCTGCATATCCCGCTAGGACAAGTCTCCACGCTCAGCAGCGGTATCCATACCCGCTATAGACTGTTATTGTTACGCTGCATACCTGTTTGGAATTAACCATACTACTCAGTCGTTATATGCATAACTGTGATTGACTATCCATTATTGGCCTGCATATCTGTGCTGAGCAAGTCTCTACCAAGCAGCGCCACAGATACCGTTATATAGACTTTGTTGGATACGCTGCATACCTATTGGGATCAAGTTCCTCTGTGCTCTCAGTGTCTGCATCCTATTATATTTGTATGCTTCCACTCATCAACACTTGTACACATCCTCACCTATTAAGCAGTGGTACAACTTGCTATACGCAGACCACTGACTTCCCCGCTACCTACCTGCACCCGGACAAGTCTTCTCACCATAAGCAGTGGTACAACTTGCTATACGCAGACCACTGACTTCCCCGCTACCTACCTGCACCTGGACAAGTCTTCTCACCATAAGCAGTGGTACAACTTGCTGTACGCAGACCACTGACTTCCCCGCTACCTACCTGCACCTGGACAAGTCTCTTCACCATAAGCAGTGGTACAACTTGCTGTACGCAGACCACTGACTTCCCTGCTACCTCACTGCATCTACTCACGTCCATACTGATCTCCGTGTTCAAATCTACCTTTCCACTATATCAGCTAGTCGCTGATTCATTGACCAAAGATTGCTGCAAGTCACTGACTTTCCTATTATTTCTTGGCATTCTCTCTCCATCTGCTGTGATATTTGTTCCGCTAGTCACCCCGCTACCAGTGGACTGTTGTGTGAACTTCACGACTCTGGTAAGCCCAGTCATCTGGTGAAATCCTGGGCAAGACTCCTAGTGCCCGTGACAGTAAGATCAGTCCATGACAGACCCAGGATCGGAACCAACAGCTATAGAGATGCTGCAGTATCTGGTCACCTGTATAGAACAACAAGATGTTCGCCAACAACAGTTGTTGCAATTTTGTCAGGCTTTAGCCTCCCAAGGAACCCCTGTGCAAAATGTAGCAGCAACCATTGAGCCTCCAGTATCTCCATCTCCTTCCCCAGTGCCATCCCAGGTGTCCATTTTTACTTACTACTGCTTCCTGAGTATTGCTCCATTGATTATCGGTTACCTTCCGTGCGCTGCACCAACCTGATTACCACTTCCATCCTCCAGTGGTCTCTCCCCCTGCCGGCGTTCAGCCGTTCAGGTATCCCTGCACGTCTCCTTGACAGCCTGCTCTCCTGAACCGCGGTATGCATACTTTCCATTGACTTTGCTATTGTATTGCATATCCGTCTGGACTGTGTTGTGTTCATCACCGGAGTCTTCTATCTACTGAAGCTATTGTTACTATTGACTTTGTTTCCTATTACCTGGATCTCTATAGTGACTTTGTATACTTCAAGCAGCGCTTGTCAGTTATTATTATATTGTGGTTATCATCGTGGGATCAAGTTCCGTGTGCCCCGTGTATCCTCTGCATTCCATTCATCTCCTCGTGCCCCTCCTCACATATATATAGCAGTGGTACAACTTGCCGAACGCAGACCACTGACTCCTGTTTCCCATTGACACCAGTTTCAAGTATCCTCTCACATAAGCAGTGGTGCAACTTGCTTTACGCAGACCACTGACTTCCCCGCTACCTACCTGCACTTGGACAAGTCTCTTCACCATAAGCAGTGGTACAACTTGCTGTACGCAGACCACTGACTTCCCTGCTACCTCCCTGCATCTACTCACGTCCATCCTGATCTCCGTGTTCAAATCTACCTTTCCACTATATCAGCTAGTCGCTGATTCATTGACCAAAGATTGCTGCAAGTCACTGACTTTCCTATTATTTCTTGGCATTCTCTCTCCATCTGCTGTGATATTTGTTCCGCTAGTCACCCCGCTACCAGAGGACCGTTGTGTGAACTTCACGACTCTGGCAAGCCCAGTCATCTGGTGAAATCCTGGGCAAGACTCCTAGTGCCCGTGACACACACAAAGTTTATTCTTGAATCTTTTCTCTCTCTCCTCAATAGAGAGACAGAACCGACCAAACAGCATGGATTCCTCCGGTGGAGCAATGGGAGACTGAAAGTTGGACCGACAAGGCTGAGTCATCTCAAGTGTTCGTTCTTTAAAACGGAGGTAAATCTTTTTACACAAGGAGTTAAGTTCATCAAGAGAAGAGGGAAGTTCCCTTGAGGCCAGTTCATCTTTAATCCGGTCAGACAGCCCTTGCCAGAATATCACAATCAAAGCTTCATCATTCCAACGCAGCTCAGAAGCCAAAGTTCTAAATTGAATGGCATACTGAGCAACGAAGTGTGATCCCTGGTGTAAACGCAGAATCGCGGCTGCTGCATTAGAAACTTTGCTGGGCTCATCAAAGGTCCTCTTGAACACGGTCAAAAAGTTAGCATAGTTGTGGAGTAGAGGATCATTCCGCTACCATGGGGTGATGCCCATGTGAGGGCTTGGCCAGACGACAATGAAACAATAGAGGCCACCTTAGCCTTTTTGCTGGGAAAGTTCCAGGGAAGAAGCTTATATTGTATGGCACATTGAATAAGGAACTCTCTTCAGGACTCGGGATCCCCATCAAATTTAGGAGGGTTAGGAATAGGTAACTGAGAGGCTGCAGACACAGGTGGGACTGTATCCACTGGTGGAACGGATTACCCGGGTGCCGCCAATGTTTCCTGAAGTGAATCCAGACGAGTGGAGAATCATTGGAGGAACTTCAATAAATGTTCCAGATTAGCTTCCTGCTTCTCAACTCTCCCGAGCAGGTGTTGCAGGGGGTCCGTGGGAGAATGATTGTCTGCAGGATTCATCGAGGTATGGTTAGAGCAAACTGTAACGATTGTCTCGTTGTCTGAACGCACAGATCCCTGGAAGGTTTGTGACACATAGTCTATCAAAATTTTAATATCTCCAACCAAAAGCTTAAAAATATTGCCAAGGTAGCAAACAAAAAACAATTATGCTTATTTTTGCATAGATTATGGAGAAAGTATTAATCTTCAAAGTATACATTCACATACGCAGGAACCATACACAAACTCATTGTCGTTCCAGCGCGCTACATATAGAATGTTTATTTTGTGGAAGAAGCTACACAAATAAAATAAACAATGCACTTCTGGGAACAGAATTATTAATGAGTAATAGCTGCTATAAGTGATGTCATTTAATTTACAGCAATTATAGTTGGCGGGGGGGGGGGGAGGCATACAATGAAATCAGCCCAGTGTCTGTTATTTTTTTTATCCATTGTCAGTACGTATTTTCCTTAAAGAAAAGAGTCTGGTACTGGTTCTTTAACTCTGCATTGGTCTATATCTGTCCCTTGTTGTCCGCTGAGGAATAAGTGTTGTAGTTTCTTCATTTTAGGATACTATATTTCCAAAGGCACTCAGCCATGAATATTTTTTTTATGTATTCTGTGTCAAGATCATGAATTTTCTTTCAGTTTTCAAGCTAGATTGCATTTAACATTCAGAGGCACTTGGTTAGGATAGCTGTCCGATTTAATGTATTTCAAAGTTTGTATTTTACTGTTGCTGATTTCAGGGAAATATGTACCATTTACAGCCAATTATGCTACAACTATGATTTAACTGAAGGAAAAATATTTAGTAATTTCAGTGAAGGCTTTCCGACTGTCTGTTACTAGTCTACCAATCAGTTGTAGCTTTACCTCTAGTGTTCCATTTCATGTGTTGTCCTGTGTGGTTGCTAGCTGATTTCAGATATTCCATATAATCATTTACTGCTCTTCACATTGTGTGCTTGCATAACCATAGAAACAAACATATACTCTAAAGGTTCATGCTCTATATAGTTATAACACCAAATGTTTCCATTGCCTTATGTGGACTGTTTCCTTTTAAATAATACAACTGGTGTTTTAAGCTCATATCCATTGATAGCTTGCCAGTTTGTGTGACAGCATAAATTAACAAAATATAAAGAACCATATTAACAATGGCAACATTCAAATACAATTTATAAAGACTAATGTGTGGGGCATTCACACCAATGCACACAGTGCATGTACACATGCATTATACCGTTAATATGATATGGTCTTTGGGCGCAAATTTAATACAATTATTGCCATTTAAAGAGTTTCTCCAAGTTCCTAATCACTGGTTTTGACAGTAATTGAGCCAAAGAAGATTTTGAGCAAAAGATATGATCTCTTGTGGGGAAGGTATCATTGTTTAGTTTTGGTTCAATCACCCGTCCCCTGTTACTGAGGCATCATCATATCTGATCTTCACATTACCACAACTCTAAATACAGTGGTCAGGCTTTGTGCCAGAATGTGGGTATGTGTGGAAGTGATAAAATCTGAATGGGCGCACTATACAAAAGTGTAAAGAACCACCCTTTTAACTAAGTTAAACTTTTCAGTTCTAAAATACAGCTCACTTTAATCTAATTTATGGATTTATGGATTTAAGTCATGACAAAAGAGGACTGGTGTCATGAGGTGTGACTTTTATCTGTAAAACTTTTCATTACATTGCTTAGAGTCGGGGCTGGTGGGCATCTGCCCCTGGGCCGGCCCCATAGTGGGCTACCTTGGGCTGGGTCACTGGGCCACCTGTATTTTTTCCTGTAAAATGTTCTTAATAAGATGCTGAGTTGAGTCTTGCTCCCCCGGACTAAAATTTGCCAGCCCTCCCCTGCTTAGAGTGCACCTAGAAATGCCCTTCTATGCAGAAGTGCAACATGAAGGACCAAAATATATTCATAAAAAGTTTAGAATGAGTCCTAAAGACTTACACCTCTGATTCTGCAATTAAGTAAAAGTTTCAGTAAAATGCCCTTGAACCCCTCAGCACAGGTCCACTCAAGTATCTTGTTTCAAAAATTTTGCTCAACATTTATAAATGATATCTTGTTTTTGAACTGCTCTTCCAAAGAAAACACCATTGTATCAACTCCATTTTTTTGCAAGTACTGCTTTCCCTTCACCCAACTCCTTCCCTTTTTCAAATTTCTGCAAATTCAGGTCAAATGCAAATTAATTCATGGATGTTACGGTAGGAAGGTACTCGTAGCAGGAAAAGAGATAGGGAAGAAACAGCAAATAAAGCAAGTATGAAAGCAAAAGAAGACTGAAGACTGATTTTGCTATAAAAAAGTAGGCTATTTAAATAAGGAATGGAAATATGAGGTACGCAGGAGAATGTCAGTCATTGCAAAAAAAATTCTGCTGTTGCACATAAAACTCCAAGCACCATAGACACTGAGTGGAATATATGTTTTAAGTTCAAGAACGCTGCACATGAAATTGGTGTATCAACATCAGTGATGGTTTTTTTCTTCACCAAATTGACAGAGAAACATAAGAACGGTGGTAGTAATTGTTGCGATAGCTATAATGCCGACACACTTAATACCTACAAAACAATTATGATTGCAAAATGACCGTCCAACCTGTGAAACATATAGTACACCTTTCACAACAATTTAGCATTTTTGTCTAGAAACTGTATCACAGGTCAACTAACCCTGACCATTTTCATTTAAAGATACACTTTCCCAATTTGTTGGTACTCTTTCTCATGTGGTTGGGTACGAGTTTACGATAGTCACAATGCCGACACACTATATACCTACGAAACAATTCCGATTGTAAGACGCCTTCTATATTATTAACGCACATGGTCCTGGCATTGCTCACTGTCGTCTTCATTACTGATGTAAATTAAAAGTGCCGTCATTGAGTGCAATCGGAATATGTAGAAGTCATGTTGCCCTGGTGCAGTGTCTTTGTTATGGTAAGTCAACATCTTCTTCTTATCGGTCATCTTACAATCGGAATTGTTTCGTAGGTATATAGTGTGTCGGCATTGTGACTATCGTAAACCAAATTCTCAAACCCAAATATCGTAAACCCAACTACATGAGAAAGAGCACCAACAAATTGAGAGAGTGTATCTTTAAATGAAATTGGTCAGGGTCAAGAGAGTGTCCTAAGCCAAAAGGTAAACTAGCTGTAGTGCTGTCAGTCTCAAAATTGGGGTGACAAAATAAATGTGGGCCCCCTCCAAATATGCTGATACCAGCACTAAGCCATACCAGCCAGCCAGGTTTGGATGGTACTATAGCAGAGAAACCCAAGGCGTGACTATAGAATGGAAAGGTAAAGGAAGTGGAAACTCTTGTGGAACTTGAATATTTATTTAATAAAAAAGAGGATATATTGTTACCAGATAACCATCAATATTTAAGAAGATCATTGGCAAACTATTGTTCATATCTATAATAACAAGTTCAAAGATTGTTGCCACAGCAGGAAGTTTCTGCTTCGTCTCTACAAAACTGGGTTGCTGTAAAGCGGGTCATATCTTAAAGATGCTACCAATCTGAAATGTGAATTACCACAATGCCTATAATAAACTGTTAGATGTGAATGTTTCATTTTCATTTAAACTGAGGTTTAGCTATACAATCATGATATACTGACACAAAGAAGGAATAATAACAGCCACAGAGTCATAATGATTCAGAGTAAGAGTTTCTACTTAGCTTTGTAGGTGTACAAACAGGTACAAGTGTCAACAAGTGTAGGAAATCCCAGATAATGCATGTTCCAAGAACTTTAATGGGAGAGGGACCAGGGCACTTATATGCACTCCACTGAAGACATTTCAAAGCATTCCTATTGAGACTATTTTTTTATATTGAATATCAGATCCCATAAAGTTATGCTATTTAAGAGTACAATATATGATCATTAAATACATCAATGGGTGGTAATAGCACTACATAGTAAAGGTTATTCTAATCTGTGTTTCATTGAAGGGCTCAGTAAAGTAAATACTCAAATATACTAAAATCACATACTAGGTGCAATCGTATTTTACCTGTACATATTAGTTTAGGGCAATTTTGGCTAACCTGTGACACATCAGGTGTTGTGAAACTATAAGTCCCAGCATGATTTGCCAATACATAGCAACTTATTGCTGGAAGGGTTTGCTGGGACTTGTAGTTTCACAACACCTGGAGTGTCACAGGTTAGCCACCACTGGTTTAGGGCATAATATGTACTTTAAAACCTTTTATATGTATATAAAAATAGTTGTAAATGCAATGTACATTGTGAATCGCAAGCCACCTCTGTCACACAAAGTTAATTTGCTATATAAATTGAGACTTGAAACACATTAACAGCAAAACAAATACTAAATGTTTGTTTTAATTTGAAAATAGTTCTATATGCTGGTCTACTTGAAAACAGCATTGACTGAAGAATAACTGCAGCTGATCTTATCTCCAAGCAATCAGATGGATTTGAATTAGCCAATTCCTATCCTTATGGGAAATCTAGGACATAAATGTTGTTGGAGACAGGAAAAATGCTCCCACATGCACAACACCTTGATGTGAAACACCACCTCTTGAGGGATCTACAAGACAAAGACATGACTGAGCTGCAATACAGTCCAACTGGGACAATGATTGTGGCTTCATTGACCAATCACCTATGCAGAAACACCATCGAAAACTGGTGAAGGATATAAATCTCAGGAAATAATCTTCCGGTTGTTGAAAGTTGGTGTTACCATTACAACAGACATATTACTCCACAGCATCTAAAATGCTAAAGGCTGTGTCAGCTGATTACTGAGAGAGGGAAAATTCCTAGGCAATGTAGTTTCATTTGTTACCTGTGACCCAATGTTTCCTCTTTCCTGTGTTATGTTTCCTTGTGTTCCTCCATATAAATGTGTTACAGACAGAGCCGTAACTAGACATTTTCGGCTGGACAGAACACTGGCACCCAGGGCCATCTTTTCCATTGGGCACGATGGCCAGGTGCCCGGGGGCCCCACAGACAAGGGGGCCCCATAGTCAGGGCTCTTAATTAGAATAAATAATCCTGAAAAAAAAAAAACCTGCAAAAAAAATCTTCAAGGGTCACTGAGCAAGTACATCTATCTATCTCTATCTCTATATATCTATATCTGTATCTCTATGCATCTATATATATATATTGTCGAAGTCAGCAAATTGGATAAAGTCATTTCAATTAAAGTCTAGCAAACTTGGTTGTCTTTGTCTGAAAAGATGCGTACAGTACGCTATGTCGTACAAGGGCACGCTACGGCGTGAAAGGGCGTACGCATCCACTACACGTGGCAGCAACAGTAATTGGTCTTTTACCATACATTTACACAAACACGCATACTTATAAAATAGTACACATTATTGGTAGTTGCAACACATAGTCAGTTATGTCGAAATATAGTAGTATTTATATGTTATATCAGAGTTACATGCATATTAGTGAAATACACAGAACGGGTTAAAGGAATAACATCATGAGTGGTATCATAATGAACCTTGTTACATATCCTACTGTTTGGTGCGCTCTGCGAGGGAATCGCAGAGTGCATACGCAAGTTATGAATGATAGGGAATTATGAACTACTTAAGAGTAAGGAATTCCGGCGGGAAGAGCAGAGCATACCCCCTGCAGAGATGACCCCCTCCTTTGGATTCCTTAGGATGAACCAGCCAATGATTGACGACCCCTTGGACATTCCTGAGACCCGGACCAATAGATGCAAGCCATACCATCTTCATTGTATTACTGTACTTGATTGTGTATATAAGCAGCAGCTTGTGATCCAGAGTGCAGACTTCTTGTCCCCAGACTTCAGGATTGAATGACTGCACTGGATCCAGAGCGCCTGCGTTAAGTAACGGCTGTATTTACTATTACATCGCTTGAGCATATTTTTTTCAACTTATTGCGAATAAATCTTTGTGCGTTGGAAACACAAATCGAGGTTCGACAATCGTTATTGGTTAGCGACAATACGCACATTACAATTTGGGGGCTCGTGAGCTTTGGAGGTTTCGTTGCCGATGATACGCAAGACCAACGGATTTCGGTTCCTCAATAAAGGGTGGAGACGCGTCATAAACGGGTAAGAACGCATGGTGTTCAAAACCTGAATTTTACTCTGTGTTGCGAAACCGAATGTCCGTTTTGCATTATCTAGGGCACGCTAACTAGAACCTAGGGACAAAAGAGAAAACTGTTTCTTTTTTCTGTCATTGTGCGTTTTAACTGTATTGCATTGTTTAGCGTATGTGTACTTCCTGCTGTGCGTACGCGAACTTCCGGGAAACTTGCCACGTGGTTAAACAATCGTGTTGATAGTTATTATACATGCATAGTATAATTACTTGTGAAAGCCTCTGAGACATTATTACTATTGTTGGGAACTTTTGATTTTCTGCGCAGAAAAGGTGTATAGTGTGTGATGTTGTAACGTAGATACACTGTTTTATTGTTGAGGTGCTCAGTTGCTGTCTGACGAGGCGGATTGCCCAACTGAAGGACGGTATACAGGGCAGGTATACCGAATGCGAAAACTGGGTTTTCGCAAAGCGCTACCAATAGATCGCAAGGTTTGCTAATAATTAGTATTGGTAGGCAGTGCGATCCGGTCGCACCGTTAGTGCGAATTGGTGAAGCAGCTAGGAGGAATTATACTGGAAAGGCAGGTTGATTGTATCGACTTTGCGCTCCCAGCGATAATAAACTCAGCAGATTTTGTGGTTTAGCCAGGGTATCGAGGAGCTGATAGCCCTTGGGGCCCACAGTGATATTTCTGTATTAGGGAAAAGCGAGTGAGCGCGGCTAAAGGAAATACGTTCACCGAGGATTATAGATCTCTAGCGGTGAGTATAGCAACAGAGTTGAAATTATTAGGTGGAAAGAACAGAGCATTGCGGTGTGTCTGTATTTCACATTTGGCCGGAAGGAACAGAGCATTGCGGTGTGTCTGTGTTCCGGGTAGAAGGTATATTGTTCAACATGGGTGCTAAGCATACGCTAGAGATGGTCAGTGTACTGCCTAAGGAAGGCCCTATTGGTTCAGCGAGGTTTCTCATGTGTAAGAAGTATGGTGCATATGCAACTGTGTATTGTGACACGTGGGTCGGGATGACCAAAGCTTGTGATAGGCCTTTCCCAACAATAGGGAGTTTTAATGCAGAGGTACTGAATACTGTAAAAGATAGAATATGGTTGATCAAGTCAACGAAAAAGAGAAATAGACATAATGATTGTTTAAAATTGTGGCAAATGGAAGGTAACACGTTGCAGAGCAGCGAATGCAAACCGGAAATAGGCGTGGCGAAAAGCGCGCGCAAGGCGGATGTAACCATTGAGAAGCGTGGCGAACTCAGCGCAAGCGCGCCCCCGCCACCTTATGTGGCGGGAGGGGTAAGTACAGCCGTTGTTAAAACTGAAAATAGAAAAATTACTAAGTTGTACCCTGTTTTAAATCAGTTTCAATCAAGTGTATCTGAAAACGAAGATGAACCCACTGTGATTTCGGCCATTGCCCATGCTGTTAATGTACTAGAGGCTCAGCGCAAGTATGAGAAAATGGCTGAGATAGGTGAGAGTAGCGTGATCACTAGGAGTGAAAGTGTTCTAAATCTAGGGCCTGTAAATCCTGTAGCGTCCCCTGAAGTTAGTGTACCAGAGGGTGTGTTCCCGGTCCGCACAATATCAGTTCCCAATGGGAAACCAGATAAGGATGGTATAGTTCCTTTAAGAAATGTTACAATGCATTGTCCCTGGACTAGATCAGAATTACGTTCCATTATGACTGAATTCCCAGATCCTAGAAAAGAGTTAGCTAAATGTCAGAAATTTGTTAAAGACTTAGGGAATGCTCATGAACCAACCAGTAAGGATTGGCGGGTAGTGTTGAGGGCGTATCTTCCTCCCAATACTAACATACAAAAATTTATTGGAGATTGTTTGTTGGAGGAAGATGACACCCTGACTGATGAGATTAACCAACGGAATATAGAACAAATTGTCAAACACTTAGCCATCTGTTTTCCAGTAGTAGTAAATTGGAGTAAGATTTTCACCATTAAACAAAAGGATAGTGAAACTGCCTCAGATTACTTTGCTAGAGCTATAACAGCGATTGCACGATTTACTGGGATATCCAACATAAGTGAGGACCCACATCACAGAGAGGTAGCTGTAGGGGTACTGATGGATGGCCTTAGGGAAAATTTAAAGACGAGAGTACAAACCACATTACCTAATTGGAGAGGCGTCACGGTAGACTTCCTTAGGGAGTCTGCTGTGGAGCATGACAAGAACCTTTTTAGAAAAAGGGAAGAGAAAAGTGATAGGTTAATGACGGTAAGTATACAGGCTCTAGAAGGGGTGCATACACGACCACCAGCATACAACCCATATAACAGGAAACCTAAAGTGATCAGGTGTTTCAACTGTAACGAGGAAGGACATTACAAGAGAGATTGTAATAAAGAAAGACCCAATACACATAGGGGTGGGTCACATAGATATCCTCCAAGAAAGGATTCACATAGACTAGAAGACTCACATCTACCCGCGCATATTACGGCAGCAAATGCTGCGCGGGAAATCAATAGTCAGCGCTAGGGGTCAGGTCATACCTGTAGTCTACAGCCAGTGAGGTTAACTGAGAGTCAGAGTGAAGAACCAACAATGATAGTTGACATAGCTGGCAGGAAACAAACTTTTCTTGTAGATACAGGGGTGGCCCGATCTGTGATAACCTCTCCTTTCAATCTACAGGTGACCAGCAAAACTATTCCAGCTATGGGGGTGACGGGAAAAGTGTTACATTATCCTCTAACTAAACCCGCCGAAGTTACTATCGGGCCTCTGCATACTAAGCATTTGTTTCTCTTGGCTGCAGCGGCTCCTACTAACTTGCTAGGGAGAGACTTGTTATGTAAAATGGGATGTGTCATATACTGTACTTCAGATGGTGTGTTCCTAGATATACCCGAGAAGGTTGCACATGAGGTACAGGACATATTGGACACCCCTCCAAGGTTAATGTTACACTCTCCTGTTATAGAACAAAGTCCATCTCAAGTAAAGGGGATGTTGCTGGAAATACCAGGTTCCCTATGGACCAGAGATGGACAGGACACTGGACTGATGGCAAACGTAGCCCCTGTCATGGTCAATCTAAAAAGTGGTAGGATAGCCCCAAAAATCCCACAGTATCCATTAAAACCGGAGGTGGAACTAGGGGTATATCCTGTTATTGAGAGGCTGTTACAACAAGGGATTTTAATTCGTACAGCCAGTACAGCAAATAGTCCCATTTTCCCTGTGAAGAAGAGTGGGGGGAGGGGCTATAGATTAGTCCAGGACTTAAGGGGAATTAACAAAGTTGTTGAGAGCCAATTCCCCGTAGTGCCGAATCCAGCTGTCATCCTCATGCAGATTCCACCGTCTGCCAGTCATTTTACTGTCATTGATCTATGTTCTGCTTTCTTTTCAGTCCCTCTTCACCCTGACTGCCAATACCTTTTTGCATTCTCCTACAGGGGAGTGCAATACACATGGACCAGACTACCCCAGGGGTTCATTGACAGCCCCAGTATTTTCTCCCAAGCCTTACATGACTGTTTGCAATCCTTTCAACCCCACAATGGGTCTGTTCTAATTCAATATGTGGACGATTTGTTGTTGTGCTCTGATTCTTTTATGTCATGTTTACATGATACTAAATTGTTGTTGCTTCATCTTTCACAAACAGGGCACAAGGTGGCAAAGGATAAATTACAGCCATGTCAGACTAAGGTCAAATACTTAGGACACTGCCTCACTAAGGGGCTAAGACACCTGACAACCGACAGAATTGAGGCCATACAACACATGACCCTGCCGCAGAGCCAGAAGCAGATTCGTACTTTCTTGGGGATGTGTGGATACTGTAGGTCCTGGATCCCAGGTTTTTCTATTCTGGCATTACCATTGCAGGAGCTAGTCTCTTCCTCAAAACCAGAACGTGTCATACACACAGAAGAGTCGGAGCAAGCGTTCTTTAATCTTAAAGATAGTCTGACAAGAGCACCTGCATTGGGAATACCTGATTATGAAAAGCCTTTTGAGCTATTTTGTACAGAAGCTGATGGCTGTGCAGCAGGTGTCCTCACACAGAAACATGGTGACGCTAGCAGACCGGTAGCATACTACAGTGCACAATTAGACAATGTGGCAAGGTCACTCCCAACATGTCTCAGAAGTGTAGCAGCAACGGCCCTTCTAGTAAGTAAGAGCGAGGATGTAGTATTAGGACATAATTCAACCATCTATACACCCCATGCTGTATCAGCTCTGTTAAATTCAGCCCAAACCAGACATGTTTCTTCAGCTAGATTCACAAAGTGGGAACTAGCCCTGATGGCACCCTCAAACATCACCATCAAACGATGTAGCACCCTAAATCCAGCTACATACCTTCCGTATGTGTCTCAAGAGACACAAAGGGTGGGAGGTGAGGAGACCCTGGTTGATGATGAGTTAGGCAAGAATACTGACACGCATGACTGTATGGAACACCTGAATCAGACCTTTACTGCAAGGCCCGACATATGTGACACCCCCTTAGAAAATGTAGATTTTACGTTTTATACAGACGGAAGTTGCCATAGACAGACAGAGACAGGAGAGCTATGTACTGGTTACGCTGTTGTAGACGATCAGGATGTGGTAGAAGCTGAACCCCTTGGTCCACCTCACTCAGCCCAGGTGGCGGAACTAGTAGCACTAAGGAGAGCGTGTGAATTGGCAGAGGGTAAATCAGCCAACATATATACTGACTCTAGGTACGCCTTCGGGGTAGTGCATGATTTTGGGGCCCTTTGGCGTCTTAGAAACTTTACGACAGCAGCAGGTACACCAGTGGCACACTCACAACACATAAAAGGACTTCTGACAGCGATACAGTTACCCAGAACAGTAGCCGTCATAAAGTGCAAAGCCCATACCTTTGAAGAAGACCCAGTGTCATCGGGCAACAACAGGGCAGACGAAGCTGCTAAATGGGCAGCAGGGCAACCTATGACTGTATCGACCGAGACTATGATGGTTTTTCAGACATTAGACACGCAGAAATTAATTGAAATGCAAGATTTGTGTTCCCTGCAGGAGAAGGCGGTCTGGAAGGCGAAGGGATGTGGTCAAGAGTCCTCAGGACTCTGGAGGGATGGACAAGGTAAGCCTGTAGCTCCCCGAACATACTATCCAAGCCTGGCTGAAGCAGCACACGGCCTGACTCACCTGGGTAAAGAAGGTATGTGCAAACTGGTGAGAGCATACTGGTGTGCTCCCGGATTTTCCTCTCAAGCTGGTAAGAAAGCAATGTCATGTCTTACTTGTTTGAGGAAAAATGTTGGGAAAACTATTCCAACTGAGCCATCCCACATCCCTCCTACAGACGGACCTTTTCAGGTAATACAAATTGACTATATCCAACTACCACCGTGCAGGAATCTGAAGTATGTGTTAGTGTGTATTGATGTGTTTTCCGGTTGGGTAGAAGCATATCCGGCAGCCACTAATACTGCTGTGTTCACTGCAAAGAAAATTGTACAAGACTTTGTGTGTAGGTTCGGTATCCCTAGAATCATTGAAAGTGATAGGGGTACCCATTTTACTGGTGATGTCTTCCAAAATATGTGTAAACTCATGGGAATCAGTAGCAGACTTCACACCCCTTACCGACCACAAGCCAGTGGTAAGGTGGAGAGAGTAAACGGTACTATCAAGAACAAACTAGGTAAGATAATGGCTGAAACTGGGTTGGCATGGCCTGAGGCTTTGCCGTTGGTCCTCCACAGCATTCGAACCACTCCTAGACCTCCTCTTAATCTGTCCCCCTTTGAGATACTGTTCGGACGACAACCTCATTTGATCGTGAGTCCACAAGACGACTTAAAGTGTAATAATGAAGTGACTGTACAATATCTTATAAGAATGAGTAGACAGCTGAAACAACAACAACAAAAACTAAAAATGCTGTCACCTGGTATGCCAGAAACGAACTGTCATGATGTTGAACCTGGAGACTATGTTATGATCCGCAATTTCTTACGTTCAGGTTGTTTAACAGACCGTTGGGAAGGCCCGTACCAAGTGCTGCTGACCAGTACTACATCACTGAAGGTTGCAGAGAGAGACACTTGGGTCCATTCCACCCACTGCAGGAGAGTCCATAATCCGGAGAAAGTGCAAGACAAGACTCAGACCGACGACATAGAGCTGTCACTTGTGAGCCTGTTCCGGGAGACCTAAAGCCTGCAGTTAAGACACCTGAACCAGAGACGTTGCCTCAGAACTATCTTTCCAGCGATGGAGTGGCGGTTTTTGTTTTTCTTTTGTTCCAGGATTTTCCTTGTTTTTACTTTTTCTAGGACATTCTATTTTTGTGAAGGAGAATGGAGGATGGAGGAGAGTTCTGGGAGTGATACGGATGAAATGGAGGCCGAAGAAAAGTTAATAGGATATCCTGAGCAGCCCATTATCAAACTTGGTCCAGGGGTTATGAAAAGGTCTGCTAGCTCAGGAACTCGGAGGCAGTGTGAGGGGCTATTGTCTGATGAGTATTGTATCTGCAAGTTCTGCAACTCCCTAGTTGACGAGAGATGCATCCAACGATGCCAGTCCCCCAGTACTCTGAATATAGGCGGGCATCCATTGGAGGATTATCACTCCCTGGTGGGTAAGGTGCTAAACCAAACTGAGTGTTGGGTGTGCTCTCACGTGCCTCAAGGGCAGCATAACATAGGACTAGTGCCATTCCCGCTAAACATATCCGAAGTACCCGAATTAAGGGGTGGGAGGCCCATAGAAGGGAGGTACAATAACACTAGGTCCCCTAGTCTGACGCTTCGACAATACTCCATAGGCAGATCGTTGCTGTGCCTAAACATATCTCATGCAAAGCGCCTGGAGAATTGGGAGGCTGACCTATCAGATCAGACAATGGCTCGCCACACTCATTTTAGAGAGAGACCCACAAGGTCACTACTAGGCAGGAATGCTGATGGAAGTCACAAGTTAGGGCGTATAACCAAACATAAGAAGGTATCTATTGGAAAAGTCTCTACAGATAAATGTGAAAATATCATTAATGCCGACACGTGTCTAGAGCAGATGGAGACACTAGGCATGGGTAGATTTATCAAAACTCTGTGTGATATAATTCATGGGCATACTGTTCCTTATGTTCTCCCTGATGATGTGTATTTTGTTTGTGGGAGGAAAGCTTATTCCTGGGTGACTCCGAGTTCCAAGGGCTTGTGTTTCTTAGCTAAACTGGTTCCTGAAATCATGACTATTACTCATGAAGAAATGGTAGATATTCACAAGACTACATCACCACCATACATACACACACAGTATGAACACCGTGGCAAGAGAAATATGATTCCTGGTGAGGAACCCATAGCTACAAAATTGATTAGTGAAACTGCTGGTTTCCAAGTTATGGTTGCTCTAGATCTCACCAGGACCGCTCGGGGAACATTAAACTTTAAGTATATCCAAGACCTAGCTAAATTAATAGATAATATCACCGAGATGTATGATGACACTTTCAGGTATACTGGAAGGGAGCTACAAGCGTACAAGAAGGAGTTGGTGCAACATAGACTGGTACTAAATTATCTCACCTCTATTACTGGTGGGTACTGTGTGACACTGGCCACCCAGTTCGGTGTCAAATGTTGCACGTACATTACTAATAATACGGAAGACCCTAAAGAGGTTATAGACCGGAAGATGGATGAAATTTTGCAGCTGAAATGGGAATTTCGAAAGAGCCATAATTCTTCGTTATATGAGGTCGGGGAAAAGGTGGCGGGTTGGTTCTCATGGTTGAACCCAGCAAAATGGTTCTCTGGTCTGGGGGAGTGGGTACAGGAAATGATTGCGAGTGTAGGTAAGCTCCTTCTCCTTACACTGGGTGTCATCTTAGCAATTGGTTTAGTTGTCAAATGTGTTACTACTGTGTTGAAGTGTGGAAAACGGTCTCATAAGAGTAACACTGAGAAAGAGACTGAAAGGGTGGTACCAGATACCGAGATCATGGTCTGTGAAGAAGTATTGTATAATCCTGAACTTGAAACGGTGATTGGGTGATAGTTTATTACACTATCAAAGGGTGGAACTGTCGAAGTCAGCAAATTGGATAAAGTCATTTCAATTAAAGTCTAGCAAACTTGGTTGTCTTTGTCTGAAAAGATGCGTACAGTACGCTATGTCGTACAAGGGCACGCTACGGCGTGAAAGGGCGTACGCATCCACTACACGTGGCAGCAACAGTAATTGGTCTTTTACCATACATTTACACAAACACGCATACTTATAAAATAGTACACATTATTGGTAGTTGCAACACATAGTCAGTTATGTCGAAATATAGTAGTATTTATATGTTATATCAGAGTTACATGCATATTAGTGAAATACACAGAACGGGTTAAAGGAATAACATCATGAGTGGTATCATAATGAACCTTGTTACATATCCTACTGTTTGGTGCGCTCTGCGAGGGAATCGCAGAGTGCATACGCAAGTTATGAATGATAGGGAATTATGAACTACTTAAGAGTAAGGAATTCCGGCGGGAAGAGCAGAGCATACCCCCTGCAGAGATGACCCCCTCCTTTGGATTCCTTAGGATGAACCAGCCAATGATTGACGACCCCTTGGACATTCCTGAGACCCGGACCAATAGATGCAAGCCATACCATCTTCATTGTATTACTGTACTTGATTGTGTATATAAGCAGCAGCTTGTGATCCAGAGTGCAGACTTCTTGTCCCCAGACTTCAGGATTGAATGACTGCACTGGATCCAGAGCGCCTGCGTTAAGTAACGGCTGTATTTACTATTACATCGCTTGAGCATATTTTTTTCAACTTATTGCGAATAAATCTTTGTGCGTTGGAAACACAAATCGAGGTTCGACAATCGTTATTGGTTAGCGACAATACGCACATTACAATATATATATATATATATATATATATATATATATATATGTAGGGGCCCCGGTGCACTGCTTTGCCCGGGGGCCCATAATGTTGTTAAGATGGCCCTGCTGGCACCCCCACCCTATCTTGGTGATAGTGAGAATAGATTCCACTTACATGCACTAAAATGCCCTCCACCCCCCTCCGTGCTGCGTTCTGCATTCACCAGGTTCTGATTAATCATTTTGCCAGCATGAAAGGATTTGGCCATCTGTGTGCTAGGCCACCCTGATCCCCTGCTCTTCCCCTTCATTTACACTGGAAAGGCACTGTTAGGTCTATTTGGTTCCCCATTCCCAAGCAGAGCAGCGTGAAGCAGGACAATAGGGACAAAGCTCTGACATTGCGGGATGGTCCGGCAGAATCTAGACTTTCTCACTAGAGATGGAACATATGTGGCTAATTTGTGGCCATTAGTTCATTAGCAGTTATTTTTTGTTAATATGGGAGAGTACGTGGGAAGGAGTTCTGAATGACACGTAAAGAGTTTTGGAGTACATGTGGCATTTGTAGGCATGTGGAGGCATTTTGAGGCATGTGTGGGTATGAGGGCATGTGAGAATGTAGTAGTAACTTTTATATATTTTTGCATTGTAGAAAAAAATATTTTTCTTTTTGTAGACGATGAGACACGCAGAGGGTAGAGGGAGAAAGTAGGGAGCAAAATTAGAGGGAGGAGGTGTATATATGTGTGTGTGTGTGTGTGTGTGTGTGTGTGTGTGTGTGTGTGTAAGTGTGTGTATGTACAACTGTATGTAACACATTTATTTTCTGACCTTTCTTGTACTTCACTAATACATTTTTTTTTATTTACATTTTTTTTCTAGGACTGGGGTGGAAATCCTGCACACACAGGGGGTATATTTACTAAACTGTGGGTTGAAAAAGTGGAGATGTTGCCTATAGCAACCAATCAGATTTTAGCTGTCATTTTCTAGAATGTACTAAATAAATGATAACTAAAATCTGATTGGTTGTTATAGGCAACATCTCCACTTCTTCAAATATGCCCCTGGGATCGGACCACCGCACAAGAACTGGGCAGGTACACTGAGCAGGACAAGAGCAGAGAATTACTCTCCAAATATGCTGAAATACATTGACATATATATTTTGAATGCTATATTAAAGATTTCTGTTTTCCACTAAAGTGGGGAGCTGGGCACATAATACAGCGTGGTGTCAGCAAACAAGGATCAAAAATATAATAGGATGACACAATGAAGATGCCCTCAGTCAAGATATTTTATGTACATCTATCTATATCTAACACTATGCATAATAGTACCCCAATAAGCCTGTTTATTCAGTGTGAAAGGTTACAAAGGAAAATGTTATGCCATGCAAACTGTAACCTGCATGTGAAAAGCGATATAGTATAGTCCAGGATATTTATAAACAGTTCTAATCATGGTTACTGGACCAAATAGGCAATTAATAACAGTCTCATATAAAGTAAATTTAACACAAGGATGAATCAATTACAACTTAGAACTTGATGGACGTTTAACAATAACTGTGCAATTTTATCTGGAAGCCCTTTCTACGGAAATGTGAAAGAAACTTTTCACACTAGAAATGGACAGGGTCCCAATAAAGAAATGAAATACATGAATGTCTAAGGACAAACATTAATATTCATTTATTGTCTGATTGCTATGGGTCCACAAAAAATAAATTACTAAGGATTCCTTAGAGATTTACGCCACCGAGCTTTATTAAGGAGAAGTTCACTGAAAAAATTACTATCTATTGTGACAAAAATAGGGATCACCTATTGGGGAATTAACATGCATGAATATTAATAAGGAGCAACAGATAAAACCCTACCCTTGTAACCTTCTGGGGGATACCACCAAAATGCTCTCACTGAGGAAGCCCCCATGATGGTGAAATGTGTTGGAACTCATTACATAAAAAGGGGCATATTCAATTAGGTTTCCAGTCTGCGGTAACGAACCTGCGCAGTATTGACGGTAATACGGTACCGCAATAACGCAGATTTTCCTACGCAACCCTATGGGGTGCGCACGAAAATCCACGTTATTGTGGTACCGTGGATTGACTTTGCGGCCCGTTCTGGCGCGTTAATCTTTTCAAAACAATTTGAACCAAAGTCTTCTTTGTCTGCATTATTTTAGGATTTTCTTGTTGAAAATACACACTTTTTATATTGTTTTGGACCTAACCTTATGGTATATATGTATTGTCACTCAGAAGAGCTTTGCATTCCAATGAACATGTTTTACCAAACTAAAAAGTGATGTTCCTGAAGCTTCACAGATAGCTACTGTATGGTTATATAATGAAGTTTTAACTAAGGGTGTGCACCGGCCTCTTTTTGTGTTTTGGGTTTTGGGTTTTGGGTTCTGATTAGCTTGAGGTTTTGGGTTCTGATTTGTTTAGCCACAACATCCGACGAAAGGTTTTGGTTCTGATTTATTTTTAAAAAAGCATAAAAAGTGTTAAAAACCAGTTTTGTGGGTTTTTTTTTTCACTCCTACGCTATTATTAACCTCAATACCATTCAATAACAATCATTTCCACTAATTTCCAGTCTATTCTGAACACCTCACAATATTGTTTTTAGGCCAAAAGGTTGCACCGAGGTAGCTTGAGCACATAATGCCAAAAAAAGTAGTACAAGATGGAATTGTTCTGGGCCCTCCCACCCACCCCTCGCGAGATTCCACGCGAGACTTGGACGACAGAGCCTCGTTTTCAATTTTTTGCCCGCCTGAAATATCCGAACAGTGCTCGGATCCCGTTTGGATCCGCACTGTTCGGGTGGGCTCAGATTAGCGGAATCCGAGCCCGCTCATCTCTAGTTTTAACCTTTCAATGCCAAATTCTTTGTTGCACAAATGTATTCACTTGTCATTATGATCCAAACTACTATTCCATACTACTATAGATTAGTAGTATAGATGGGTAGACCCCACTTGGCCCAAGTGTCAAGTCAGGTGGGTAATCAACCATACTACTCATCCATAGAATACTACTAGAGCTCATAGTCCTATTCTCAAACACGTGGGTGGCTAAATTGGATGAATAAACCAACAAAAATAACCTGGCGCACAGAAATATGGTACTCAAAATAATGCAGAGAAGGGGTGTGTCCAGTGCCTGCAGCTGAAAAGATCAATGAGATCTTAAAGACAAGTGGAAACAACACCCATCCATCCATTGATTGTTGTTTGGGACTTTATTTGTGACACCAGCGATCATTTGTACTGTTTTACTGCAGTTATTTATTTATTCACACTGGCCAGTGTTCGCTCTTTTTATTGTTATATGTATCAATAAATTGTTTTTATTTACCTCACGGATCGGATCAGCAAATTTTGTGTGTGCCAGCTGTCAGCACTGTTGTTGTGTGTTGTGTAAATTGGATGAAGTCTTGCCTAATGACACTCAGGCAGTGTAGTCAGATAACTTGAGTAACTGAGGTCTGTTCAGAAGCTCACAGAGGCCAATGACAGTCATTTTCTCACCAAATTTTCCAACATGCCTGATATAAGTCTGCTTAGCTATGATTAGATTATTATCAGGTATGGGGCACATATTAGAATGTCTGATACTGAGCCTGATATTGGTTGCAATATTGCATAGTGTGTGTGGCTAGTGGCTAATCTCACTTCTTCTTTATTGCAGAGAGAAAATTAGGTGATAGGAAACTGGTTGTTATTCGGTGTAGATGAATTGAGATATTCATTTTCTTAAACTTTAAGTTAGTTGACATTTATACTTATTTATGGGTATAGCATTCATATTCGGCAGTAACTACAAGAACCGAGTAAGCATGACATTCTAGGTGACATGACAAGATTCTGATGTCTCTGGATGGTTGTGACACCACATCATTATTCTGTATCCTAGACATATCTAGATACTACACAGATTTGTAATTATCCATAATGTAATTAGTGTCCCATTCTCAGTACATTGAGTTGATGCTACCACAGCATGTGTTGGGAGTTCTAGGACGTGGTTGTGTGACAATAATGTGATGTAGAATATCTATCTAATATATCATTATTTTCTATTGGTAGAAACATTTAAAGAGACAGCAGAAAATTAAAACACATTTGTATTTTTCATCCTCACAGATACACTGTAATACTTATGGCTACCTGGGTATACAACTATGGAGTGTTTATGGCAGTTCAGGACCAGTTGACCTATCTAGTCTAATCATTTTCCTCATCCTGGTTTGTGTTTTCAATTAACCTCTGTATTTTTGCTGTCACATTACATAGAAACATGTAACATAATTACAGAAGGGAAATACTGTGTTCTGCCTGTCCCCAACTCCCTCTCCTCTCCAGCTTCAAATGTATCTGAATTTATCATATTAGAAACAATATTCCTCTTCTGTTTAGTATTATAATTTTCATTAAATCTATTATACCAAAACATATATATTTGCCATGGTACTTCTAAGCGTTAGTTTAGAAGATACAGCCCTGCCTGTTGCCCTCAACCCCTCACATGAAGCAATATTGCTTGCTTCTCTAGATAAGAGACACTGCGTTGTAGCCTTGGGCTGTCCGGTTCCCACTTCTAGTGCAAATTGTGTCCTGTGCTACCTACTTCGAACTCATACCACACCACTCAAATGTCACGAGTTTGTAAGGACAGACTTCAATCGCTGACCTAAAAGGGGGCTGGACTTACAGGTAAGTGGGAGGGGTTTCATCCAAAGTCGGTGTTCAATAAACCTTGACCCTGATCTACCTAGGGTCAGGGTTTATTTTGTCCCAATTTTGCATATCCAAATGTTGAGAAGTATGTCTTAGTGTTGTGCTAGAGTGGATTGAAACACTAGATGGTCCAATGAGCAGCATACAGCTTGTTATTACAGGGGAGATACAGATACTGCATAACATTAACTGCCAGATGCATGCTTACAATGTACTTAACTTGCTTTTTAAAAAAAATAACTGTCATTGTGGGATTGCCGCTTTAGGCACAGCTCCACTATATGATAATGAATATTGGAATATATGTATGCTAGGATGCCTGTATGCATTGTCAACAATATTTTAATTGATTTCTCTCTCATTTCAGTTGAAGTCTACAAAACTAAAGAGTTACCTACAATATGTGAAGTCACCTCAGCACAAACACGAGACTGAGACAGATCATTTACCAATTTATTTCAGCTTTAACTTGCACTAAGAATTTTGTTTAGAAGTAAAGGGAATCTCCTCCAGGAGATGAGTTGCAAGTCATTATTATTATCGTAGATTTACTATTATTATCATAGGTTTGTAAGGTGCCACAGTGCTCCGCAGCTCCAAGTATCACATTACCAAATTCTGCTGTAATATCTATGTTTCTCCAGTTTGTATGTAGACTGTAAAAGAATATCAGCAAAAGGAACTGTTTTGGGTTATGTATGTCTATCAATTGTACATACCTTTATGTTATGCCTGATAAACCACCCTCCCCAAATGGATACTTTAGTGTGGACATTGTAAAATAAATAGTTATATTTGCTCTGATTAGTAAAGACATATTGAAACAACTGAACTAAACATGATGCACCTCATTATACCCGTTATTATTTGGACCCTATATTTGAGATTCAACCATAAATGTTTCATGTAATGACCGACTTAATACTCATTGCTGATATCCAATGAGTTGCTGATGATAATTCAAACACTTTTTAAACTACCCTAGTAGGGGTGTTTCCTACTAGGAGCCATGCTATTTGGATGGTTAAAGTATCCAATGTCCTTATACATTAAGCACTTTGGGATCTATAGATCAGGATCCTGTCTGCATTGCCTCTAGTCTCCATGCATGCCCAGTTCTTCTGAGTCTCTTAGCATCCTCATTGTGTCATTGTCACAGTTCTTGAGCATTCTCAGTATGTATTCCTCTCAGACATGATTGCTGCAGATGGGTGTCTATCTCCACAGACAGCTAATGTCTTTCAATGTAATCACTGGTCTATAGAAAACCCTTCCTTATAGTGATGCTTTGCCAGGTGATTGACACCTGTGTTTACATTCCACCTGCACAGCAGTTTGCTGTATATTGACCTTCGGTAGATCTGACTATTTTGCTCCCTGACCTCAACGTCTCTTATTGACTTTGTCTGCTTCCTGACATCTTTGATCTCTGTCCCACACTTTGGCCATTCACCTGCCCGTGGTTTTCTTGACCATCCGCTTTTTTGTGGGCTTCTACCACTGGCATCCCATTTCCATGTACAAGGACATTTTTATGGACGGCTACTCATGTTCCAGCAAAATATCAGTGGAAGCTGGTTTGAAGACACTTACTTTCCCCTGGGGCATGCTATCTGTCAACAAACCCTTTTAAGAACATAGCCCTCATCATTGTTCACAAATAAAGAATCATTTTGTACGCACTTCTGTTTCTACTCGAGTTTATGACTTTGGATAAATGTGATGTCCAGCAGTAAAATGTCCTCAGAAACTAAGCACATTCATTTGCCTAGAGCAATGTTGAACAATGCTAAATTAAAGGGCGGTGAACTTGTAGCTGAAAATAAGTTAGATTGTACATAGCAAATGTTATTAATCACACTTGGTATCAGGCTGGGGATCCCGAATTTCAGAAACATCTTTTATATTGACTTACTGAGCAAGGTAATAGCACACTTTATTTAGAAGAGATGCAGGCTGTGCCATGTGGTACAGAATAAGGACCAGCCTGATAGACAGCTGGGTCACTAATGAACACAAGTTAATCTTTCACCTAGTCAAGAGGCCCAGACCCTAATGTACAAACAATGAGCATGTCTGACAAAAGGTAAGGTATCTTCCTTGTATCTACACAGCAGACTCTCAAAATAATATAAGGCTCACAGAGGAAAAACTGCAGCGCCCTCTAAGCCTTTTTGTGGTCCATTTCTCTGAGAACCTGTACATATTTCAATAGGAACTGGCCAGCAGACATATAACATACATTAATTCCTTTCCATGAAAAACTGGAATAGCTATAGGTAGCTCAAGGTTACAAGCTTTAGCAGTAAATTCTTCCACTGTCTGTAACTATGTCTGAACTTTAATTCCCCTGATTGAACACTGACAGTTAGTTATAATGTATTCTTGTTGTCTTTTTTCACCTTTACAGCTGCCAGAATTTTAGTACCACTTGTGAAGAAATTTACATTAATAGTGACCAGAGTGATTTAAGACTTATCCCACTGGACCATGATATGGCATATTTATACAGATAGAGCACTAGATCAAACTCTACCAACTATTCCATTTTACAAAGCAATAGGTTTAAACTCATACTAGAAATTGCACCATTGGTTTCCAGTCTCATCTTGAGGTACAATTGCAAAGTCCAGCTGTATTGGATTCTATAGTGAGTTCTATTGAAAAATAACAATTAGACGTGCAAGGTGGATATTGTGATGAAGCATCTGTCTATGAAGAGGAATGGGAAGAAGTGAATTTAGATTAAATCAAATAACAATGTAAAAGATCAGCTTGCAATAAAGAACATGTTTGATTGCTGTATATTAACTATACACCTAATGTGAGCATTTTACCTAACAGGAATAATATATAGACGAAAAGCCAATAAAATGTATGAGAACAGCCATGAGAATGCCTTTCTTGTCTTTTGCCCTTAGCCTGATAACTGCATACTCATTAGCACTCTCCACATTAAAAATGGATCTAGTAGTTTAAAAGACAATTGGGAGCGGCACTGAGGGTGGTGACACCCAGAAAGAAGAAGATGCTCAAGATTTAGCGCTCCTGATGGAGGTCATGGGGTATGGAGTGAATTGGAAACAGAACACACAGCTCATGCCTTCTCCCAGCAGACTGCTCACGCTGACAGGCAGCTGTATCACCTCCGACCTGCAGGGTGCACTGTGGGAGAGAAAGTGCACAGAGGGGAACTGACATGTGATCAGCTTCCCTCTGACTATTACAGGGAGGACAAAGCAGCAAAAGGTAAGTGGGGATGGAGGGAGGATCTAATATAATTGGTGGGAAGTTGTTGTTGGTGCGGTTAGGCATAGTGATGGAGGGTGAGAGGGTTAATGATCTTAATGGGGTCCTTTTGTGGAGGGTAAAGAATAAGAAGGTTAATGAATATAAAAGGGACTTTTTAATGATGTTAAGGTTAATTAATTATGGGGATAAAGGAACTAATGATTATAAAGGGGTTAAAGATATTGAAGGGTTTGTTATTATGAGGCTAAAGAATTTAATGATTGTAAGCAGGGGTTCATTAATTAGAGGGATGATGTGGGAGTTAATGCTTATAAGGGAGTTATTTGTAATGGGGGTTAAGTAATGATGGGGAGATTAATGTTGACAAAGAGATGATTATGACAATGAGAGATTTAATGATTTTGAGGAGGATAATGACAGGATGAAGGGATTGATTGACGAGGGGGTTAATTATGATGAGGGGTTACTTATAAGGATTTAAGGGTTACTTATGATTGACCACTGTTGTGTGCTTGCACCCCAGACTGAAATTTGTTAGCCAGCCCATGCATGTAAGATGTGGGAAGAGGGGTGGGGGTGGTATTGGTGTAATGTGTGAAAAGATGGGTGGGGTTGGTATCTGGTATCGGTGTAATGTGTAGGGAGAGGGGTGGGTCTATTGCAGGCTTATTGTCACAAGTATTTTTTGCTTTGTTTCTAAATCAAACATTTGATTCCTCTAGAAATCCCGCTTTTGCCTCTGGGACAGCATTCTGCATGAGACATCAGTGCATCTGGACTGCAACCTTACCTGCCAGCCAGGAGAAGGTAAGGTACTACACTAAACATTGCCATTGGTTGTCCTGGTAAGAGAATTTCCCACTTTCACCAGGGTATTAGATAGATTATATGTATCATTAATCTAAGATGGAGTGACAGGTTTCTAATTTTAAGTAACATGAATATGACAATGCTCCAGGAACATCTGGGATCCTCACAGATTCTGTTTCCTGCATCTTCTCCCTCTGGAAAAAAAATTCCCATTTGGCAACCTGCAATATTGTACTTGGATGTTCCTCCTATAATGAACTCCAGTGGCTAAATGGAGAAGTATGAGCTCTATTGTCAATAATAGTGCACATTGCATAAAAAGCAACAGGAAATAAAAGTTTCCCAAGGTGTTGTGAGCCTGACAAACAAAATGGACTTTGTATTATATAATAACCAACAATCAATTATCTGTTATATCGTAACTAACGAAGAAAGATGTTTGTATTATATGCTAGCCACTTAAAAGAAGGAGGTTCTAAAGTACATGTACTGAAACAAGGGAGTTCCATATCTAAGCATTCAATAATAGTACAATATGTAGACGTAGAATGAAAACAACAACTCATCCAAATTATAACATTAATTAGTTATCTAATTTTTACAATACATAATTTTTTGTACATGTACATGAGTTGTTGTTTCCAATCTACAACCTCAATATAATTATATCATTTATTAAATGTGTACAGATCTAACTCCATGGTTTGTGTGCTTATCCTATTGGTATTAATTTTATTAATTTTTATTCCATGTAAGGCGGGCTAACAATTTATTTGGTTTTCAACTGATTCACTGGGGATGTTTTTATTTATTTAATGTACACCACTGAGAAAGTTGTGGATTATTCTCTATATGGTACAATAACCATCGGGAAATTTAATCTCCACTGTAAACAGTGTTTGTATTGTGTGCTCGTTAGCAAATGACATTATTGCTCAACTAAATATCAACCAAAGTGGGGTCTGGCAGTATAATGGTATACTTTTTAAAAGCTGCACTATCAGCTATGTAACATTTTACTTATGTGCCCCTCTCCCTAACTGGAGGTCCAAGGGCAATATCTTGAAAGTGACTTAAGAGTGGTTCTCCCATTCACAACCCACATATATTGTATATTGTTTATTGTGGCAAATGTTTCTAATTGCTATTGAGTAGGACTGAAAAGGAAGGTGTAAGGACTAAATTGCATATCTGTGATTGATATTTTAAAAACTTGATAAGGACAAAATGATAATTATATAAAACATTGTCATACAATAATTATCATTTAGGAATGATTGTTTTTCAATATTTTATTCCTAAAAGGACTATTACTGCTTTTTTGTGGCCGTATTTGCATTGCATTGACAGGGAAAACAGGTATAAGTCAATATGCAACAGAGAGGGTTACTCAACAATCAGAATCAGAGTCTGCTTTGTTTTAGTATTTTCTTGTTAAAAATATACACTGATTATACTGTATTGGACCGCTCCGTATGGTATATATGTATTGTCACTTAGTAGAGCCCAGTGAACCTGCTTTACCAAAGGAAAAAGTGATGTGCCTGAAGCTTCACAAGTGGCTTATGTATGGCAAATAGATTGGTATTGAGTGTATTGTAATAAAATGTTTGGAGGATTTGCTGCTGGTAAAAAATTAAGTGTCCACCAAGTGTAAGCAGCCCAACTTTGCCTCCAAAGTGGTGGAGGTTCTGGTGGAGCCTTTGATGGAGAGCCTGCATCACACTAACTGCCAGCTATCCGCCCCATCAAAGCACTACAATTGGGAGGATATAACAGAGCAGGTTACTGCTGTGGCTGCTTTTCGGTGATCTGTGGCTGAAGTAAATAATTGGCAAGTGAACAAAAATGTTTTTCAATTATATAGTGCTCAGAATACATTAGCAAAATGACCACATTCTTTCAATATCTACAAACACACAAAAGTTTGTCAAGGCATGGTAATAAAAACCCAAAAACTAATCATGTACATTTTTAGAATATTACATTGCAACCTGTTTTATGTATAAAACTTGTTTATGGGTGTGTAGCAGCCTGTAATTAGTGTGTGACTTAAGCCCAAAACAAACTACATTTATGTATATATATATATATATATATATATATATATATATATATATATATATATATATATATATATATATATGCATGTGTGTGTGTATGTGTATATATATATATATATATATATACATACATACATATATATATTTATACACACATACATACACATATATATATATATATATATATATATATATATATGTGTGTGCATGTGTGTATATATTTATGTCTGTATATATATATGTATGTGTATGTGTATATATATATATATATATATATATATATATATATATATATATATATATATGTATTTTAGAATTGAATCCCAGGGTGCAGAGTGTGATAAAGTATTCTTGGACGTGTTTAGGTATTGACGACTGCTTTATATAACTCTAAGATGGAGAGTAGGGCTTGCTGAAAAATATCTTTATGATAAAGTAAATAAAAAAATAGTCTGATGAAGACATTAGCAGTAAAAGAAAATAGCAGCATTTTTCAACTGACAATCCAACTATAATACAATGTTCTTGAAATAATAAAGCTATTTCTGCCACAAAGGAAAAAGTCAATTAGTGTACACTTAAGTAAAGAGTAAAGCATGTGTTACTGAGATTCATTGAATGCAAATATGATGAGCAGTGAGAAGTGATATAAAATGTGTCCAAATCACTTTTCAATGAAGACAGGGTTTTGTTGCAATATTCGTTTCAAATATGATTACAATGTCTGTCTGAAAGTTGTAGCAGTAACACTGGAAGATCCTGTTAATGGATGAGAAATTGAAAGAGGCCATACCTGAGAAACCGAAAATTATATACAGGAGATCAGACTCTTTAAACACTGGTGAAAAGCTTTATACCTTTAGAAACTGGGAAGACACAGCAAACCTGGCTAAATCACCATAGTAATGGTTTTTTACTATTTTAACAGATGTCAGGCATGCAAACTTACAGGAGAAAACACAACAAAAGCAGTTAAGAAATTCAACTCTAACAAAACTGGAGAAGAATACAAAATAAAAGGTCATATATTTCTTGGAATGCCCCTGTGGAAAACAGTATGTGGGCCACACAATCTGTAAACTGCAAGTGAGAATTTCAGAACTACAGAGAAATATAAAAAAGAATTTGAAACTCAGTGTATCTGACCATGTTTCTAAATGTCATGAACATAAGCCCCACTATTTTGAAATATGTAGGGATAAGTAAAGTAGCCAGGCTATGGAGAGGAAGGGATTTTACAAAACGAGGAGGGAGTATGGTGGATTTGTGACTCCAGAACTCTTACACCAATGGGTCTACATATAGATTTTGATTTAGGGACCTTTGTAGCCCCATAGCTTACTGCTTCCACCTTGAATACAGCTACTAACATAATAAGATCTTAACCAGGGGACATCCACACCTATCAGATAAATCAGCCATAAATTATTAGAGAGCATTAGAATTACACCAATTCTGTGTGCCTCATTCATTAAAATAAAATCCTATTATATCCAATGTGCAGCAATCCCTTATCCATTCCTATACTACTTAGAATACCATAGCTCAGGGTTTTATAGACAATCCTCTGTGTCCATCAATTAACAAAATGAACATACTTCACTCTATTATTGAATTGTTTAACATAATGTAGACAAGGTCTGTACACTCTTAATTTCAATATTATTTAATTTTTTTATTTTCAATCACCTTATTATTTTTTTCTTATTTTATCCCGAAACTCCTCAATCCCTTTTGTGAGCTATCATTGTCATCTTATTCCACTTTGCTTAATCAAATGGCCATTATTAAAAAACAACTCTTATTATGCTATTCTGTATAACCTAATGATCACTGTGAAAAACTATTCCTTACCACACAGCAACACCTGTGAATTGAAGAGAAAATTTACTATGCATGAAACGTGACTCTAAGCATCCAATCAACTGCCACCACTTAATGAATAACCTTACTATATAAACCACAATGAGACAAGTAATCCAATTCTGACATCCCTGAAGAAGCCCGCAACTATTTCTATGGGCGACACGCGTTGAAGATTTCTCTTTGACTATCACTTGTAAGATTTAGAGATTTCTATGCTTTACAACACTGCTCCAATCTCTGTGTGCCATTCAGCTTGGGACCGCAAAACACTGTACCTTGTTTGTGGAGAAAGAGCAAAAGACTCCAGTGGAACTACCATGAGAGCCTGCTAAGCACACCAGCACTACTTATGCTGCAACAGGTGAGATGGCCCATCCAAAGACACCTTGCTTAAAAGGTAATTGCTGGTCTTGAAGACACCACCATGGATGGGACCTGCAGAATGCTGATATGGATACCAAAAATCAAACCCTGTCAGCGGCAAAAAAGAACGGAGGCTGCATACTAATATACAACAGAAGCCTGTCACTTATCCAGCCTTGTATAAGTCATAGTAAAGGTGGCACTCCTCTTTAGGATGCTCCATACGAAAGATAGTTACTTTCCCAAAATAACAACACTGTGATTGGGAATCACAAATTACTGGTAAGCAAACTGGCACCTCCGTGTTGTACCCAAACTACCTGTTACGTTTTACCAATACACAAACTCTAAGAGAAGATGTGTTAAATTAATTGTCCAATTACAACTATTCATTCACAACGATTAACTGAATGACCCTAATCCCGGAACTCACAACTGGGACCATAATACCAGCTCTGGTATTGGAACGTCTGGATACATACACAATTTACTGCTACACTTTTACTGTATCTGGGTATATTTGTCGGCCCCCTTTCCATTCCTGTTCCGCCCCTTCCCAACCCCGTTCCATCCTTCAAGTCGTAGACAGTCATAAGTGTCGACATGAATTGCATGTAATTGCGTTCATTGGTGTAAATCCCCTTCTGGCGCATGTCCAGAGCTATTTCACACAAGATCCGCCACTCAAATGGACACACTATATGATTCCCAAAGGAAGAGGTACATGACATCACAAGACTGATGTTTCTATAATATAAGTAGAGTACAATTCCCAGAACATTAAGTTGATGCTATGATTGCATATGGTGGGAGTATTATGAGCTAGTTGTGTGACAATCATTTAACATAGAGTATCTACCTAATAGCTAATTATTTTCTATTGATAAAAACATTTATAGAGGCAGTATAAAAGAAAATAAAATTGTATTTGCCTAATATATACAGAATCATTCTCACAGATACACTGTATTACTTATGGGTACCTGGGTATATAAATACGGAGTGTTTATGGCAGTTCAGAATCATTTGACCTATCGCCTAATTATTTTCATCATCCCGGTTTGTGTTTTGAATTAACCTCTGTATTTTTCTATTACATCAGATAGACTTTGTAAAAACAAAACCATGTACTATGATTGCAGTAGAGAAATACTGTGTAAACTTACTTATTGTTGTGATCACTACCTCTCCTCTCTAGCTTCGAAAGTATATGAATTTTTGAACTTGGAGAAAATATTCCCCTTTGGTTTATTATTAAAAAAAATTTCCACTTTCAAAGGTTATAATTGTCATTAAATGTATTATGCATTAATATACATGTTTGCCAGTATAACATGGTACTTCTAAGTGTTGTTAGAAGATACACCCCTGCCTGACCCACCCCTCCCTCACATGGAATAATATGGTTTAGTTAGGGTCTTCTGGATAAGGGACAATGCTATGTAGCCTTTGGACTGTGCGCTCCCCTTCTTTCTAGTGCCAGTTGTGTCCTGTGCTACCTACTCAGCAACTGCTCGATTTGGGAGGGACAGACCAGAACAATTGACCTAAAAGGGGACGGGGCTGACAGGAAATTGAGTAGGGATTCTTCCAATTGTGGATGTTTATGGTGAATCAAGTTAGTGGTCTATTTTGTCCCGATTTTGCATGTCTAAATGTTGAGAGGTATGTCTTAGCCCTATGCTAGAGTGGTTGAATTACTACCTGGTCCAATGAAAAGCATGCAGCTTGTTATTCATGTCATGGGAGATACAGATATAAGGATTGCTTTTAAAGACATATAACTGTCATTGTGGGATTGCTGTTTTAGGTACAGCTCCATTGTATCAATATGAATATTGTAATATATGTATGTCAGTATGTCTGTATGCTTTTTCAACAATCTTTTAATTGATTTATCTCTTATTTCAGTTGAAGTCTGCAAAACTAAAGAGTTACCTACAATATGGGAAGTCACTTCAGCACAAACACGAGACTGAGACAGATCATTTACCAAATTATTTCAGCCTTAACTTGCACTTGGTAAGAATTTGATTTAGAAAGTAAAGGGAATCTCCTCCAGGAGATGAATTGCAAGTCATTGCCAAATTCTGCTGTACTACCTACGTTCCTTCAGTTTGTATGTAGACTGTGATACAATATCAGCAAAACAAACTGTTAAGGGCAGGGGCGCACGCAGGATTGTCAGGGGGGTTCCCCCCCCCCCCCTGAACAAACAAAAACAAAAAACCCGAGAGAGAGCTGCTGCATGCGCAACAGCTCAGTTTCGTCAGCGCTGTCCTATACAGCAGCCGCGGCGCTGCCAAAGAAGCGTCCGCGGCAGTGCTGTATACAATACAGCACCGCTGCGGACGCTTTGACAGCGCCGTGGCTGCTGTATAGGACAGTGCCGATATGGTGGGCACTGAGTTAGCGCCGGGGGGGGGTGTTTCTGGAGACTCAGAAACCCCTACTGCGTGCGCCACTGTAGGGTTATGTATTTTATTAACTGTTCATCCCTTTATATTATGCCTGATGAATCCCCCGCTCCCAAAATTGATACTTTGGGGAGTGCATTGTGAAGTAAATAGTTATAAGCCCTTAATCTATTCTGGAGTACATTTATGATGTGCTCTGATTAGTAAATATATTGTTTGGACCCTATTTGTGAGGAATATGTATGCAATGTATTGAAATGACTCTTGGTACACTTCTATATAGTATGAAATAAAGTGATTTCTGTCTCAAACCTAAAATAAATATTTAAGCAACTGATTAGATGAAAGTTTGCTATAAAAATAGTCATCTTCCATCTTCTCTCATGAGGTTTTCATCCATTCTTTTTGCCATCAGACTTGAAACTGTTCCTGAGTAGCAGCTTAATTGTTTCATGTAAATAGTTATAGCTGATAGTTATAGCTGATTAATAGTTATAGCTGATATTCAATGGGGTGCTTCCTACCAGGAGCCATGATATTTAGGTGGTTAAAGTATCTAATGCCCTTACACATTAAATAATTTGGGATATATATGTTAGGATCTTTTCTGCATTCCCCTATTTCTCCAAGCATGCCCAGTTCTTCAGGTTATCTGGGTATCTTCATTTGTGTTTTTTTTTGTGTGTGGGGGGGGGGGGGGGGGGTGGGATATTCGGAGTTCCTGGGCATGGTTTTCCTCTCAGACATGATTGGTGCAGATGAGTGCCTTTCTCCACAGACAGCTAATGTTATTCAATACAATCACTGGCCTATAGAAACCCCTTCCTTATAGTGATTTTTTCCAAGTGATTGACCCCTGTGTTAATATTCCATTTAAACAGTAGGTAGATCTAACTATTCTGCTCCCTGACCTCAGCTTGTCTTTCTGACTTGTCTGCTTCCTGACTCTGCCTGCTTCCTGACATTTCCCTCATCTCTGTCCAACACTTTGGCCATTCCATTTGCCCGTGGTTTTCTTGACCATCCGCTTTTTTGTACTGCTGACTTATGCCACTGACATCCCATTTACCTGTACAAGGATGATCCTATGGATGGCTAGTCATGTTGAAGCAAGAGCCCAGTGGAAGCTGATTTGAAGACACTTCCTTTCCTCTGAGCCATTCTATCTGCCAACAAACCATTTTAAGCACTTAGCCCTCATCATTATTGCTGACAAATAAAGAATGATTATGCACATACTTCTGTCTCCATCGAAGTTTATGATATTGTATAAATGTGATGCCCAGCAGTAAAATGTCCTCAGAAACCAAGCACATTATTTTTTTCATTGAACTCTGTTAAAATTGCTGGTTGTTAAAATTGTAGCCTAAAGTAAGTTTTGGTCCCACTTGTAACTGAGGGAATAGGATTTCTGTCTTCAGTTAGTATTGGACTCTACCTGTTCTTCTCCAAAAATCGATGTAAGCTGGTATGGACTTTGCTACAGGGAGTCCGCAGATCGCGGCCCTCTAACTGCCACCTGATGGGACTAGCAGGAAAATTATGTCAGGATGAAGACACCAAATGAGTAGACAAAAGCGGAGTTAGACAAGCCGAAGGTCACATGCACAGGTTACAAGTGAGAGACAAGCCACAGTGGAGTCACAGGTGCCAAATGAGATACAGGCTGGAGTTGGGGTCACAGGCACATGTTTAAAACAAGATGAAAAACAAAGTAAATTGACAGATATGATTAAACTGCAGTAAACAGCAGGGAATGCTAGAGCAGGTTAGATATGATTATGGCACATAGTGGGGTTTAAATAGCTGAGAGGGTTTGTCATGTATCAGAAATCACATGACAGACCAGGAAGTGTTTGTCAGAGATCACATGAGTACACAGCTTAAATGAACCAGGAAGTGAAGCCATTGATCACATGACTGCAAATTCTGAGAAATCAAGAAGTGTTGGAATCAGAGAATGCATGCCTGAAACACCTGGTGCTGAGATCAATGAGTAAAAATGGATACTGACGCTGGCGAGTGACAATTATATTGTACTAAGCACATGTTAATGATCATATTTGTCATTAGGCTGGGGGATACTGAAAAAGGTTACACTCTTCTTGGAATGCCTTGAGAGACCTAATTGTTTCAGTCCTACAATTTGACCTCCCACTATCCCCTGAATTCTATCTGCTCCCTCTAGCACCCTCTGATGCTACAAAACACCAAATTAAGCTTATGAGGCAGAGGTACTAAGCGAGGTACTTTTTACCGTATAAATTGTGAAAATGCACATCTGCGAGGTTCCTCGGAACATCGCGGCTAATTAAATCTGCCCCTATGTGTCATTTTGTCTGCCAACTTATAGCAGTCTGGAAATCACACTTGTGTTACTGTTTTAAAGAGAATATGGTATATATGTCCAATGGAGTACATGACAGCTTTTCTCAACAATTCAGAAAAATCTTTTACAAAAACATGGGAACCCTGGGTGTCACATAATAAACTCCATCTACCTTTCATGTCATAAGTTTCCTTTTTTTAGAATGTATTTTGTTTTCATAAACACTTCCCCTCCCCTACTTAACTTCCCCTTGGGCTTTACATCTCTCTATCCTTCCTGATCCACTCCTTATTCACTACTGTTACATTTTCAAATTCCCCTTCTCTCACTCCCATATAAAACCCTGGTGGACAGTCATGATTTGTATACAAGCTTCTATCAGATATATTTTATTTAATCTTTTTTGTGTTTTTCTGGAGACACATATTTTTGTGTCCCAAGTATTACATTTCTATTTCACTATTTCTATTTATTTTGATATCTCTGCTATCTTAGATGTCTGGATATTTTTTCATGTTTACATATTACTGTAAGAAAGTTAAAAAAGAGCCCTGACTGAATAGGCCCTTGTTTATGTGGACATGTGGTCAGTGCCGGAATAAGGGAATGGAGGCCCCTGGGCTAAGGGGGCCTCCATTCCCCCGTGAGGGCCCCCCCCCCTGTGATCAATACTGCTGCTGAGCACTTTCAAGGGCCCACTGGGTGCCATAGGCCCCTGGGCTGTAGCCCAGTTAGCCCTATGGTTAATCCGGCCCTGCATGTGGTAGGGAGATAAGACTCTAAGCTTCACATGGGCAGGGAATGATGTGAATAAGTCTCTAAAGCACTCCATTATATAAATAAGGATAATTATAACAGTGAAAAAAAAAAAGAAATGAAGAGGGCCATGGGGTACAGACCCCCCCTGCTGGCCATCTTGATCCCTAATTATCACAATCCTTCATATAATCAAGAGGCTCAGACCCTGATTCACAAACATTGAGCATGTCCATCAGAAGATAAGGCGGTTGTATCTTCCTTGTATCTACACAACAAGCTTTCAACAGAATATAAGGCTCACACATGAAGAACTTAAATCACAACTTTAGTGCCCTCAAAGCTATTTTTTGGGGTTCATTTCTCTGAGCACCTCTGAATATTTTAATAGGAACTGACCAGGAGACATAACATACATGCTGCCTTTCCCATGAAAAACTGGAATAACTCAAGATTACAAGCTTTAGCAGGAATTCACTTTCACTGTCTGTATCTACATCTGTACTTTAATTTACCTTTTTGAGCACTGGTAGTTAGTGATAATGTTGTCTTGCTTTTTTTTCTCTTTTTCAGCTGCCAGAAAATTAGTACCACTTATGAAGAATTTTACATTAATAGTGACCCCAGTGATTTAAGCCAAAGTACATCAAGCTCCCAGGAACAAGACTTATCCCACTGGGTCAATATATGGCATAATTTTACAGATAGAGCACTAGATCAAACTCTACCAACTATTCCATTTTACAAAGCAATAGGTTTACAGTCATACATGAAATTGCACCATTGGTTTCCACAGTCTCATCTTGAGATACAACTGCAAAACCTAGCTGTATTCGCTCCTACAGGGAGTTCAACTGACAAACAACAATCAGACGTACAAGGTGGATATTTTGATGAAGCATCTGTCCATGAAGAGGAATGGGGAGAAGTGACTTTGGATTAAATAAAAATAATGTAATGGATCAGCTAGACAGAGAGAAGAAAATGTTTGATCTCTGCATACTTGACATACACCTAATGTGAGCATTTTACATAACAGGAATAATACATCGATGAAAAGCCAATAAAATCTATAAAAACAGCCATGAGAATGCCTTTCTTGTCTTTTGTTCTTAGTCTGATAATCCTTTCTCGTGAGCAGCCTCCACATTAAAAAATGGATCCAGTAGTTTGAAAGACAATTAGGAGTTCAACTAGAACATATTTATATGCAGGGTTAGGAGCTGATTTGTATTTTTATATTAGCTGATTTGTATTTTTATATTCTTGTGCGGACAATATCCTGGTCTTACTAATGTGAGCATTTTACTGAACAGGTAAAATACATCAATGGAAAGCTGACCAAATAATAAAAAAAACAGCTTTGTATTGTTTTTTTAACACTGCAACCTAAATTATTTTAATCCAGTTAATTTAAACAACAAATGTGTACCATTCTACAGGTCCAACAAAACAAGTAGTGCTTCTAACTTAAAGCTTAGATTTCAGTACAGTAGTCCAATACTCAGCAGTATCATTCAGTGGTTGTTCTGATAACAAATTCCTCGCCTTAACCAGGGTATTTTTTTTATATATATATATATATATATATATATATATATATATATACACACACGTATTAAACGTATCATTGATCTAAGTTGGAGTGACAGGTTTTTAACACTAAGTAACGTGAACATGCCAATGCTCCAGGAACATCTGGGAGCCTCACATATTCTGTTTTAGCCTCCTGCATCTGTTCCCTCTGGAGAGAGCGCCCATTTGGAATCCTGCATTGTTATTGGTAATACTGTAGTACTTGGATGCTCTTCACACAATAAACTCCAGTAGTCAAATGGAGTTCACTGTTGAAGGAGAAGTAATTAGGTTTGTTTATTAAATGCAAATGCTATTATTTTAATGTTGAAGCTAATTGTGGGGAAATAAGTATATTTATTAAATGTTAATGCTATTTATTTAATGTCGGGCTGGTAGGGAGTAAATAAGTCTGTTCATTAAATGTAAATGCTTTTAATTTCATGTTTTGGCCAACTGGGGGGAAATAGGTATATTTATTAAATGTGAATGCTTAATGTCAGGCTGGTCTCAGGCCTAGAGACCTAGGGCCTGATTCATTAAGGAAAGTTACGTAAAAAAAATTGAGTAAGTAGTCTCCTGGACAAAACCATGTTACAATGCAAGGGGTGCAAATTAGTTTTCTATTTTGCACATAAGTTAAATACAGTCTGTTTTTCATTTTTAATTTGTCACACCCATCTCTGAGCAACGTACTGAGAGACTGGAGGATAAACTACTTTATTAGTTATCTACGGAACAAGTGCACCAATACCCAACAACCACTTCACTCCAAAGGAACACCAATAATAAGCCACTCCAGGACCATCCACCGAACTAAGAACAGGAAGACAAAGAACCAAAGGAGAGGAACATCTCCTGACAAAGTCTTAAGGATTAAGTCTTAAGTCTCAAAATCATTCATCTACATTGTAATTATCCTATTATGTTTATTTAGAGAACAGGAAAACTGTAAGATGCTCCCTTACACACATATAGTTTTTCTCAATTATCTGTCAGGTCATGTGACTGTGCCGCGCGAGCTCTCCATTGGGGTCTAATACCTGGCTCCTTATTCCCGTGGAGCAGCCCGGTGCCTCTCCATTGTCCTTCCCTCCTCCACCCGCCTTACTTACCTCCACTCACTCCTGTTTCCTGCCCAGTCAGTGATCCTCTGTACGGCTGCCTCACGCGGTGCCTCCAAATCGAGCCCCCAGCTCCGGCCCACTGCTCTTACCTCATCGTCCGGCTCCGGCCCAGCTGCTTCCACCGCTCCCTCCTGGATCTCATCACTGGCTCTCTTCTCCTCGGCGAAATCTTCTGCCTTGGGACCCCGGCTCCGGCCCAGCGATCTCCTCTGCTCCTTCCTACCTGGTTCTCCTGGATCCTCGGCCCAGCTGCCTCCACAGGTTCTCCTGCATCCACCGGTTTTTCGGCCCAGCTGCCTCCACAGCACTGCCTCTTCGCTCCAGCCTCAGTCCCGCTGCCTGGCATGCACGTCCGCGAGGCCTACTTCCGGTCTGCATCCCCGGTTTTGAGTGCCGTTCCTGCCCATCATCTACGCCCGGGTCACCGCTGTGCTCCTGACCTACGTCAATCCTGCTTGCTCTCCTCTCCTGACGTCCACCAATCTCCTGCCGTGGCTCCTCTCCTGTCTCCCACTGATGCCTTCTCCACGCTTCTGCTCCCCCTCATCTCATCTGATGTCCTGCTCCTCACTTGAAGCCTCACTTGAAGCCTCCTAACTCTCCACAACTTTCTCCCTGGATCTGGAACTCCCTGGACTCTAACTGGATTTGGAACTCCCTGGATTCTGCCTCACCCCCTTAGCTCCCTGGAACTGTGACTCTGCCTCACCCCCCTCCAGCTTGGTTCTCGTCTTCTTCCTGCTCCCAAGCAACTTTAGATATCTTCTTATTTATTTGCTCCCGTGACTCTGCTACATCCCCTTGGATCAACACCTTTGCCTGCACCTTAGACTCGATTGGTACCTGTTACTATTTTACCTGATACTATCTTTATCTGTTATCATTTTTACCTGCTATTATTTTTATATGCCATTATTTTGTTTTTCCTGATTTTATATTTTATATTTACCAGTAACTACTTTTTACCTGTTATTATTCTTGCCTATTTTCATTGTCCTTATTATCTCTCCTTCTGTTGTTCCATGCCTTGCACACCCTAATTGGTTATTGACCTCCATCTTGCTATTGTCTCCCTGCTATTATTCTTACCTGTTTTCCGCTGTCCTCATTATCTCACTGTTCTGTTACTCTCTCTCCCTACTATGCCTCTCCGCTCTCGCTCCATACCCATACTCTCCCCCTGCCCTACCTCTCACGTTCCTCCCCGCCCTCCCCCGTGCGCTGCTCATCTTGCTAACCTCATTCCCATCTCCCCCCTCCCCTCTCCCCCTTTCTCCTGTGCCCTCTGGAATGCCAGATCCGTCTGCAACAAGCAGGCTGCTATACACGACCTCTTTCTATTCAACTCCTTTAACCTTCTTGCCATTACTGAAACCTGACTCTCCGATTCTGACACCGCCTCCCCCGCTGCCCTCTCCTATAGTGGCCTCTCCTTCACCCACTCCGCCAGGCCTGGTGCCCGCCCAGGTGGTGGAGTGGGCCTCCTCCTTTTCTCCAATGGTACTTTTCGTGTCATTCCCCATGAACCCTCCCTCTCCTTCTCCTCCTTTGAAGCCCACTCCATCCACCTCTTCTACCCCATCCATCTCCGTGTCACTGTCATCTAACGCCCCCCTAGCCCCACCTCCCTCTTCCTTGACAACTTTGCTGCCTGGCTTCCTCACCACCTCTCCTCCGACCACCCCTCGGTGACGGTGACTTTAACTTCCCCATCGACAACCCCACCGTCCCTGCTTCCAGCAAACTGCTCACCCTTTCTTCCTCCCTTGGTCTCACCCAATGGACCTCCTCCTCTACCCACTGCCTTGGCCACTCCCTCAATCTTGTCTTCTCCTACCTATGTAGTCTCTCTGACTTTCCTCTATCCGACCACCATCTCCTCTCCTTCTCTCTCTCCTCTTCTTCTGTCCCCCTCCCCCTGCCCAAACCAACTCTGTCCATATGCAACCTCAACGCTCTTGACCCTGCCTCTCTGTCCTCCTCTCTTGATACCCTCCTTTCTCCCCTTTCCTCCCAGGAGTGCCCCAACCAGGCGGTCTCCCTCTACAATCACACCCTCACCTCCGCTCTGGATGCGGCCGCCCCTGCCCACTCCGTCCACCCCTGCTGCTCCAAACCCCAACCCTGGCACTCCAAGTCCACTCTCTCATTTCATCCTCCCCCCCACTACCTGTCCCCTGGATCCCATCCCCTCCCACCTTCTTCGCTCCCTTTCCCCCACCACCTGCTCCCACCTCGCTCACCTCTTTTATCTCTCCCTCTCCACCGGCATCTTCCCCTCCTCCTTCAAACATGCTCTTGTATCCCCCATTCTTAAGAAACCTAATCTCGACCCCACTTCTCTCTCAAACTATCGCCCCATATCTCTTCTCCCCTTTGCCTCCAAAATTTTCAAGAGGCTTGTCTGCAGCCGCCTCACCTCCTACCTTTCTGAACACTCCCTCCTTTGATCCTCTCCAGTCTGGTTTCCGCCCCCTTCACTCCACTGAAACTGCTCTGGCGAAAGTCACCAATGACCTCCTCTCTGCTAAAGCCAGGGGCCACTTTTCCCTTCTCATCCTCATTGACCTCTCTGCAGCCTTCGACACCATTGACCACCCCCTCCTCCTCCACACCCTCCAGTCTTTCGGCCTCTCCGACCCAGTCCTGTCCTGGTTCACCTCTTACCTTGCCGACCACCTCTGGGTCTCTCTCCCCCCCGTACTCCTTTCCAGTCGGAATCCCTCAGGGCTCTGTTCTAGTACCCTTACTCTTCTCTCTATACACCTCCTCCCTGGGTGAACCCATCAGCTCCTTCGGCTTCAACTATCACCTTTACGCTGACGACACTCAACTATAACTCTCCTCTCCTGATCTCTCTCCCTCCATCCTCTCTAGGGTGTCCGCCTGCCTCTCTGCCATCTCCTCCTGAATGTCCTCTCGATTCCTCAAACTTAACCTCACCAAAACTGAGCTCATAGTTTTTCCTCCCCCTCATACCTCATCCCCTTCTGACCTCTCCATCACTGTCGACAACTCCTCTATCTCCCCTGTCCCCCAACTTCGCTGCCTTGGAGTAATCCTTGACTCCTCTCTCTCCTTTGGCCCCCACATCCTCTCTCTTGCTAAATCCTGCCGCTTCCAGCTGCGTAACATTGCTCGCATCTGGCCCTTCCTCTCCCATGATGCCACCAAATGTCTTATGCGCTCTCTGATCATCTCCCACTTCGACTACTGCAACCTCCTCCTCACTGGCCTCCCCACTCTCATCTCGCTCCCCTTCGATCTGTTCTTAACGCTGCCGCTAGACTTATTTTCCTTTCTCGACGCTCCTCTTCTGTCTCCCCCTTCTACCTAGCCCTTCACTGGCTCCCATTCCCCTTCAGAATCCTCTTCAAGCTCCTCACACTCACATACAAGGCCCTCGCCTACTCCACTGCACCCTACATCTCCACCCTCCTCTCTATTCATGCTCCATCCCGCCCTCTCCGTTCTGCCTCTGACCGTCGCCTCTCTTCCCCCTTATAACCTCCTCCCAGGCGCATATCCAAGACTTCGCCCGCTCTGCCCCCCTCCACTGAAACAAGCTCCATCCCTCCATCAGAACTTCCCCTAATCTGTCCAGTTTCAAACGGGCTTTAAAAACCCACCATTTTCTTAAAGCCTTTCAGTCTCCCACTTAACTTCCTACTTTATCTTCTGCCTCTCCCCCTTCTTTCCCCTCCCCTGCCTCCATCCCCCTACTCTCCCTCTCTCCCCTGCGTCTCTCTGTCTGTCTACCCCTCCCCTTAGATTGTATGCTCCTCTGAGCAGGGCCATCCCTCCTCCTGTTTCCACCACTTCTAACTCTGCTCTCCAGCTACTTAGCCCTCCTCCTCGAGGACCCTCCACCCCCCGTCCCCTCTCGCTCCCTCCTCCCCCCTCTGGGGGTCTCCCTGTTTTCCGCGCCCTCCTTCTTGGGCTCCATCGTTTGCGGATCCTCCCTCCCCCTTCCATTGCTCTCTCTAGCTGTGCATTGAGCTTACTGAGTTACTGTGCTTACTGCTTACTGTACTGTGCTGTCTCACCTTGTATTGTAATTCGTTTGTTCCTGTACGGCGCTACGGACACCTTGTGGCGCCCTATAAATAATAATTAATAATAATAATAATAATAATGTAGCACATAAATACTTGATAGCTTAGTTGTACACTAAAATTTGTGATATTTGTGTGCTACATGAAAAACAGACTTTATTTAACATATGTGCAAAATAGAAAACTAATCTGCACCCCTTGCATTGTCACATGGTTTTGTCCAGGAGACTACTTACTTCATTTTTTTTTACTTAACTTTCCTTAATGAATCAGGCCCACAATTACTAAATGTAGGTGCAATTGATTTAAAGTCAGGGCTAGTTGGGAGAGAGAGGCCTAAATGGTTCATTCACTGCTGGACTTTCCATATTTTATGTATCTCTTTTTTTTTTCCAAACCCATGCCCCAACATTCTAGGATCCAGACAAGCAGCAACTGAGATCAGCAGCCGCAGGTAGTGAAAGCCGCAAGAGCAGGTAGGAGAGAGCAGCAAATCCGTCAACTGTTCTGTTTCTGGTGGGACAATCCTGATTTTGTATGAATGTCCTGCTCAGTAAGGACTTTGTCCCGATTGCAATGATAGTTGGGATGTATGTCACACTTCACACTGTACTGCTCCAAAAGGGCAATATTCATTCCTTACAATTAGATGCAAGTAGCTCATCCTTAATAAGCAGTCAGTGTGAAGCAGAACTGCCCAACCTGACTCAGGACAGGTGGCTACCATTGCCTGTGTATTTGAAGGGGATGGGAAGAGCTGGACAGCAGCCTAGCTCTCAATGTTAGCCACGTCCTTTGCATACAACCTGGTAGCATGGCATGGAAACCTCCCTGCTTTTTTCCCTGATCTATGTAAAAGATTTTACTAATGTGCCCCTCTCCCTAGTTAGAGCCCCATAGACTGTATTAAGTTTTATCGCTTATCAATAAAACATTGACCAATGCGATTATTGTGGTTCCAAAGCACAAAAATATTTAATTGCAAAATATAGCAGGATTTACAACAAGCCATTATTACGTATAACAGATATAAGATATATATAAAAGAAAGTATACAAACACTGAATACATTACATTTCCTTTAGTGCTTTCCCCCGGACCCAGGATAAGATAAGAGTCATGTTGTCTGTAGCCAGGCTAAGAGAGCTAGCTGGGGGAGTAGCTTGCTTATATGTAGTTTCAGTATAAAAATAACTACTGATAATGTCACTATGTACACAAGCATCACGTCTAGGGGTCTTCATTGGCTCAGGGTTAATGATGTTCGAGTTATCTGCTGGTGGTCATAGGTTAATTCAAAGGATTCCTCTGATAAGGTGTGACCAGCTGATCACATCTTGTGCCTAAGGGAAAACTGACCTAAACCAGTTTTCAGCAAACTTAAAACACAATGTCATTTTGATCATTAATCTTATATCTTCAATAAATAGTGATCGTAGGAAGCGATCTCTTAGCGGATAATAGCGGATTCCAAATGGTAATGTGCAAATCAAAATGACACTAAACATGATACATTTCCTATATCCTGAGCCTTAGATACCTTTAATATATTATCATTTATGTATAAACAATCTCTAATACATTTTACTAATAAATAAATGTGGATTGAAACCTTAATAAATGTGTATTATTTACAAGTGTAAGTGCTAATGTAAATGTGTGTTTTATTAATCCGTGTAATTGCATCATAATACGTGGCGTACTAATCGCAATCGCACAGTAAAATATAATTAATCAATTTGGTTTACTTGATCCAATTATTTGACTTTCAGAACTGCTACATGCAGCCTTTTTCCTGAGGCCCTACCCGTTCTGGATTACAGATGTAACTCCCTGGTTTAAGTGCTTATCCTATTACCATATTTTTTTTTTTCCAAGTAGATTAACAATTTCTTTGGATTTTAACTGACTCACTGGGAATGTTTTATTTATTTCATTTACACCACTCATAAGGGTGGGGATTATTGTCTATATTGTACACTGCCCGTCAGGAAATTTAGTGTCCATTGTAAACGGTGTCCGTATTGTGTGCTTGTCAGTATAGGGCATTGCTAACAAGCACACAAATACAAAATACCAGTCAAACTGGTGTCTGGCTGTATAACGGTATACTGTTTTAAAGCTGCACTACATGCTATGTAAAATATTACTAATGTGCTCCTCTCCCTAGCTGGAGGCCCAGGGGCTGCTAAATGCAGGTTTATTTCTGAGGCACTGTCGGTCCTGGATTACGGAATAAATTAATCTCCTTTAAATTATGGTGGAGGTGGGGTGTGAGCAGAAGGAGCAATCGCATTCCGCAGTATTATGATTGCGACTTCATTGGTCCTCTCATTCACAACCCACCCATATTGTATATTGTATTGTGACAAATGCTACTAATTGCTATTGAGCTGGACTGAAAAGGAAGGTGATATCTGTTAACAAGTGCTTTAAGGACTAAATTGCATATCTGTGATTGCTATTTTAAAAACTTGATAAGGGCAAAATAATAATTATATAAAATATAGTCATGCACTAATTATCCTAGTACTGGTATGCAGTTTTGTTTACAATATTATATTCCTAAAATGAGTATTGTTTGATTAAAGTTATATTTCAGAAAATATTTGTTGCACTAAAGATCAGCGGTGCAACAACTACTCTTACGGAGACATATTTGCTATTGCATTGGAAGGAAAGAGTTACTCTTTTCAAAAAAAATCAGAACCGGTCTGTTTTGTCTGCTTTGTTTTAGTATTTTCTTGTTGAAAATACACACTCATTTTACTGTAACGGACCTATCCTTATGGTATTATGTAATGTCACTTAGAAGAGCTTTGGATCCCAATGAACATGAATATTCCAACATGCCTGATAAAGGTCTTCCTAGTTTTGATCAAATGATGCACCTCTTTATGCCTGTTATTGTTTGGACCCTATATTTGTAATTCTTCTGAGTCTCTTGGAATCCTCATTGGTGTTTGTGTGTGGGAGATTGTCACAGGTCCTGAGCATTCTCAGTATGTATTCTTCCCAGACATGATTGGTGCAGATGGCTATCTATCTCCACAGTCAGCTAATGTTATTCAATTCAATCATTGGCCTATAGAAATTATACTTTGCCAGGTGATTGACACCTGTGTTCATATTCCACATACACAGCAGTTTGCTGTATTTTGATCTTTAGATCTGTCTATTCTGCTCCCTGACCTCAGCTTCTCTTCCTAACTCTGCTTCCTGACATCTCTGATCTCTGTCCCACACTTTGGCCATTTCACCTGCCCGTGGGTTTCATGACCATCAGCTATATTTTTCTGCTGACTTCTGCCACTGGCATGTTATGTACCGGGATATTCCCATGGATGGTTACTTATGTTCCAGCAAGTTCCCAGTGAAAGCTGGTTTGAAGACACTTCCTTTCCTCTGAGCCATAATATCTACCAACAAGCCCTTTGAAGCACTTAGCCTTTATCATCATTATTTACATATAAAGATTGATTTTGTAACTAGTTCTGTTCCCATCCAAGTTTATGACATTGTATAAACGTGATGCCCAGCAGTAAAATGTCCTTATAAACCAAGTACCATTTTCTTTAAAAATGTGGAATACTGATAAAGTTACTGTTTGTTACAATTGTAGATAAAAATAAGTTATATTGTACTTAGCAAATGTTAATGACTACACTTAAGCCTTTTTCTGTGGTCCATTTATCTGAGAACCTGTACATATTTTAATAGGAGTGGCCAGCAGACATATAACATATATGCAGCCCTTTCAATGAAAACTGAAATAACTATAGGTCAAGGTTACAAGTTTTAGCAGTAATCGCTTCCACTGTCTCTAACTACGTCTGTATTTTAATTCACGTGATTGAACGCTGACAGTTAGTGATAATACCTTATTTTTTTTCCTCTTTTTCAGCTGCCAGAATATTAGTACCACTTATAAAGAATTTTTAATAGTTACCATAGGGATTTAAGCAAAAGTATATCATACTCCTAGGAACAAGACTTATATCAGTGGACTAACATATGGGATACAACTATTCCATTTTACAAAGCAATAGTTTTACAATCATACAAGAAATTGCACCGTTGGTTCCACAGTCTCATCTTGAGATACAATTGCAAAGCCCAGCTTTATTATATCCTACAGTGAGTTCTACTGTTAAACAACAATCAGATGTACAAGGTGGATATTTTGATGCAGCATCTGTCCATGAAGAGGAATGGGAATAAATTAATTTGGATTAAATCTAATAAAAATGTAATGGATCAGCTTGACAGAAAGAAGAGCATTTGATTTCTGTATAATTGACATACACCTAATGTGAGCACATATTGATATGCAGGGTTAGAGGCTGATTTGTATTTTTATTAGAGATGAATGGTTCGGATTCTGAGAAATTCGACAGATCCGAGATTTAGGGTTCCAAGTGAAACCGAGTCATGACTCAGTTCCACATGCCAAAATCGGATCCGAAAACAAGACAAAACACCATTACCAGGAAAATGTTGGATCTCGCAAGTTTTAGACACCTATATCTTATCTGTAGATAGCCCTTCCCCAGAGGTCAGTGAGGTAGTATATGTTACAGATAAATGTATATAGTACTATATGAGTTAGATCTCGTTCTGAGCTAACTAGTATTTATTGATGAAAAACTGTACTTTTGCTGTATGACCTAGCAGCAGAACCCAAAAAACAATTATATTTATTTATTTTAAAATTTTACGTTTTTCTAGTGAAAGTAATATTGTGTGGGCAGTGACATCTGTATTAATTGGGAGGAAAAGTGTCTGTTTGCGTGTGTTGTTTGAGTGTGAGCAGTACCCCCAATAAAACAAATATATTTCTTTCTTTTAAAATCTAAAGTGTTTCTAGCAAAAGCAATCTTGTGATGTGCAGTCTCACTTACATCTTTGTTATTTGTGCTAAAAACAGGGTGTTATTTTTGGAGTGTGAGCAGCACCCCATGAAAAACAAATATTTCTTTCTTTTTTTTAAAAAAAAATTAATTTTGTAAAGTACAATCAATATTGAGTAACCAAGTAGAAACATAAGAAATAAATAGTATCTACTACCAGCGTAGTAACATTATATCCCAATGCAAGGGTATTACAAAATTAGTTTTAGGAGTTTTTTAAGAGATGAAGAGAAAAAGAAAACAGGAATAGATGAATAAGAAGGGAAGGGGAGAGAGAAAAGTGGAGAGGTAATACAAATATTTCTTTCTTTTTAAAAAAAATTCTAGTCAAAGTAATTTTGCGAGGGGAAGTCTCAGTAACATCTTTATTAAGCAGCACCTCTTAAAATAAAAATATAAACCAATTGTCTAAATTTCAATTATATTATTGTAGAGCAGTGTCAAAAAAATTGTAGGGTAATTCTTTCATTTACCTATCTCATTGGGCATTTACCTGTTGTGAAGGCAGCTAATAGTAGCTCCAAATTCAAGTATCATTACTCCTTTTGTCAATGTCAACCATGGATCAGTCTAAAGATCAAGAGCATCCTAGTACCTGTACTGACGGTAGTAGTACGTTTTCGACCTCTACTAATAAAAAAAAAGTCACGCAGGAGCAAAGTGTAAGAATGCGTCCTCAAAATCCAAATACGGTTTGTCAATCTCAAAGAAAACATCAGCTCTTGATATAAGTAGGGAGATTAAGAGAGAATTTTCAAAGCGCTGGGGTCATGAGTTCGATTCCTGGCCATGGTCTTATCTGTGTGGAGTTTGTATGTTCTCACCATGTTTTTGTGGGTTTCCTCCGGGTGCTCCGGTTTCCTCCCACAATCCAAAAACATAATGGTAGGTTAATTGGCTTGTATTTAATTTGACCCTCGTCTCTCTCTCCGTGTCTGACTGTCTGTCTGTGTGCGTGTAAGGGAATTTAGACTGTAATCCCCAATGGGGCAGGGACTGATGTGAGTGAGTTCTCTGTACAGCTCTGCAGAATTAGTTGCGCTATATAAATAAATTATGATGATACGTACAGCTGCGTCACTACGTCATGCTGCATACAGAGGTTAAGATGACTCACCCCACCCCCAGAGCATTGGATAACCTACTACATTTTGCAGAGAGCCAGAAATTTAGGATTCGATTTCTACACAACAACCTACTCCACCAAGATATCTGAACACTTTGGGAATCCACCAGTATTGCTTGGGACAAGGACTTTATATTACTACCCTAACCGACTGATTTTGTTAAATATCAGCTTCCTTCTTCCCTAATGTTTGTTGATGGCTACAAATTCTGAAATTTTGAAACAAGGTCTTAAATTTCCTGGTCCTGACATTTTAACAATTTTTGGGCTGCAAATGTGGCATATACTGAAGCAATCGGAAGACTTTATCACAGGCTTAAAATTGCTATTATATTCATAAACATATATCAAGATATATGCAACCCGCTCATCAAAGAGGCCATCCCATAAAGGTGCCTTTTTTGATACATTACTGTAAAAATTTGAGATTAGATCTAAGTCTTCTTCATTGCAGAACTTTTCGGTTCACTTTCTTAACTTTGCAACACAGCACTTTAATAATAATTACTACATTTGAAACCTTATTTCTCAGAAGAGCAAAATTCAGTGCAACATCAATATGTCAGAATAAATAAACTCCCATATCTGGTTTTCCCAGCACATTTCTTGACATATTTCCCACAGATAAACCGCAGTTAAACCACAGTTAGAAATTTCCCTTGCAACCTGGTTTGGCACCATCAGGAAGCAGAAGATTTTCATTTAGCTCTCTTCCATGTTTTCTACGTTCTTTCATCTCTGTTCTCTCATTGATAACAGGTTTATAAAAAAATCCACAATGACTTCAGCTTGCAGGCCATATTAAGTCTTTCCTTATTGAAAGTATCCAGGATGCCATTGAATTCTCTTCAGTTTGGAATACAATGAACAAAACAGTCTTTTCAGCATCTCTTTTTATCTTAGGTGTGATGTGAGATGTGTAGCAAAAATATTATTTTTAAAAATTATTATTGCAATACCGTGCTAGCCAGAAAAATCTATGTGATGTTAAATACTTTCAAGTCAAAAACGACAAAAGTATTATAGGAGTGATACCTTTATTGGCTAACCAAAAAAATATTATTATATATGCTAGGGTTTAGAGCAAAACTTGTTGAAAAGAGAACAGAGATGAAAGAACATAGAAGGGAGCTATAATAATATCTTAGGGTTGGTAAAGTTATGCAGAGGTTCATTTTCCGCATGCTTCCCTCCAAAGGGAGACTTTGTTTGATCGTCCACGTTACCATGCTCCTGTGAAAATGTCTGTGACACCTTCAAGCTGTAGGAAATCTGCTGGATCTTAACAGCCAAGATTAGTGACACAGGATATATAACATTTAAACAGTCTTCACTCTACTGAGCTTATAGGCTGGATATTGACCCACAGCTATTTTATGTCAGACACAGAAGCAACCGGGGTCTTCCACCACGACATGTTCGTCAATTCAAATCATTTTCTTTGACTTCAGTACACACTAAGATACACTTGGAGGTGCACCAGACTCTCCCTATGTACAGCGTGGGTCTTGCACTCCAGGGTGCTATCAGGGGAGTACAGTTGTAAGGAACCCAGACAGACTAGGGGGCTCAGACAGACCCCTCCATCTATTGCTGCCAATTACAAACAGAATCTGTAATGCTGGATTCCAGTGGGGATGGATTAATATTGTGTGATGATAATATTGACATCAGCGATTTGGATGATGATGAGGGTGATGACATTGTTGATAACATTGAGGAAGGTGACCACTGTGGGCCTAATGTCCATTAGTAAATTGTTAAAATTCATATCTTTTCTACAGTTTAACAAGCAAAAATGAAAAGGTTCTCTTTAGGGAATGAAACAAATCAATCACTTCAGCCACCAAAGCATTCCCTGTTGCTGAATTGCTTGGTTCGTTAAACTATGCATGTCCTTATTAAGACACGGGTGGGAAGGTCCAAGGACAATTCTATCTTGCAATTTTTTACATTATGGCCTTGGTCTAATGCTGTCTAATGTTTACCGACTTCGTGTGTATTCTTTTCTAAAATGTCTCAGTACTGCTGCTGTCGATGTCACATGTGTCAGACATACTGTTTAATATTTGCCTACTTGGTGTATCTTCTTTTCTAAAATGTCAATTACATTGATCTTGACATCAGTGATGAGGATGTCAATTACATTTATGTTAACATCATTGATGAGGGTGATGACATTGTTAACAAAGAGGAAGATGGCTTAATGCTAATTAGTGAATTTTTTAAATACCTATATACTCTACAGTTTAACAGACAACAACCAAAAAATTCTCTTTTCCAAAAGTGTGATAGAGAATGCCAAAAGTGGCATTTCCTATCGCTGAAGTGCTTGGTTTGTTAAGCTTTGCATATCCTTTTTAACAGTGGCTTAGAGGGCCAAGGACAATTGCATCTTGCACTATTTTACATTATGGCCATTGCCCACCTTGGTTTATCATCTGGTCTAAATGTCTATGGATGCAGCTGCAATCCATCTAATAAGCTTTTATTACTGTCTCTCTACAAAGTATCACACATGCTGTCTAACGTTGAAAATATATTGTCTGAGGTTTTTGTCCGACCACTTCACTTGTGTGTGCAGGCCACCTAGATCTATTGTCTTGTCTAAAGTATATATTGATGCTATTGCTATCTGCCTAATGAGTTTTATTTACTATTTACTGACTATTTACATTGGGTCACACATAAAGTTGAGAATCACAAATAAGTAGGTGATTTTATTACCACCATTTAACTTCTGAGTGCAGCCCACCTTTGTCTATCTACTTGTCTAAAATGTTTATTGATAGCACCACTATCTGTCTAATAAATTGTTCTTACTGCCTTTCTACAATATGTCACACAGGCTATCTAACATTGAAAATATTGTGCCGTGGTCTTTCTCCCACCACTTCACTTATGTGTGCAGGCCACTTAGGTCTATTGTCTTGGCTAAAAATTTTCTATTGATGTTACTATCCATCTAGTGAGCTTTCATTACTGCCTCTATACATTGTGTCACACATGCTGTCTAATGTTGAAATTATTGTGTCAGTCATCTTGCTCTCGCCATTTAACTTCTTTTTACAGGCCACCTAAGTCTATTATCTCGTTTAAAAATATCTTTTGATGTCGCTGCTATCTGTCTAATGAGCTTTTATTACTGCCTCTCTACAATGTGTCACAGATGTTGTCTAAGGTTGCAGATTTTGTGTCCGTGGTCTTTCTCCCACTACTTCACTTCTGATTTCAGGCCACCTAGGTCTATTATTTTGTTTACAATGTTTATTGACTCCACTGCTATCTGTCTAATGAGCTTGCATTACTGCCTCTCTACATTGTGTCACTCAAGCCGTCCATAGTTAAGAATTACAAGTAAGCTGGTGTTTTTCTCATAACATTTAACTTCTGGGTGCAGTCCATCTTCATCTATCTGCTTGTCTAAAATGTCTATTGATGGTACTATCTGTCTAATGAGCTTTTATAAGCCTCTCTACATTGTGTCATACATGCCAAAATTTAAAATATTGTGTTTGTTGTCTTTATTATTATTATTATTATTACAATTTATTTATATAGCGCCACTAATTACGCAGCGCTTTAAGTTCTGGGTGCAGCCCACACAGAGATAATTTTAAAACAAAAACACAGGGGTCTATGCACATCTCTAGTTAAATTGTACATAATGAAACCAGAGAGTTAGGCCTCTAAGGGGGGGGTATTCAATTGTTAGCGAGACGGGTGAAAATCCTGCGCTCTAAAAATATTACCGTTAATACGGTAATTACTCGCTGAATTTCAGCTCGCAGCTCCCTGAGCTGCGAGCTGAAATCCAGCGAGTAAATTACCGTATTAACTGTATTTACGCGCAAATTACCATATTAACAGTAATATTTTTTCGAGCGCGGGATTTTCACCCGTCTCGCTAACAATTGAATACCCCCCTAAGCTTTCAATAAATAATATCACATTACAGTAGATGTAGATTGGAAATAACAACTCATACAAATTATACAATTATGTAAATTACTTAATTTTATAATAAATAAATGTTTAATTTGCATGAGTTGTTGTTTACAATCTATGCCCTCTATATTGTGATACAATTTGTTACATACTTACCGAACTAACTCCCTGGATTGATGGTTTATCTTATTAGCATTTTTTTATTCCATGTAAAGTGGACTACCAATTTCTTTGGATTTTAGCTACTCTTTAGCTGGGGATGTTTTATTTATTTTAAGTTAAGTAGATTTATGTTGTAGCACCACTGAGAAGGGTGTGGATTGTTGTCTGTGTTCTACACTGATGTGAAACCATGAAGTGTAATTTTTGGATTACTATGAATTTAACAGAGGAATACTCGCGATCCATCGTTCTACCTGCATTATATGAACTTTCACTGTCTTACTGCCAGTTTATTAGCTTTTATTGTTCTTGTGCATTTGCTTCTCATATGCCTTGTGCATTTATGTTAAGAGTAGCATGATTACATGAGCCAGACAAGGTATTCTCCAATGACACCAGATGGAATTAAAAATCAGGGATAAGCGAGGACGAGATGTCTGGGTTAAACAATTTGTGTAAGCATGTATATTCCTATCAAATCTCTCCTGTTTAGTCAACCAGGTAATTGTTATACTAGTTTCCCTGGATTAGACTCCTAGGCACTTTCTCCATAGAAGCCAACAGTGCATTCTCCTCCAATCACCATGTTTTATCACTGACCTGACTACTGTCCCTATTCCACTACCACCAGCTCCACCACCTTGGGAATATTGAAGGGGATATAAACTGTGTTTTGACTGTACTGAGTGTATTCGTGGGTTGGTGAAAAGGGACTGCACTTCCGTCATCTGTGTATGCTGTACCTGCGAAGAATCCAAACTCCCTCTGTTATAAGTTTAACCCCTGATGTACTTGCACACAGAAGCTTCATAGGTACTGCTCTCTTGGGAAGTGTCCAGTTCCACGGAAGCCCCTAGATTGCTAGCTTTTCAGATATATATATGACGTTGTGTGACAGTTGAATTTAAGCTCAACAATATCTGTATGTAGCTGAAATTGTGTCTCAGCACTTGCTCAAATCATGCATAATATATTCAGTGGCTAAAACATTAATTTAAAGGCAAGCTGTATGTAAATGATGTTCTCAGAAGTGACAGGTAATGCTTATTCTGATATATGCATTAGCGCACCTTTCCACACTGATGAGTACCAAACAGGGAAAAAACAGTCTGTATGTGGAATTTTGTCTCAATATTTTCCTTTGTAATGATTCACAAATGCCCAGCCTGTCCCAGATACAGCAATCTGAACAGCTGGCCATAACAGGTGTCACCTTAGTTAATTAACAATGAATACACCTTTTCTGCCACCACAAAGGATTTATTATTGTGTCCTTACGTTTGTCATGGGCACTAGGAGATCTACCCAGGATTCACCAGTTGATAATGCTTACCAGAGAGGCGGGGTTTACACAGCGGTCCTCTGGGCAGTAGGGTGAATGGTAGGAACGTATATAACAGCAGATGGAGAGAGAATGCCAATGGAATAGATGAGAGTCAGTGACTTGCAGCTATACTGGTAGGAGAGTCAGCGACTTGCAGCTGTACTGGTAGGAGAGTAGAGTGGACGTGAACAGGTGAAGGAAGGTAACGGGAGAGTCAGTGGTCTGCGGATAGCAAGTTGTACCACTGCTGTGAAGGGAAGACTTGTCCAGGTGCAGGTAGGTAGCGGGAGAGTCAGTGGTCTGCGTATAGCAAGTTGTACCACTGCTGTGAAGGGAAGACTTGTCCAGGTGCAGGTAGGTAGCGGGAGAGTCAGTGGTCTGCGTATAGCAAGTTGTACCACTGCTGTGAAGGAAAGACTTGTCCAGGTGCAGGTAGGTAGCGGGAGAGTCAGTGGTCTGCGTATAGCAAGTTGTACCACTGCTGTGAAGGGAAGACTTGTCCAGGTGTAGGTAGGTAGCGGGAGAGTCAGTGGTCTGCGTATAGCAAGTTGTACCACTGCTGTGATGAGGTGAGGACTTGTCCATGTGCGGATACATGGAGGAGTGATAAGAGTCTATAACTGTATAAATACAATTGGAGAGCAGAGGAGCTAGTCCCAAACAGATATGCAGCGTCACAGCTAATAGTCTATAGCGGGTATGTATACCGCTGCTGAGTAGAGAGGCTTGTCCAAAGCGGATATGCAGGATAACAGCTGATAGTCAATAACAAGTATGCATACCGCTGCTGAGTAGAGAAGCTTGTCCAATGAGGATATGCAGGCACAGCAGGAGAGCTGAGAGACTGTAGCGGGTATGGGAACCGCAGGTGAGCAGAGCAGGTAATCCAGGAGACAGCTGAAGATACGAGCAGGACACAGGAGTCAGTAGCGGGTATGGGAACCGCCGATGAGCAGAGCAGGTAATCCAGCAGGAAACTGAAGATACGAGCAGGACACAGGAGTCAGTAGCGGGTATGGGAACCGCCGATGAGCAGAGCGGGTAATCCAGCAGGAAACTGAAGATACGAGCAGGAGACACCTTCAGAGACTCACAGGGAATGAGACTCAAGATCAGGCAATGATACCATGGCCACAGGTGCCTTAAATAGGGAGAGGTGATTGATCCACCAATTAGGTTAAAAGCAAGGTCATAAGAGTTCATGGATGCTGGGCATGCGCAGTAGATCCAGATGGCGGACGGCCGCGGCTCAGGACAGGCGCCAGCAGGAAGGATAGAGAACCACGCACCAGCGCAGAGGCACTCACGGTTCGGTGAGTGACAACGTTCACCTAAACCACTTATTAAAGTTTCACACTTAAATCACATATACATTTAGCATGAGCCTCCCTGGGCTTTGTAAGTTCACAAAAATTTATAACAAAGACATACAATATGTTGCAGAAAAGAGTTTCAGAAAATAAAGTAGGAAATAAAATCAGAGTTAGACTGGCCATGTGTAAGGGAACACAATGGAAAAAGAATGGAACATTTCAGTCTCGATAGACCCTTCTTGAAATGCACAATCTGATGTCTATGGCAGAAGATTTTAAACCATTTCTTGTTGGCTCTATATCCCCCACCTTAGGAATTTAGCTGTCAATAAAGACAGATTGATCTCCCAAATGTCACAGGGCTTTCGAAGTGAGATGAGATCAGAATGTCCACAGGACCTTGAAGTCTCACCTCTGCTCTTTCTGCTTTAACTCCTCTGCATATACAAACTACTCAGAGAGTTTCTGTCTCTGGCACTAGTTACTTTCCAAACACCATTGACACTTGCCTAGGTCAGACTCAGGTCAGTTAACTGTCACTCACCGGACTGTGAGTGCCATTTCTCCTGTGTTCAGGAACCGTGGCCGTCCGCCATCCTGAGGGTCTGCGCATGTGCAGCCCTTATGAAACCTTCAGTTCCTGTTGCTTTTAATTGATTGTATGATCAGGCAACCTTCCCTATTTAAACTACCTGTGAACATTACCTGGTTGCCTGATCTTGGAGTCTCATTCCCCATGAGCCTCTGAAGGTGTTCCTGTGTTTCCTCGTGTTTTCAGCTCCAGCTGATTCCTGTCTACTACGATTGTGGTTTCCAGACCACTTCAACTCTCCTGTGTTCATCGTGTCTGCACTCAGCTGATTCCTATCTGCTATTGCTGCCGGATTCCAGTCCGCCTCAACTCTCCTGTGTTCAGTGTGCCTGCTCTCCGCTGCCTCCGTTACTCCTGTCGGTTTCCGGACCGTCTCAACTCTCCTGTGTTCATCGTGTCAGCTCTCCACTGATTCCTTCGCTACTACTGCCGGATTCCAGACCGCTTCTACTCTCCTGTGTTCAGCGTGCCTTCCCTCCACTGCCTCCGCTGCTACTGCTGGATACCAGACAGCCTCAACTCTCCCGTGTTCATCATGTTTCCAGTTTTACTTACTACTGCTTCCTGAGTATTGCTCCGTTGATTATCGGTTACCTTCCGTGCGCTGCACCAACCTGATTACCACTTCCATCCTCCAGTGGTCTCTCCCCCTGCCGGCGTTCAGCCGTTCAGGTATCCCTGCACGTCTCCTTGACAGCCTGCTCTCCTGAACCGCGGTATGCATACTTTCCATTGACTTTGCTATTGTATTGCATATCCGTCTGGACTGTGTTGTGTTCATCTCCGGAGTCTTCTATCTACTGAAGCTATTGTTACTATTGACTTTGTTTCCTATTACCTGGATCTCTATAGTGACTTTGTATACTTCAAGCAGCGCTTGTCAGTTATTATTATATTGTGGTTATTATCGTGGGATCAAGTTCCGTGTGCCCTGTGTATCCTCTGCATTCCATTCATCACCTCATGCCCCTCCTCACATATATATAGCAGTGGTACAACTTGCTGAACGCAGACCACTGACTCCTGTTTCCCATTGACACCAGTTTCAAGTATCCTCTCACATAAGCAGTGGTACAACTTGCTGTATGCAGACCACTGACTTCCCTGTTACCTACTTGCACCTGGAATCCATTCCTTCACTATAGACAGTGGTACAACTTGCTATACACAGACCACTGACTCTCACTACCTCCTCTCTACTCCTGGACATTCCTCCTCACTATAGCAGTGGTACAACTTGCTGTACGCAGACCACTGACTCTCCTCACGTTTACTTGTCCATCTGGTTCCTCGTGTACATACATCTAGTCATTACCAGTTGCTGCTAGTCATAGACTTTTCTTGAGCATTCTCTCACCATCTGCTGATTCTCCTGTTCCGTTGTCACCCTGCTACCAGAGGAACATAGTACCAGCTATATTACTCTGGTAAGAACATCATCTGGTGATATCCCGGGCAAAGACTCCTAGTGCCCGTGACAGTAAGATCAGGCCATGACAGACCCAGGAGCGGAACCTACAGCTAAAGAGATGCTGCAGTATCTGGTTACCCGTATTGAACAACAGGATGTTCGCCAACAACAATTGCTGCAATGTTGCCAGGCGTTAGCCTCCCAAAGAACGTCTGCGCAAAATATCACAGCTACTGTTGATGCTCCTGTGCCTTCCTCCGTTTCCCCAGTGCCATCCCAGGTGTCTACTGCTTCCACGCTACACCTGCCTACTCCTTCAAAATATGATGGAGACCCCAAAACATGCAGGGGTTTTCTAAATCAATGCTCAGTTCATTTTGAGCTTCAACCTCACAATTTCTCTACTCATCGTTCCAGAGTGGCCTATCTCATTTCCTTGTTTTCCGGACAAGCTCTCGCATTGGCTTCCCCTTTGTGGGAAAGAAATGATTCATTATTACAAGATAGTGCCAAAGACTCCTAGTGCCCGTGACATTAACCAAATAGACTTTGAAAGGTTACATAAAATATTCACAGTGTGATACATACATACATTCAATAGAAAATAACAATCAGTCATTAGATATACTACATTTCGTCACAATTAACTTAAAGGCAAGCTATGTAAATGGTGTTCTCAGAAGTGACAGGTAATGTAATGGAGATGCTTATTATGATATATACATTAGCGCACCTTTCCACACTAATGAGTCCCAAACGGCAAAAAGAGTCTGTATGGAGAATTTTGTCTCAACATTCTCTTTTGTAATGATTCTGTTCCTAAATTGGTATAGCTTTGATCATGTAAATGATATCTCAGAAGTAACAGCTCTTGTAATGGAAATTTCTTAAGAACATCATTATTTTTTTTTTATTTCATCCAGGCATAAAGCCCACACTTTTTCATAATTCACATTAGTTAGTTTTGTGTCACTGTTTATGTAGAGACCCACATACATTAAAATATATATATTCTACATATACAGGGAGCTTTTGGGCAATCCACATCTGAGCTAAAACACAATATGTACTATATGAACCTCTGAGATTACCATAGCCAATGACTCTGTTAGTGGTTATTCTTATTTAATAAGGAAATGCTCAGTTGTGTCTAATGGAAGGGTACACTAACCTTCAACAAATTATGAAAATATAAATATATTGACTTAAAAAGTCTTTATCTTTACAGATTAACATTTAAACAATTGCTTGTGGAGAGTGCAACTGAAATTTGTTTCCATAAAGTCTTTTTTCTTTATTTAACTTGGGTTTGCAAGTCGACCCATGAATAAACTTTAGTAGAAAAATAAATTGCTGATTTGCATGGTTTAATTTATTGGCAACTGCTTTAAAGAATTTTGTTTTGGAATGTTTTGATTATCACATTCAAATAACTAGCAGTTTAGCTCCAAATTAAATTACCTGATAATTGAAGTTACTCTCTATATTCTAATGATTCTGTTTTGATATTTACATAGAAATCCACCATACACAACATATTGAAATACCTTAAAGAAACATAATCTTCATATACCAAATTATGCTTTAAATCACTAGGAAATACAGTCTGCCAGTGAGCCTAATTTATGTTCCAGGATGGAACATATCTTGCAATAATGTTGCAGTCAGCACAGAAGTCATATATTAAATCCTGGAACATAATAAATTGTGCCCATTGACCATTTGCCAGCAAATAGTTCCAATATTTCTAGTTGACTTGCACAAAACTTTGTTATTTCTAAGAATGGCGAAATGAAATACATTCATGGAAATTTCCTCTAGCACAGTAGGATATTTAGCAGGACATTATATTAGTGTTTATCAGAGGTTTTAATATATTTCGTAGACACATTTTTTAAAAAAGTTAGAATAAGTTAAATGTAATTTTGTAACATAGCCTTAGGGCTATATTTACTAGAAGGGAAATGTGTGCATTATCATTGTAATTTTAGCAAAATACATCAACTAAAGAAATATGTACAACATAGTGTGATGAAAGATGTGACTGAAAGCGTGGTTTTGTTGGGCCCCCGCAGGCTGTGTTTAAACACTTAACCCGACATTGTCACTTTAAATTCAGATGAATACAAGTCGCGATGACAGTAAACAGTGGTGTCGGACATCTCTTCAATCGAAATCACTTGCGATCAGCATTCAGATCCATTGGTGATCTGCAGCTCGCTTTAAAGGTAAGTCTATAAATATTAACATCGCTTTTTAACAATTTTGAATTTTTTTGTAGATGAAGTGGGTGTCTGATTTTTCAAAACCGAAAAACCGTACCCAACCCTCTGGGTCACAGGGATAGAGAAGTTTCCAAGCAGGTCTTTGAAGCAAGTGATCTTTATTTGTTCACCCTGGTTGAAGGTACCAGGGAGCAGGTCAGATGGAACATGAAGAACAATTTTCGATACAAGAGAGGGCTTTTTATACAGATTTGGACATATTTTTTGAATCAGGATGCATTTGTTTACCCAAACATGGATTTACATGCAATGCAAAGCTAACAATATTTACACTACTCTGTGATATCCTAACACTTGCTGTGATTTCCTGGATCTTGTTTCAGACACAGACACAGAGAAAATCTAACAGCAGTCTAATTAAATTTAATCCATGCCTTCAGGTGCTAGACCCTAACACATCAAAAAGTCTAATTAACATGGGTCCTTTCTTCCAATAATTCCACAAGAAAAGTTGCAAAACCCCAAACAAGGCATTTTCTTTCACCAAGATGCCCAAAAGACTTCCTAAACAAAGGCTTATTGTATCAGATATATACATCAGAAATAATGCATTTCCTTTAGCAAGGTTAAAATTGAAAAAAAGTAATTTTCTGCCCTGGTCTCAGAAATAAAGATTTCCTATACCAAAATATACACAATATAAAAAATAAGTACATTTGCAACTATATAAATAAGTGCCCTGTGTTATTTCCTTTAAATAAATTTAAATAAATTTATACCATAAATTACTTATAAGTGATCCAGTCACACTTACCATTAGATTATTCAATTTTGTGTAAAAATGCTTTACAATATCTTTAAGTTTCTGTAAGTCACAGGGGCAACACATGTAGCCCTTATCTCACTAGTACGAAATTAATGAATCTTTCGAACCTGAAAGCATTTTCATGCTACAGATGTACAAATTATATGGATGCATATTTCTTTATTCATAGTCTGGTTAACACAGAACGCGGGCTCCGTCATAATCAGTAAATCAATGATATGGTAAAGATTATAAGATTAGGCAACGTGAACAGGATTGGCTAATAGGTATGTGTATAATGTAAGAATTCTACATTACTATTATATATAAGATAATTGTTCATGTTGTATCTTTCATTTTTATTATTTGAAATAGGATCTATATATTAATATACGTAGAGCCCTATTTGTGCAAAATTTATTACACAACAAAAAAAGCAAACATTAAAAATAATGTCATCAGTAGTCCCAGCACACAGAAGCACATATAGCAGAAAATTGTAGTCAATGTGGTCAATCAATGTTGCTCTGCTAGGTGTTGCAAAGTTAAGTGTACTAACAAAATAATGTATGTTATTTCATGGCAGGGGCGGATCTAGAATTTTTTTCTACCCCAGGCGATATGGGGGGGGGGGGGATTTAGGCCCCGCCCCCTTTCTAACTTCTAAGGCTGCCGGCGGCTGCACACTATGTGCAGGTCCGTTCGGCAGTGATAATGTGGCTGTCCCGCTGCTCTGATTGTGTTTAAAACACTAGGGGGGTGATCGCCCCCCCTGGATCCGCCACTGTTTCATGGTGCACCCAAATACTAAGATCCCATCATTTATATTTTTATTACAGTTCAGTTAGATTGCAACCCACCAATTAATAGTCAAAATACATATGCAAATGAAACACTTTTTCTCCCTTTCAACACAACAAGCATGTTATACTTAGGCACAAAAATTGCACCTTATGCTTTATTTTTTCCTTACTTTAAAAAACTTTGAATTGTGTGATGCTTAGTAAAGCAGCACATTACAGATACTGCTAATTGTCAGACTTATGATCGGATGTAACCACACATTGGTCAGTTGTCTTACCGTTTTCAACAGTGGGTATCACTCATCTGTTAAATGTGCCCACATAGCAAGAATTGCATACAATTCAGCACATAACTCCACCAGGTCGGCCATAGAATGAACATTTGGCTTGCTCAAAGGTAGATAATGTTGTCTTGGCCAGTCTGGAGATACCTCCATGCATGCACTGAAAATTATGTACATGATAATTGCTCTCTGTCTGTTTTTATATACCTTATACAGTCGTAAAGGGATACCTATAGATCAGGAGGAGATTTTTGTTCAGAAAGCATTTGATAATGATTTTGAACCTATGTCCATGGAAGAAAACCATAGGATGAGTAATCAAATTATCAAACACTACTTTGGTCGTAAGAACACCATCAAATTACATAGAAGGAAAATGAAATACAATATGGGCTGATTACCAGTTTATAGTAATTATAATAAATACATTTGTTTCCACCAGGACCTTCAGCAGACCATTGGGGATGCATTTGGCTATGGGTTATAAGCAGCGGTGGCTACTCAAGGTCACTTAAGCAACAGGCACCGATATGGTCAAGTTGTTGGAGTAGTTGTTTTTGCGTGTTTTTGCCACTTCAACCCAAATTTTCTTTATATTTATAAGTGATATCATCATGGTCATCAGATTTCATTGTGGGCATGGCTAATCAAATTACAAGCAGGATCAATGCAGTGGTTCTAATTTGAACGCAGGACATTTGTTGTTGCACTTTGCAGTTTAGTGGTGATCTGTATGCGTAATTATGTAACACATGTAACTGCCTTGTTGGGGGTTCTTGGTAGAATTAGAGAGGGAAGACTTCCAACAGAATATGTGAAACTTGTAATGACTAAATTAACTACCACTGTGCAGCAATTTGCATGAAAACAATTCATAGTACAACCAATACAAATACAAGATGCCTATGCATATAATAATATATAGAAACAAAAAGATAAAATATAGTAAGTTTTGCTTCAAAAGTTAATAAGATCATTAACCCTTAGGGTTACAAACAGATTATATGATCATTAACCCATAAGGGAATGAATGTCTATTACAACGTAGCACATGAACATATTACCAAACTATACTTCAAATGATGATTAATTCTACTTAGAAATCAACACACCTTAGATTAAGGCATAACTTAAAAGCAGGAAAGTAATGGGAAATTCAAAATCTTCATTCTAAAAATACACTGAAATCAATACAATCATTGAATCTTTGTTAGGATAGTCCGGGGGGGTCGGCAACCTGCGGCTCCGGAGTCCAGGTGTCAGTGGCAAAGGGAGTGACAAAGCGCCTCTCTGTCAACCCCTTTGCTAAACTACTTACCATTTAAAATATAAAAAACTAATGGGAGCCGGCAGAGGAGAGAGCGCTCCTCCCCCGCCGCAGCTCCCTGCTGGCTGAATGACTCTGATGTGACCCTAAGGTCGCGTCAGCATCATTCAGTTGACAGAGAGCGCGCCGAGGAGGAGCAGAGAAGATCCAGGACCGGGACACCACCTGAGTGAGTGTAAGTAAATAGTAAATAAAAAAAAAACATTTTCTTGGGGGCTGCATAATAAAAAAGGGACCTACAAGAGGGGGCTACATTATAAAAAAGGACCTATAGGAGGGGGCTATATTATAAAAAAAAAGGACCTATAAGAGGGGGCTACATTATAAAAAAGGGGCCTACAAGAGGGGGCTGCATAATAAAATAGGGACCTACAGGAGGGGGCTGCATAATAAAAAATGGACCTACAAGAGGGGGCTGCATAATAAAAAAAGGGGGCTACATAATAAAAATGGGACCTATAAGAGGGGGCTGCATAATAAGGGTTTTGTGGCTCCTGAGGTTTTTTTTCTCCGGAAAACCGGTCCAAATGGCTTTGAGTGTTTAAGGTTGCCTACCCCTGGGATAGTTTCTCTAATGTGATAATCCAATAAGATGCTCTTCCTACCTCGGAGGAGATCTAGTTGGTCCCCTGCTCTGCTTTCATTCCCAGAAATGTCAATGCCAAGAAATTTTAAGTGCAACGGATCAGCATCATGACATTCTGGGGAGTGTATATAGAATGAGCATTCAACTTAATATGCCTTTGGTGTTTCATTGTTCTGTCATCCCACAAGGACAAACTAAGTGATTTGGTTTTTTTTTTTGCAGTCATAAATGCGAGCATCTTCATAAGGAGAAGATCCTCATTTTAGTCAGAAACCTAGACAGGTCTCTTGCAGGCAGGATACCTGTCACCAATGTAATGAAGTGCAGGTCCTATAGTGTCGCTGGAAGCAAAATCAGCACAACACTAGGAATTATCTGCTCCGCCAACTAATTACAGAGGCTATAGAGTGACTTGCATGTGTGCAGAGACACATGTGGAAGAGAATTAGTAAAGTATGTTTCTTGAGCGTAAATACTCTTTAAATGTTTATACCATGTTTGAATACTATCATGACCAAATAACCTGTTGTATGACACAGGACTATCAATTTAACATGTTTTGATAAATCACTTTTTTTTGTTTTGTTTTTATGTATTGAATATTTAGGATCAAAACTCATATGACTGTGTGAAAGCCAAATATTAAGTGAGGCTAAGTGATCCCACACTGTGAACTCTAGTTATAAATAATATCACAGTTTATACAAGTCTAGATGTGGGAAGAACAATGACCAGAGGAATTCATCAATGCCGCATCGAGTACCTGAGAATGCAAGAACTTTTGACCTATGAATGAAGACCTTATAACTTTAACTGTATATCTGTGATGACACTACTTTTACAACTATATAAGTTGTTGAGCTCTAGCTTTGGTCCCCAGATCGTTCTGATTGAAGCTTGAGTTGGTGCCAAATAACACATGCATAATGTATTTAGTTATACTTTGCTGTATCTTGTTATACCTTCTTATACATCATCATGGTTTGCTGTTATCCTGCTATCTTTGCTATTAAATCTCTTTGTGTGTTGGAACCACAATAATAGCATTGGCCAATATTTATTGATAGCGACTATATGAACATAACTGTGAAAGATACAGATTTATTTCATTCTGATTCTGATGAATTGCATTAATGTAATTAGAATACAAACATATCTGTATACATAATGACAGTAAAAAACTAATTATTTAAAATTGCATCAACATTTCAAAAGGTTAATGCACAATACACAGACAGTATGTACTGAAAAAGGATTTAATTTCTCATACCAACATTATACAAATGGATGAAAAGATGCATCCCTGCTGTGACTGATTTTACAGTTAAAGAATGCAGGTGTAAACTTTACACACCAATGTGAGGAGATCACAATACAAGACATTTAATATTACTATAAAATATATTTAATAAACATTAGATTCTTAGTCCCTTGCTGAACAAACTGTAAATATACTGCAACAAGGGGACCACAAACAGATGAATACCAGCAATAACATTGTTTTGAAACTGAATTGTTATTGGAGCTATTCACCAGAATGTGGTTACCTTGTTGTGGCAGATGCACTTTCAGTAGTTCAAATGTAGGTACAAATGTATCTACATTTAGCACGGTGGCTGAGTGGTTCGCACTTCTGCCTCACAGCACTTGGGTCATGAGTTCAATTCCCGACCATGGCCGTATCTGTTTGGAGTTTGTATGTTCTCCCCGTGTTTGCGTGGGTTTCCTCCGGGTCCTCCGGTTTCCTCCCACACTCCAAAAACATACTGGTAGGTTAATTGGCTGCTCTCAAAATTGACCCTAATAATTTAATAAGCTTGTGAGCAGGGCCTTCTCACCTCTTTGTCTGTTTTACCCAGTTTGTTTATTAGTTTACTATGTGTGTCCCCAATTGTAAAGCACTAGGGAATATGTTGGCGCTATATAAATAAATGATGATGATGATTATGAATTTTGGGTAAAATTTCTTTATTGTGACAGGGTGTATAAGCAGAAGTGTATTTTCATAAAATTCAAAGTCATCTGAAAATGTAAAGATATAATTTGTGGTGGTACTGAATAAACAAATCACTGATATTGATGTTGGAATGTGACAACCCAAAAAGTGCCAAAATGGACTCACCAGAGGGGCATGAAAAGCCTCAGCGACGCAAGGGTTAAGGTATATACAATCGATCACATCAGCGTCTAGAAAAATCATTGGAAATGTTTAAGAAATTAGAAAACTGAATACAAGAATTGCTAGTTAAATGAAGGTAATCACACACCTGTTATTGGCTTCTACACAGTTCAACATCTAAATATTCAACTTTATAACCTTCACCCCTCATGGTTAGCTCAATCTCTGGTGCTCCAAGCCAGATGTAAGTGAAATGGGGTAATGTCGTTCTTGCGCATGCAAATGTGACCAATAGTTTTGAAAATCTACGGACACAGGTATTGAGTATGACTATATCAACTTTACTTATCCTTCACATAGCTTAGTGATTGCATTGCATAAAAATGACTTTCTCCTCATTCCTGCACATTGCTTATATTATATAAAAATGTTAATGCGAACAGGTTTAACTTAGAATCACAGATGCCTCACAGGCTCTCCTGGCTGGGATCTTAGTTTCACTGCTCTTTCTCAGGAATCCAGACTCTTGTTAGCAGGTTCATAGTTGCTTCCATGGGCTTTCTGAGGTACTATAAATGCAGCTTGCTCTATCTGACCTCTTGCTCTGCTTGTACTTTCAGCAATCGAACAGCCGTCACATGATATTTCCCATTCTCGCTAAGGAGGTCTCTGCTTTCCTCTTTCCTGGCTGGTTTTGAGTGTGAAGATCTATGGGGTGTGAGGGAGAAGATTACTTAGTTGCATGGGGTGCAGCTGCTATGGGGCACACAGCTGAGGAAGGCCTGTCTTCCTCTCAAATTCCTATGTGTATATGTGAGTTTTTCAACATTGGACGGTACATGGCGACCCATAGAAAATTTCTAACTATGCTCCTGGAGCGACATGATGTTGTGTGTAGATGGTCATAGTAATTGGAATAGGATATGGTGGAAGTACAGCAGACTATTCAGTACAAGGCAGTGTTGTAAGAGGCAGCAGTCTTAGACATCACCTCCAACACTCAGCAAGCCACTGATTGGTGGCCTTCCCATTTCTCATTCACAAAGCTCCACCTATACAATATGCTATTTGACCAACGGTTGTGACAATGCTGTAGAACTAGAAAATTCAGGAATTTTGTCACTGTAAAATGGAGTCAGTGGGCCACACCCATAGCTCCAGCATTGATAAAAGGTAAAGCGGGAAGCATTCAGCACTGCACACAGTACAATATCCGCTACCAAAGATTTAGGTCAACTTTGTTGAGATATGACTGCTTTACAAAAATAGATTAGGCAAAAGCGTATTTACAAATGAAAGTGAATATACGTAAAAAAAATCTTGAAAATCAACATCATGTATAAAGGTTGATTTCAATACAACCTCCTTTAATCCTCAGAAAGAAGTTCTGCAATAACAGTGGCCGGATTACAAAAATGGTCCTTATTCTTGGGAGCCCACGCTTTATGAGTTTTGAATTTAAATGATAACCCTCTAAAATAAGTTGATAAGTCTTTCCAAACAGACCAAGAAGATATTTATTATTCTGTATTGGTAGAGCAGCATTCAATTACTAATGCTGTCATCAAGTGAGAAACCAAAAATTATCCAGTATTATTTAAGGTCGATGCTATTACAGTGAAAACAAAAACATGGAGGCTAATTGTACCCAGGATTCTCAGAAAGAAGAGCTCAACGTCTGTATATCAAAGAAGATCAATATGTGGGTCCAGAGTGTACTGGCGCCTTCCAAGCTTTATACAAGAATATTGGAAAAATTGCATGAAAGCCATCTCAGTCTCCTGGATTTGATTATCAGATTTAAGCAATAAGTAATGGCTGTGATGATGTCAAAAAAATTCAGATTGTACCTCCACAACTCCTTTACACCCTTGGAAACGGCCCTCATCTCCATGGCAAAGATTTCATATTGATTTTGCCGGTTCACTCATTTATCACGTTTATGATTGCTGTCAATGCACATTCTAAGTGGCCTGAAGTCCACAAGATGGAGTCTATATCATCTGAGAAAATGATTGCTGTTTTGAGGACTCTATTCTATAGAAATGTTATGATGTTTAAGTTTGAATGGTTAGTGCAGTATGTATAGTGTAGGATGTTATATCTTGTACTTTATACCATGTATTGTGCTAAAATGTATGCATGATTATGTTTTATGGTGTACTGTGTACACTTGAATGTAATGTATCGCCTGTGTTTTTTGTACTTTATACAAATAAAGTTACTTTTTCAATCAAAAAATACTACCATCAGAAAAGAATCAACTATGACTTTCACGAAAGTTTAGTCAAGAGAAGTTCTCTTCTCTCCAAAAAAAAGTTGCAGAAAGACTAAAGTTTGCAAAGTTGTATGTGAATGAGATGCAATACTTTTAGAAAATTGTCTCCTGGACAGAAAATACCAGAGTGGAGTTGTTTGAGCTTAATGCACAAAGCCATGTCTGGTGGAAACTAAAAACAGTCTATCACCACTGTCACATACAAGTGTTGGAGAGGTCATGATTGAGGGCTGTTTTGCAGCCACAATACTTGGACACCTTGCAATCATTTAATGTATTATGTCCAACAAATGAGGCTTGGCCAAACTTGAACTGTGCAACATAGATCTTAAGCCTACCAGCAAATCTAAACCAAATGGCTGCAAAAGAAAAGATTTATATTTTGTAATGGCAAAGGTAAAGTACCCTCATAGACGAATGCCCTCAAACATCACTGAACTGAAGCAGTGTTCTAAAGAGACGTAGCCAAATTTCTCAAGTATGATGTAAGATACTAATAAACTCATACAGAAAACACTTACTTCAAGTTTATGCTGTTAAAGGTGGTTCTACATGCTACTGAATCTTGCTGTCTTTCACACTTCATGTTGTCTTATTATCTGTTGAATATATAATGACAAAGTAAAATATGTTTGTGTTACCTGTAGGGATGAGCGGGCTCGGATTCCGCTAATCCGAGCCCACCCGAACAGTGCGGATCCGAACGGGATCCGAGTACTGTTCGGATATAAAAACGAGGCTCTGACGTACACGTCTCGCGTCGGATCTCGCGAGACTCGGATTGCATAAATTCCCCGCTTGCGGCCGCCATCTTCATTTGGGCTGAGATCAGGGAAGAGGAAGGTTGTAGATAGTGTAGTGGTGCTCCTGTGTCCAGTGGTTAGTTAGTTAGTTAGTTTCTCCTGTGCTCTGTCCTGTTGAGTGGTGCTTTTGTCCTGTGCTCTGTGCTGCTGAGTCCAGTGGTGCTTTGGCCAGTGTTCTGTCCTGCTGGGTCCAGTGGTGCTTTTGTCCTGTGCTCTGTCCTGCTGAGTCCAGTGGTGCTTTTGTAATGTGCTCTGTCCTGCTGAGTCCAGTGGTGCTTTGGCCATTGCTCTGTCCTGCTGAGTCCAGTGGTGCTTTTGTCCTATGCTTTGTTCTGCTAAGTCCATAGTTATTTTAAAAATATTAAAAAATCATAAAAATTTTTACAAAAAATAAAAAAAAATTATACAAAAATAATTACAAAAAAATATAAAAAGATTATTTAAAAACTATAAAAAAAATTCTAGAGCAATATATTGTTGCAGTCCAGAAATATTAGTACTGCAATACCTACGTTCACTGTTGTTGCAGTCCAGAAATATCAGTACTGGTCAATTAAAATACATTCACTCTTCTTGCAGTCCAGAAATATTATTACTGCTAAATTAAAATACGTTCACTGTTGTTGCAGTCCAGAAATATTAGTACTGCTCAATTTACCTACTTTCACTGTTGGTGCAGTCCAGAAATATTAGTACTGCTACATTTACCTACGTTCACTGTTGTTGCAGTCCAGAAATATTAGTACTGCTCAATTAAAATACGTTCACTCTTCTTGCAGTCCAGAAATATTATTACTGCTAAATTAAAATACGTTCACTCTTCTTGCAGTCCAGAAATATTAGTATCAGATAATAAAACTACGTTCAATGTTACTGCCAAATAAAAAAAGAATGAACATGCCCTGTCATCAACGAAAACAAGAGGTAGTGACGCGCTAGAACTCCACCCTCTATATGCTGCAGAGGATGGAGGAGCAGCAAAAGGCCATTCAAGCCTGCAGTGCACTGCAGTGCCACTACTAGATGGCCCACGTGTTTGTGCCGCCCACTTGTGTCGCTTAGCTTAGACATCCAGCTACCTCGGTGCAACCTTTTGGCCTAAAATCAATATTGTGAGGTGTTCAGAATAGACTGGAAATTAGTGGAAATGATTGTTATTGAATGTTATTGAGGTTAAGAATAGCGTAGGAGTGAAAAACAAACGAAAAAATTGGTTTTAGCACTTTATGCTTTTTTAAAAATAAATCAGAACCCAAAACCCTAAATCAGAACCAAAACCTTTCGTCAGGTATTTTGGCAAAACATATCAGAACCCCAAAAATCAAGCTAATCAGAACCCAAAACCCAAAACACCAAAAGTGGCCAGTGCACATCCCTAGTTACCTGGCACATGAGATTAGATTTATAAAATTTTAGGACTTGGGGAAGACTATAGAATTTTTAATTATGTTCTGATATTTAAAAAAAAAAAAGAGTGTGCATTTTTCTTATGATTATATATATAAATTTAAAACATGTTTTCATTGAGGCCTAATTCATATTAGTTACAAAATTGGAGCTTCGGCTGAAACTAAAATTAATAAATACATTTTACATTAACATTTTCTTTCTGGTGTATTCAGATTCAATGTTATTAGTAATTAATAACTTCTGCTATTGTCTGTTCAGCACAGACTACTCTAATGTCAAATAGAAAAATCAGAAACACATTTACTTGCAATTACAGAGGTGGCACTATTTGGGTAAGTCACTCACAAAGTGCATTAGTCTTAGGTAGCTTCCAGCTTTATATCAAGCAAGGATGTGTCCCATGAATCTATATGTTACATGCATCACTAGTCCAAAACTGACATTCCTCTTTAATGTTAAAAATCTTTAAAAATATAATTATCTTCAAGCACAGTTTTAGTTGATGTGATTTTTTTATGCAAGTTTCCTAATGTAACATTCGCAAATGTTATTAGTAACAACTGTTTAAAAGTAACAGATTTTTGGTAAAGTCTTTCTGCCTGTCCTCAAGGGAGCCCTCAGGTCCATTCAGCCACATTACAATCATTGCAAGGATAGTGTTTCAAAAGCAACACTATTTAACCCATTCAGGCAATATGAAGTTTGCAAATTTTCTATATGACAGTACTGCACTGCAGATCAACATCTAGAAACATCCCAAAATTGTTGTGCTGACGTTCCTGCATTTCTCCATCGGCATACTCTGTAAAATGACAACAGGAAGGTCCAGTGATGAAGTTAGGAAATGTTTCCTTCAGTTGCTCTAGAAACAGCATTCAAATGTAAATAGCATTTGATCAATGTAGAAGTGCCTGATAACATCCAATGAAGTGCCTGTACCATAGATGTCAGCAAGTGAAAAATATATTTTAAAAAGCATTCCCTTGCTTCTGTCCCTATGAATGACTTTGAGTAAAGCGCACTAACTTAGTATCTCTGCATTTGTGACTAGACAAATGTATTTGTCTAGTCACAAATGTAGAGCTACTAACAGAGATACTGAGTCTCTGCCTGAGAGCCATCTCAGGTAGAGATTCGGATAAAATAAATTTTAACATAATTTTAATAAATATTAACATACGCATACTCTTCCCCATCCAACCAACCATTTACCATATATTGAATTGGATGAATCCAAACATCCCATCAATCATTGTGGAGGCTGACCAGTAAATGTCCCTACTAACAGCAACCAATGGGATATGCTTAGTTAAGCAAATGGTGGGGATTGCAGGAAAAGGAATCCCATCAAAGTACAAGTTGGGGAAAAACAAGGATGATTTAAATTTAAGTTACTAAGGCTTAAACTTCTTTAGTCATTAGACTTGGCAATAAGATAGAATATATGCAGGGAATTCAATCTGATATCTAACTAAGCACATTACATTTACAGATGTCAATTTACAAAATATACATTATACAATTTAAATAATTACAGTAAATATAATATTACCATCTTACTATTTTACCCTGATCTCCAAAATTATATGAATAAAAGGGTTGATGTGATTTATTAGTTGCTTTCACAACTTTTCCACATAACATAAATATGCCTGGGGATTTTCCATTGAAGGTATAAAACATGTGCACTAGACATTCCTTTGTCTAGTCCTTTGTTTACATTTTTAATAAGCTGTAAATCAGTCACAAACTGGTAAAAAAAACGACAACCTTGAGACACATATTTTGGCTGAGCAATAATTCATTATTTCTAGTTAGCTCTAGTACTGAACAAACCCAAAAACTTATAACTCAAATATCTGACAACGCAGCACATAATAAAACAGAGAAGCCAGCATTATTCAGAACAGTTTCCACCGCACTAAAATTAGAGGTTGCCAATTTTTAATCAAGACTTTCTTCCTTTCATGAGTTTTCACAGTCCTGTAGAAAGGTATCACCAAATGAAATATTAGAAGGTGACTTCAATGAATTATTTGTAACTGTAACACTTTGTATAAGACATGTGTTTAAATATTTAATCGAAGGTCAATTTTTGTATCGCCAAAATACGTGGAATTTGTCTTGAGGTGATTATCTTTACTGTTGCTTGCAAAAAACGTATAGATCTCAAGCTTAGGAAGGATCTGTGAAACCTATCATTTATTTGTATTTCTTATTTTGGATGCTTAGCAAAATAAATCCTCATGGAGTCACTGTTTTTTGGTTTTATAATACTAACCTAACCTGACCCATCAAATTCATATTGCAAGAATTTAGCATTAGCTAATTTAATTGTGACTCTGTGTAAAGGAAAATATTTCATTTTTTTGTCACAGTAGAGTTGAGGCTGGGGCACGTGGACAATGGCCAAGGGAACACCTTACTGGTTCTAAGGGGTAGATTTATCAAACCTTCTAAAAAGGTAAAAGTGGAGGTGTTGCCCATAGCAACCAATCAGATTCTAGCATTCATTTTTCTAGAATATTCTATAAGAAGATAGCTGGACTCTGGTTGCTGTGGCCAGCACCTCTATATTTCCTTTTTAGAAGGTTTGCTCTTCTACCCCTGTGTTTTAATAGGTTCTAAAGTTAAAATAAGTCACTTCCTTATTGACTGTCCCTTCTCCATCCATTTTTATTAAACTATAAATCCCAACTATCCAAATTTTGACAGAACACTTCTGATTCACAGACCTTGAAGGGGTAGTGCTTACACAGAAATGGGTGAAGCTTGGTTAAGTGGAAAGTGATGTATTTGTGTGGGGTGGAGGTGGAGTCTAATACTGACCTGCTTTTACCTTTATAAATGTACTAAACTATAGTAACCAAACAGACATTTATCTTTGTTGTCTAACTTGAACTACACACATGCACACTAATTGCTGTATGTGTATCATGGGTCACTGCACATTTGCACCTTTAAACAAAGTTAGTAAATTGATGGCAGAAAGTGAATTTATGGTTGAATACTCAGGTCATAAAAGTTTCTGAAAACATTCACCATCATATAATTATATCAATGTCAATTAAAAGTTGAACAGCATAAAATGCATAATTAAAGTGCATTATGTAAGGTGCAAAAGCACATCCACTACCACTGTAAAGTGACACACAGATTTCATGAAGGGGTTAAGTTTTCCCTTTTTATAAACAGTAAAATATAGTTAATGATACAGTGCAGCTAGTACAAAGATACGGTAGTCAATAACCCATTAATCTAATTTGGGGCTTCTTAACATAACCAAAACATGATTTGCCTTGGAATTTAGAGTAGGTTGCCATGATCTTCTTGTTGCAAGTTGATTGTGTACGGCTAACTAGTAAAGTAATTGTTAGCTATGTTTCAATATTACTATTTGTACATCTTCAATTTTCCAATGCAATATATTTATTAAAAATAATATACTAAAGTAGACAAAACTATAATAATTAGGAAGAAATACATTATTCCTTTAGAGTGTAACATGTTCACTGGTATCCAGGTCTTAGGCACAGTAGTAGGGGGCTGTTCTGGAATGGACTATAGTGTTAGATATGCTGTCTAGAAAACAATGGTCATGTGATACTGTGCAATAACAGGAAATATAGGAAGGGCTGCCAAGAGGAAATCAGGGCCAGGGCCACGGTACAACAACTTCATGGGGCCCCCCTATAGTTGAGCATGTCAAAACATTTTGCACCGCTGTGGAGTTGTGCTGGGTGTGTTCATACAATTGGGGGCGTGGTTATGCAACAATAGGGCGTGGCTATTAGGTTAAAAGTGCTACGTCACCCTCCTACAGAAAAAAACCCTGCATTGTTGTGTACACCATTGCCACAAGGGTGCAGTGCACGAATGCCAGAGCGTGACATATGTCCCAGCACTCCTGACTTTCAGGACATCTAGCACCAAAGTGTAGTATAGAAAGAATGCAGTGTGTACATAAAAAGTTCATAGCCTTGGCCTGCCCTTTACATTGGGCAGAACACTCACCAAAAATTTGGATTGTTCTACTAGAATCACAACATTTCACAGACTCTCTCTCTCCTACCTGTTCTTGTCACTTTCACCACCTGTGGCTGCTGCTTTCTTTAGTTGCGGCTTGTCTGGGTCTTGGAATGTTGGGGCCCTATGTGGAAAAAAAAATGGGTACATTTAGAAAATTACAACCAGCCCCGGCATTAAATCAATAGCAACCACGAGTAATAATTAGGCCTTCCTCCAGCCCCAACATTAAAATAATAGTATTCCCATTTATAAAATAAACCTATTTTTCTCCCTCAAAATAGCCCCAGCACTAAATTAATAGTATTTACATTTCATAAATATGCCTGTTTCCCGCAACCATCACTGCCATTAAATCATTCATAGTGCCGTTTAATAAAGATACCTGTGCCATCATACACACACACATTACCACAAGCCCCCTGTGCCATCACACACACACATTACCACAAGTCCCCTGTGCCATCACACACACATTACTTATGGGCAGCACGATGGCTCAGTGGTTAGCACTTCTGCCTCACAGTGCTGGGGTCAGAAGTTCAATTCCCGACCATGGCCTTATCTGTGTGGAGTTTGTATGTTCTCCCTGTGTTTGCGTGGGTTTCCTCTGGGTGCTCTGGTTTCCTCCCACACACCAGAAACATATTGGTAGATTAATTGGCTGCTATCAAAATTGACCCTAGTCTCTCTGTTTGTGTGTGCGTGTGTGTATGTGTGTCTATATTAAGGAATTTAGACTGTAAGCTCCAATGGGGCAGGGACTGATGTGAGTGAGTTCTCTGTACAGCGCTGTGGAATTAGTAGCGCTATATAAATAAATGATGATGATTACTGTGCCCTCTTATGATCACACTGCACCCTCCATGCTGCTTTTCCACCCTTCACCTGGCCCCCTTCATCACTCTGTTCCATGCCCCCCCTCTCCTTCAACACTGTGCCTTTCTCTCTCTCCCCTCTTCTCCATCACTGTACCTTTCTCTCTCTCTCCATCAGTGTGTCTCTCTCTCCCTCCATCACCGTGCCTCTCTCTCCCCCTCCATCACCGTGCCACTCTCTCCCCCTCCATCACGTGCCTTTCACTCCTCCTCCATCATTGTGCTTCTCTCTCCTCCTCCATCACTGTGCTTCTCTCTCCCCCTCCATCACTGTGCCTCTCTCTCCCCCTCCATCACTGTGCCTCTCTCCCCCCCTTCTTCATACCTTGGTGCTGTTTTCCTCCCCTTGCCTCTCCATTCCTTTACTTACCTTTTATTAGCTTCTTTGATCTTTTCTCATCTCATCTCTTCTCTCTTCTATCTTCTTTCTTCTGTCTTGATCCTCTCTGCACCGCTCCTCACTGAATGTCGGGCGTGGAATGATGATCATGCCTGACATTCAGTGCGAACGGAGGAAGGAAGAGGGACATCGGTGTCGCAATCATGTGAGTATTTGTTTTCTTTCTTTTGTTTTAAATACTCATCTCCCCCCACCAACAAAGGGGGCGGAGCCACCCCCGACACGCCGGAAAAAGAAGAAAAAAGAGAAAAATGACGGCTGTGAAGGCCCGGGTAATTTGTACCCACCGCTCCCCCTCTTGACGGCCCTGAATTTAGGTACTCACACAGTCCGAAGGTCTGGCTGTGCGGATTTCAGGCAACTTACAAGGAATAGTCAGGGTTATAGGAATAGAGGTCTGAGAAGGCAGCACAGTTTTGGATCCAACCAAAGGTCAGGCCTAGCAATAATCCAAAGAGTAGTCAAAGTCCACGCTTTGGTCAGAATAGGCAGCAATCCAAAGAGTAATATATATATATATATATATATATATATATATATATATATATGTATATATATATATATATAGTAACAAAGAGAAGCATTTAGCTGGCAATCTGCATAGAAAGGATGCTAGCAGAGTAACACATTTGCAAAACAGTGCACCTAGTTTGAAGATAAACAGGTGGAAGACATGTGTGTGACAAAATAATGGTATAAAGTCTGATTTAATAAACATGGGTTGGAAGTGTTTTTTCTCATAGCAAGCTGACAGGGTTCGTCTGTAGCCAGAGCAAACAGAGCAGCTGATGATAACTTCTTTTTAAAGGGAAGGTGGGAGTGTCACCTGCCCATCAAGCTAGGTCTGTGGGAGGAGTGTCAGGTATAAAAACCTGTTTGTTTAACTGTTCAGTGTGACCAATATTACAGACGCTGGCCAGTGTATAGAGTGCTGGTCTCTGTTTAACTAGTGTTCAGGGTCACAAGAAACTGTATGGAATCTTTTTGCTATTGTACCATCTTGACATTAAAACAAAGTAAAAAGAAAAAAGATGTTCGCACCAGAAGTGTGCTTTTGCCACTATATATATATATATATATAAAAATAGATACACACACACACACAGTATGTATCAATGGTTGAAGTGGAAATTTAGAAGTGGGGGTATGGAAAGTATAAGTGAATGCAGCATGATAGCTTGATCCACCACCTTTCGCATTTCCTCTGACTGTATTAATAATTACGCCCACCAAATCTTAGAGACAGCACAAATCGTTTAAAAGCATATGTCTTTAAGCCCTGTGTTCTCAACCTTGAAGCAATGGATAATTTGAAGACTGAGGGACAGTGTGACAATGGGCATGAGTTCTGAAATGTGGACACTTGTCTAAAGAATAGTGTCTCCATAGGTTTTTGTTTTTTTTAGAAAGGGGCGGAGTCCCACTGCAGATACTGATTGCAGTGATCAGTGTGTTCTTTGCTCATATACAACTAGTTGCTGGTTTACAAAATGACAGGGCAAAAAGGTTAAAGCGTTCAAAGCCCTGGGCAGCCACAATTGAGTTGCCTAATGCCTTGTTAGTCCACATAACTTTTTTATCTATAATAGGGGCAAATGCAGGATTTCTAGAGGGGGAAGGGGTTCCAGATTTTGGAACAAACAAAAAAAAAATCTTGCCGTAATATAAAAGACACTTTTTTGTACTGAAATTGTTTTACTATAAATTACAAAGTAGCGTAAGATGTTATAATATAACAAGACTGAGACTATCAGTGTAAGCCATTCTCTTTGAACTTTAGCTGCACTAAAGGGAGTGAGAATCACCACTCCAGGGGCGCACAGAGGATTTTTCAGGGGGGGGTTTCCTCCACCCCCGGAAAAAAACAAAACCCTAGAGATAAATACAGCACCGCCGCGGACGCTTCTTAGACAGCGCCGCGGCTGCTGTATACTACAGTGCCGATATGCAGGGCACTTTTTTAGCAGAGGGGGGGGGATTTCTGGAGACACCAGAAACCCCCCCTGCATGCGCCACTGCACTGTTTGACATCTGTCTTCCTCTTCTCCCCTATGCAGATTAGGATCTGAATACAGGGGAAGGTTAGGGCATAGCTGTATACAGAAGGTAAAGTCTAGCTGCACTGAGAGGTTAGGGTTGGCTACACTGAGAAGTTATGATCTGGCTGCAGGTGGAGGTTAGGGTCTGGCTGCAGGGGGAGGTTAGGGTCTGGCTGCAGGTGGAGGTTAGGGTCTGGCTGCAGGGGGAGGTTAGGGTCTGGCTGCATGGAGAGGTTTGGGTCTGGCTGCATGGAGAGGTTAGGGTCTCACTGCACTGAGAGGTTAGGGTCTAGCTGCAGGTGGAGGTTATGGTCTGGATGCAGAGGAAGGTTAGGGTCTGGCTGCATGGAGAGGTTAGGGTCTGGCTGCAGGGGAGGTTAGGGTCTGGCTGCAGTGAGAGATTAGGGTCTGGCTGTAGGGGGAGGTTAGGGTCTGGCTGCCGGTGGACGTTAGGGAATGGCTGCAGGGGAGGTTAGGGTCTGGCTGCAGGGGGAGGTTAGGGTCAGGCTGCATGGAGAGGTTAGGGTATGGCTGCAGGGGGAGGTTGGGGTCTGGCTGCAGGTGGAGGTTAGGGTCTGGCTGCAGGAGGAAGTTAGGGTCAGACTGCAGGGGGAGGTTAGGGTCTGGCTGCATGGAGAAGTTAGGGTCTGGCTGCAGCGGGAGGTTAGGGTCTGGTTGCAGGGGGAGGTTAGGGTCTGGCTGCAGGGGGAGGTTAGGGTCTGGCTGCATGGAGAAGTTAGGGTCTGGCTGCAGCGGGAGGTTAGGGTCTGGTTGCAGGGGGAGGTTAGGGTCTGGCTGCAGGGGGAGGTTAGGGTCTGGCTGCATGGAGAAGTTAGGGTCTGGCTGCAGCGGGAGGTTAGGGTCTGGCTGCAGTGGGAGATTAGGGTCTGGGTGCTGTGGAAGTCAAATAATTGGATGAAGTCGGCTAAATTAATTAATATTGGTTTACCGTGCAATTGCGATCAGTACGTTACATGTAATGATGCAATCGCATGGATTAATAACACACACATTTACATTCACACTAACACTTGTAAATAGTATACATTTATTAAGGTTCCAATCCACATCTATTAGTAAAATGTATTAGAGAATATTTATACATAGATAATACTACAGTAAGAGTAATTATGGTTCAGGTCCACAGAAATGTGTGGAGTTTGGTCTCATATTAATCTATATTTTACTAGCTGAAGTCTGGTGTCAATAGAGAAATGATCGCATCTAGCGATCGCAAGTTATGAATGGTATGAGATCAATACTCAAAAGTGTTTTGTTTTTGGGTCAGTTTAAACTGGTCTTTCGGTGGGAAGACACATAGGCAACAGTTGGAGTAAGTTGCCCCCACCTTTGGAGAAGAGATAAAATAAACTGACCTATGACCAGCAGTCTACTGGAACATCGTTAACCCTAGAGCAATGAAGACCTCTCTTAGTGTTATCTGTGTATATTTGTGACATCATCACTGTTTATGTTAATTCAAACTGCATATATGCAAGTCCCTGGGCCAGTGTAAAGCTCTCTCTTCTTGACTGCAGACTACCAGACTGAATATGGACCTGGGTCCAGGACTTGCTTGCATAATGTAATGTATACTTTCCTGTATTATGTTTTACTTTTTATGCATCATCATGGCTTGCTGTAAATCCTGCTATCTTTTGCTATTAAATCTCTTTGTGCGTTGGAACCACAATAATCATATTGGGCAATGTTTATTGGTAGTGACAAAACGAACATTACACTGCAATGAGAGGTTAGGGTCTGGCTGCAGGGGTGGTTAGGGTCTGGCTGCAGTGAGAGGTTAGGGTTTACCGCTTTGATGACTGATGTCATGCCTCAAGGGCCCCCTGGGTCCTGTATGCTCCGTGAATAATTGGATCAGACCTCTCCTCACAGACGTGTGGGTGGGAACGGAGGAGTCACCGGACAGCGAGGAAATGTCATTCAACTCACTGCTGCCCGATCTCTGTGCAGATCATGTGACACAAGCGGCTCTTCCTCTGGTTATGCGCTTTCTCAGAACTTTGTGCATAAGTTATCAATTGTTGATCACAAGTATTTTTTTGTTACAGATCCTCCTAATCTTGCAGAACTGTTAATAGGCTATATTCCTCTTCCAATTATGTACATGTCTACTTTCGTAGTTTAAATAGCTATTAATATCAACAGCCTTGATGTAATTACTAGCAATGACTTTATTTTCTCACCCTCTAGCACTAGGTTTAAAAACTCTGTAGGGTCCTCATTGATTTTCCTGCAAATTTGAGAGTAAAATTGTTTTCTTTAATATTTCCAAAAAATTAAAAAACGTTTTCTTTACTTCCCTCCAATATATTCTGAATATCAACAATGTATCACTTGTATATTCTCAATTTTTAAAAATGACCTTGCAAAACTGGGAGCAAAGACGGCCCCCATTGTAGTATAGACTGTTTTTAGGTAGAATGTATCTAGAAGTTTAAAATAATAATGCTTAAAATGAACAATGATCAACTCACAAATTCAGATATCCAGATAAATCTATTTTTTTAATGTACATGACACCTTTATTATAAGGGCATGCCCTTATATTAAGGTTGCATCTATTAACAGTTTTCCGCCATGTTACATCTGTGAGAGGGGGGCGTGGTGTTTGAGGGGCTAAATTTTTAAAAGTATTAAAGCTATTAAGCTGAAATGTGGCATGTCCACAGGTGCCACATGCCAAATGTCAGAAAAAAAGAATAAAAAATGACAAATTAGTTATTCTCTAAAGTTCAAAATCTTGCCTTTTTTTGAACTTTCTGTTTTGCAAAAGTCACCATTTTTCAGTTTTTTGGGGGGAGAGCTTAACTCAGTGTACAGGAGGTTTTAAGACATGGGGTCTGCTTTGTTAGAAAGCTATTAGGACTGAGGAGTACCTTTGAGGGTTCACAAGTTTGTCAAAGTTGCAATTTTTTAACAATTGGGAAAAATATGCCCCATTTTAAAGATAGCGGATTTCATAATGTTGCGCATGTCAGACAGAGGTGTGTGCTGGGCATACTCCCTGTATTCAGACTGGCTTCACTTGCGAGTACAAATATGACTGACCCTCTCGCTAAGAAATTTCATTTTGTGAGCAGGAGAAATTAGCCATATTTGCCTGGTACACGGGGGCTGTTTGGTGTTTTGGGACTGAGAGGGGGCATCCTGTAGTATTATTGGACCTGGCACCATTTCACAGTTTAGTCCAAGCGGTGCCAGAGCGGCTTTGTAACAGAGCCCGTTAAAAATTCAAAGTGCTCTAAGGTTTGTGCACTGATCATTGTCATCCACTCCGTCTCTTCTCCAGTCATCCGCTCCCCCTCTCATTCGTTCCTCCTGTCATCCACTAGCCCTCTCATCCACTCCTCCTGTCATCCGCTCCACTTCTCCTCTGTTCCTCCTGTCATCCGCTCCTCTTCTCCTACGTTCCTCCAGTCATCCACTCCCCCTCTCCTCCGTTCCTCCATTCATTCACTCCCCCTCTCCTCCGTTCCTCCAGTCATCCGCTTCCCCTTTCCTCCTACAGTCATCCACTCCCCCTCTTCTCCTGTCATTCGCTCCCCCTCTCCTCCTGTCATCCGCTCCCCCTCTCCTCCTGTCATCCACTCCCCCTCTCCTCTGTTCCTCCATTCATCCGCTCCCCCTCTCCTCCATTCCTCCAGTCATCCGCTTCCCCTTTCCTCCTCCTGTCATCCGCTCCCTCTCTTCTCCTGTCATTCGCTCCCCCTCTCCTCCTGTCATCTGCTCCCCCTCTCCTCCATTCCTACAGTCATCCTCTCCTCCTGTCATCTGCTCCCCCTTTCCTATTGTCATCCGCTCCCCCTTTCCTCCTGTCATCCGCTTCCCCTCTCCTCCTGTCATCCGCTCACTCTCTCCTCCTGTCATCCGCTCCCCCTCTCCTCCTCCTGTCATCCGCTCCCCCTCTCCTCCTCCTGTCATCCATTCCCCCTCTCCTCCTCTCCTCCTCCTGTCATCCACTCCCCCTCTCCTCTGTTCCTCCAGTCATCCGCTCCCCCTCTCCTCTTGTCAAACACTCCTCCTCTCATCTGCTCTCCCTCTATTTCTGTCATCCGCACCCCCATTCCTCCTCCTATCATCCACTCCCCGTCTCCTCCTGTCATCCACTCCCCCTCTCCTCCTGACATCTGCTCCCCCTCTCCTCCTATTCTGCACCCACGTTGTATTCTGCACCACCCTTTATATTCTGCATCCCGGTTGTATCCTGCTATATATAAATTACTATGAACGCAATACAAAGACCTGGTCAGCCAGCAACTGGCCAACACCAGTGACATCATGTTATCCAGTAACCACAGCTACTGCCCCATATTCCCCTACCAGCAACTGCCCCAGCGAGACAGGTGACTGCGCTCCCCCTCATGTGTTATTTCATGCCCCTTCCCGTATTGTATCCTGCTTCCCCTGTGTTATATTATGCCCCTATATATATATATATATATATATATATATATATATATATATTCAAACAACAAGAATACAAACAATGGCGCTTGTAGCAAAACACCAATAGTCCAAGAAAAGTCTATATTTTCTTCTTAATACACACTTCCCATGTGCAGGTGGCTGCCAATCCTCTTTGCCAAGCGGTGTAGCATGGAAAAAACCTATAAAAAAGAAATGGAGGAGGAGGCGCACAATAGTGTAATATATTGATATGATATTTAAATCACACAGGAATCCACCATAGGACCAAAACACCAGTGTAGAGGAAACCAATGTAAAGGACACCACAAATTGCGTAGTATACCCAATAGTAAGGGTATAATGGTGCCAAATACATAGTGGCAGTTTATTAGCTTATAGTAACAGGACTTAGAATATTTTCATGTTCTATAGGTGACACCCACATAAACCAGGACACCCTTGTGCAGATATATGCGTACCAGAAATCAAGATTATCCAACTTGTCTGTGTAGAAATCTCACAGCTGATCAGGAAGAGATCACAAAACTGGATGCACAGCAGAAATAAAAACTTTTGCGCTTATCTGTATTATTATCCCATAGAACAGCACGATCAGGTCACAATCTCTTTACTGCCAATTCATAAGGCAAAGGTCCTCCCAGGTATAGGGGTTTACATCTAGCCAGCCAGCCCTTGCTAGATGTAAACCCCTATACCTGGGAGGACCTTTGCCTTACGAATTGGCAGTGAAGAGATTGTGACCTGATCGTGCTGTTCTATGGGATAATAATACAGATAAGCGCAAAAGTTTTTATTTCTGCTGTGCATCCAGTTTTGTGATCTCTTCCTGATCAGCTGTGAGATTTCTACACAGACAAGTTGGAAAATCTTGATTTCTGGTACGCATATATCTGCACAAGGGTGTCCTGGTTTATGTGGGTGTCACCTATAGAACATGGAAATATTCTAAGTCCTGCTACTATAAGCTAATAAACTGCCACTATATATTTGGCACCATTATACCCTTACTATTGGGTATACTACGCAATTTGTGGTGTCCTTTACATTTGTTTCCTCTACACTGATGTTTTGGTCCTATGGTGGATTCCTGTGTGATTTAAATATCATATCAATATACTACACTATTGTGCACCTCCTCCTCCATTTCTTTTTATATATATAATATATATATATATATATATATATATATATATATATATATATATATATATCCTGCTCCCCCTGTATTATATACTACTCCCTGTGTATCCGACCCCCCTATGTTATATCCTTCCCCTATCTGTATTGCATTCTGACCCCTTCTGTGTTATACCCTGACCCTCTGTGTTGTATCCTGCACCCCCGTTGTATCCTGCACACCCTGTTGTATCCTGCACCCCACATTGTATTTTGCACTCACCTGTGTTGTATCCTGCCACCACATGTGCTGTGCCCCCCTATGTTGTATCCTGCACCCACCGTTGTATCCTGCACCCCCCATTGTATCATGCACCACCTGTTGTATCCTGCACCCCCGTTGTTTTCTGCTCCCACCTGTGTTGTGCCCCCCCTGTGTTGTATCCTATCCCCCGTGTTGTATCCTGTCCCGTGTTGCATTCTGCCCCTGTGTTGTATTCTGCCCCGCCTGTGTTGTGTCCCTCCTGTGTTGTGTCCCCCCTGTGTTGTATCCTGCCCCCCCTGTGTTATATCATGCCCCATCCCCGGGTTGTATCCTGCCCCCCCCCTGTGTTGTATCCTGCCCCCCCCCCCTGTGTTGTATCCTGCCCCCATGGTTTTTTTGTATCCTGCCCCCCCGTGTTGTATCCTGCCCCCCTGTGTTGTATTCTGCTCCCCCCTGTGTTGTATCCTGCCCGCCATGTTGTCCCCGCTGTGTTGAATCCTGCCCCCCTGTGTTGTATCCTGCCCCCCAGTGTTGTATCCTGGCCCCCCTGTGTTGTATCCTGGCCCCCCTGTGTTGTACCCTGCACCCCATGTTGTATCCTGCCCCCCGTGTTGTATTCCCCCCTGTGTTGTATCCTGCCCCCCCTGTGTTGTATCCTGGCCCCCCAATGTTGTGTCCTGCCCCCCTGTTATATCCAGCCCCCCATGTTGTATCTTGCCCCCCTGTGTTGTATCCTGCCCCCCCTGTGTTATATTGTGCCCCATCCCCGTGTTGTATCCTACCCCCCCTGTGTTGTATCCTGCCCCCGCTGTGTTGTATCCTGCCCCTCCTGTCTTGTATCCTGCCCCCCCATGTTGTATCCCTCCTGTGTTGTATCCTGCCCCCTTTCTTGTATCCTGGCCCCCCATGTGTTGTATTCTGCTCCCCCCTGTGTTGTATTCTGCCCCCCATGTTGTCCCCGCTGTGTTGAATCCTGCCCCCCTGTGCTGTATCCTGCCCCCCTGTGTTGTATCCTGCCCCCATGTGTTGTATCCTGGCCTCCCTTTGTTGTATCCTGCCCCCCGTGTTGTATTCCCCCCGTGTTGTTTTCCCCCCCTGTTGTATCCTGCCCTCCATGTTGTATCTTGCCCCTCTGTGTTGTATCCTGCACCCCCGTGTTGTATCCCCCTGTGTTGTACCCTGGCCCCCTCATGTTGTATCCGGCCCCCCTGTTGTATCCTGCCCCCCATGTTGTATCTTGCCCCCCCCTATGTTGTATCCTGCCCCCCCTGTGTTGTATCCTGTCCCCTTGTACTGTATCCTGCCTCCCTGTGTTGTATCCTGCCCCCCCTCTGTATTGTTATCCTGGCCCACTCTGTGTTGTATCCTGGCCCCATGTCACGTAATTTAGGATGGAGAAGCTTACTGGTTTTTGCGCAGCTCAGCAAAGAGGTGTGGAATCTAATGTGTCCCAGGTCTTCGCCAGGGACCCCTGCAAGGGAGTATGGATTTCACTGCTGGAGACACGCAGATTGCGGTCCTCAGAGAGAGCAACCAGTGAAGCGTGGATGGAAGAGGAGTCAGGCGGTCCGGGTCAAGCCGTGCAGGTAACGTGGTATCAGAAGGAGAATCCGTAAGCGAGGTCAATAACGTAGCCGAGTCATATACTGGAGCACTTGGAAGGTAGAAAGGTAGGTTAACAATAAGCCGGGTCATACACTGGAAGGCACTTGGAAGGCAGAAGGGTAGGTCAACAACAAGCCGGGTCATACACTGGAAGGCACTGGGAACACTAGGATATAATACCACAGGGATGCTGGAGTATAGGAGACCTATTACTCTGGCACTTATCAGGTGCCAGAGCCAGGGTTAAATAGAGAAAAGGGGCAGTCCTAACTATTGGCGGTTGTGACGCTGAACACCACAGCCAGCATCTGATGGGCGTCCGGAAGTGCGTCTGGTTGCCTAGCAACCAGACGCTGAAGAGCGGAAGTAGGCGCCCGTCCAGGAGAAGCGGCACGGGGACGGCGCCTGACACCCCATATGTATTGTATCCTGCCCCCCTGTGTTGTGTTCTGCCCCCCGTGTTGTATCCGCCTGTGTTGTATCCTGCCCCCCTGTGTTGTCCCGTTTGTGTTGTATCCTTCCCCCTCTGTGTTATATCCTGCACCCCCGTGTTGTATCCCCCCTGTGTTGTATTCTGTCCCCTTGTGTTGTATCCTGCCTCCCCGTGTTATATCCTGCCCCCCCTGTGTTGTATCCTGCCCCCCTGTGCTGTATTCTGCCCTCCCGGGTTGTATCCTGCCCCGCTTGTGTTGTATCCTGCCCCTGCTGTGTTGTATCCTGCCCCCCTGTGCTGTATTCTGCCCTCCCGGGTTGTATCCTGCCCCGCTTGTGTTGTATCCTGCCCCTGCTGTGTTGTATCCCGCCCCCCTGTGTTCTATCTCCCGTGAGTTGTATCCTGCCCCCCCTGTGTTATGTCTTGCCTCCCCTGTGTTGTATTCTGTCCCCCCATTGTGTTGTATCCTGCCTCCCCGTGTTGTATCCTGCCCCCCCACTGTGTTGTATCCTGCCCTCCTGTGTTGTATCCTGCACCCCTGTGCTGTATCCTGTACAGTTCAAAATCTTGCCATTTTTTTCACTTCTTGTTTTGCAAAGGTCACTGTTTTTTCAGGTTTTTTTTTAGGAGAGTGTAACTCAGTGTACAGGAGGTTTTAAGACTAGGGGATATATTTACTAAACTGCAGGTGTGAAAAAGTGGAGATGTTGCCTATAGCAACCAATCAGATTTTAGCTGTCATTTATTTAGTGCATTCTACAAAATGACAGGTAGAATTTAATTGTTGGCTTACTTTTCAGCACCTCTCACTGAATACATTACTAACCTTAGCACATACAAGGATGATTCACCTTACACTAGCTTGTCATTGCTATAATGATTTAAACTAGAGATGGTCACTGACCCCCGTGTTTTGGTTTTGGATTCGGTTTTGGATCTGGATTACCGTCGTGTTTTGGTTTTGGTTTTGGTTTTGGTTTTGCAAAACCGCCATTGCGTGTTTTGGTTTTGGTTTTGGTTTTGTTTGGTTTTGTTTTGCTATTTTTTGGGAAAATCCATGTTTTTGGGCCTAAATTAACCCAATTTAGTGCTCCAACTGTTTTAGAGACAAGTAATCTAATTGTTGAGGTAATAAATCATCCAAAAAAACAGTTTAATTCTTTGTTGGTAGGCCTTCATTTATTCTACACACAAAACAGATTGTCTTCCTCTCCATCTATGCATATTGGCAATGCAGCCATCGTCTTTGGATGTATATTACACCCTACACTTATAGTTAAATATGTAAAGAAATGGAAAAAGACAGTTTGCTTTCTGTCTCTATAGGCCCCCCTCCACTTTTTTAAAAAAACTAAAAATTCTGCCATTATAGACTGTACAATATTAATTGACATGGAGAAAGCCAGTTTGGTTTCTGTCTCTCTAGGCCCCCCTCCACTTGTATAAAATACCAAAAAATCCAGCCGTTATAGACTGTACAATATTAATTGACATGGAGAAAGCCAGTTTGGTTTCTGTCTCTCTAGGCCCCCCTCCACTTGTATAAAATACTAATAAATTCAGCCGTTATATACTGTACAATATTAATTGAAATGGACAAAGGCAGTTTGGTATCTGTCTGCATCAGATCCTCTCTCCACTAGGAGTAAAATAGAAAACTATTCAGCCGTTATATAATCTAGAATATAAATAGAAATTGAGAAAGGCAATTTGGTATCTGTCTGCATCATAATCATCAACATCATCATTAGCGCCCTCGTCGCCTACACAAATCTCCCCCTCATCCTCTTCTAATTCCAAAGTGGCATCCTCAATTTGGGTATCACCGGCTACACTCGGGCTATTAAGGCACACATCAGCAGAATGCTCACTATTAGACATCCCACTGTTGGATGGACTCTCCACAGGGATTGTTGTCATTTGTGAATCAGAGCAAATATTCTCCTGTAATGCTTCACTGTTATCTTGCAGCTCGGCTTTGACGCGTAACAGTAGTTGTGCACCAATTGTAGGCTGGGTAACTTTTTGGGATCTGCCACTAATAGCCAAAGGTGAAGGCCTCATTCTCTCTTTGCCACTGCGTGTGTAGAATGGCATGCTTGCAATTTTTTTTTTATCGTCACTTAACTTTTGCTCAGTTACACTTCTTTTTCGCTTCAATACAGTAAAAATTTTTTGGGTTTTTGTTTTTTGCACTAATTTGGAAACACTCTGTTGTTTGACATCACCTTGGCCAGATGACGTACTGGGAACACTAACATCAGGACTGGTGACAGAACCTGGTTGCTCATTCAGATCATATGTGGACTGCTTTGAATCCATTCTGAGCGCAAACCACTGGGGAGTGCTAAAAATTATTTGGTAGATACTGCTGACAGATATGACTTTTGACAGCCAGAAATATTAATGCACAATTAGGGAGGACACCCCCAAAGCACTGAGGAGTGCTAAAAATTATTTAGTATATACTGCTGACAGATATGACTTTTGACAGCCAGAAATATTAATGCACAATTAGGGAGGACACCCCAAAAGCACTGAGGAGTGCTAAAAATTATTTAGTAGATACTGCTGACAGATATGACTTTTGACAGCCAGAAATATTAATGCACAATTAGGGAGGACACCCCAAAAGCACTGAGGAGTGCTAAAAATTATTTAGTAGATACTGCTGACAGATATGACTTTTGACAGCCAGAAATATTAATGCACAATTAGGGAGGACACCCCAAAAGCACTGAGGAGTGCTAAAAATTATTTAGTAGATACTGCTGACAGATATGACTTTTGACAGAAAGAAATATTAATGCACAATTAGGGAGGACACCCCAAAAGCACTGAGGAGTGCTAAAAATTATTTAGTAGATACTGCTGACAGATATGACTTTTGACAGCCAGAAATATTAATGCACAATTAGGGAGGACACCCCAAAAGCACTGAGGAGTGCTAAAAATTATTTAGTAGATACTGCTGACAGATATGACTTTTGACAGCCAGAAATATTTATGCACAATTATGGGGGACACCTCAAAAGCGCTGGGGAGTGCCAAATATGAAGAAAAAATAATAAACCTCTATCCTCCTCTCTGCACTAGCGATTTTGGTTAGAGCAATTGCAAGAACAATATTGTATTCTCTGTCCCTGCCCTAATTAGCCTATGACTACACCCTGCTCTCTCCCTCTGTCAAATGGCGATGGATTGCTGTGGAGGCGTGTATTTATAAAGTTGAAGTATCGCGAGAACCGAGCCCCGAGATCCGACGACGTCACAATGACGTTCGGCCTCGATTTGGATTCGCAACGGGCGGGAGAGTACCGAGCTGCTCAGCTCGGTACTCGGATACCCAAAGTTCGGGTGGGTTCGGTTATCGGAGAACCGGACCCGCCCATCTCTAATTTAAACACTGCTGTGTCAGCAATCCTCGCTTTAATTTTTCCAATGTGAAACTGAAAACCGGTCTCATTCTGTATTTTTTTAGGAGTATCTGTGTTCCTTGTCTACTGGTTATTTATATCAGGCAAACGTGGAAGAGAATAATGCAGTTTGTGCGCCATTAATGAAAGGGATATTTACTCTTCCGTAGGTACATGACCTCTGGGATATATTGGAATGATTTTTCTACGCAATCAGCAGGAACTAAGCTGTGGGGCTTGCACAGCGGTAGGGGTGTGGGTTTGTGTAAATGCGTATCACAATCGGAGGTGAGGCTCCAGCCTGCATTGTGCGCACAGCAATGCAGCCTGTGCCAGCTGTCCCCAATGCTGCTGTAACATGCCCCCGCTCTGGACAGCAGGAATATGACTGTAGAGCAGGGGAGGTGGAGGAAGATGCAGCCCACCTCAGAGAGTAGTACCAGTGTGTCCCCTACAGGACTGACAGTTCCCTCTCTCAGCCGGAGCCGCAGTATCCGCGAGCAGCAAGAGCAGCTGAAGCATAAGCTAAGGGAGCTGCCTTTTCTTCTGAGGAGCGGCCTGACTCTGCGGGGAAGGAGTTCTGTCTATGGACCCTCGCTATCAGAGACTGAGGAGACGGCGACTGCTACGGCCAACAATGCCCCGGTAAGTGACACCTATTTGCATCAAGAGACACATGGGTGCGCTCTCTAACCGCCTGACAAATGCAGTCAGACTGTACCTGGTTGATGTACACTAGAAGCAACATGCCTGTGCACTCAGCTCATGCACACTAGGGTTAACATCTCAGTGCACCTGGTTTGTTTACACGAGGTGCAACATCTCGGTGCAACTGGGTTTTTCTTTATGCACGAGCGGCAACAAATCTGTGCAACTGATTTTTTATTTTTTTGCATGAGGGGCAACATCTCAGTGTACCTGGTTTGTTTACATGAGAGGCAACATCTCAGGGCACTGGTTGGTTTACACCAGGGGCAGCACCCCAGTGCACCCAGGTCCCTTACTAGAGCCACTGCACCCAGTTCTTTTACAGTACAAGCAACTTGCCAGGGCTCACATTTCATTTACATTATAAACAGCATTCAAATGCATCCATTTCATGCCATTGCCCCCAGTTAATTTATACTATGAGTGACATGGGAGATTACCTACATGCTAGTGTACTCTGGTTTATGCACACAGTGAGCACCATGCCATTGCCGCCAGTGGTTTACACAAGAAACATAATACACCACTATGTCCAATTCACTTACAAAAACATGCCACTGCAATGTACTTACTTTAGCATTGTGCCAGTTAATTTCTTTACCATACAAATTGGCACTGCTCACTGTTCATCTACGTTGAAATGCGATGTTCCATTCATTTTGAATAGCAATATGCCAGGATATCTGTTCACTGACACAAGCACTGTGCATAATTCACCACATACACTAGCAGTATGACAATTTAGTTCAACTAGCCATTATGCCCAGTTCTCTTATAGTAGCAGAGTGCCACTCTGCCAAATTCACTTACACTGACATTGTGTCTCTGGGACCAATCCATCAACCACAGGTATTGGGTGGGGTATGCGTCACTGATGATGGTAAATCTGAAGCTGAGGACACCTACAAAAGAAAACCGATTTGAGAAGACAATGACAGAATATACACAGACTTACCTGATCAAGGACTGTCCAGATATCCGATCGTAGCAGGACACTAACAGCCGCTTATTCCAAATGCACAGGTGTCCGGCAGTAGTGCCTGATGTCAGTGCGCCCTGAATTAATTTTTATTTAAAGGGGCAATGTCAGGACCACGCAAGTTAACTGTTAAGAGAGGCGTCCCGACATTGCCGCTTTAAATAAAAAGTCATTGAGGGCGCACTAACACAAAGCATGTCTTTTACCTCAGACATTTAAATAATGCATGTTCACCAATAACATCATCCTATGTCTATCAACAATGTCATTTCCTTCAACCTGAGTTAGTATATACACTCTAATAATATCAACAGTTTTTTTCTTCCACACTTGTGGGGCAGGCTGTTGTCTGTTCGTTCCTCCCAGTCTCCCAATACTCAAGTTTCTTTGTACGTGAAACAGTGATCGGCCTGCCGAATATTGGGAGACACCAGACTAAGAGACCAAGCTGTCTTGCCTTTCCCATAGTGACCTCCCTCTCCATAATTCGGGTACCTCAGGAATATTTAGTGGAAAGAGAACTAGTCCTACTTGATATAATCTCTGAGGCACGTAAGAGCACACCCAACACTCAGTTTGGTCTAAAACCTTACCCACCCAAGAATGATAATCAATCTCAAGAATGCCTGCTCAAGATCAAATATTACTGGACTGGCATTGCTAGATGCACCTCTCTTCAACTATGGGGTCAAAGTACTTATGGGCATAATACTCCTCAGACAATAACCCCTCACACTGTCTCCAAGCTCCAAGGTTAGCAAATTTTCCTTTACCCCTGAATTGAATAGAGTAATTAGCTGGACCGATTGTGCTAACAACTTCTCCTTCATCCCCAACTCCTCAATATCACTACCTGAACCAGCCTCTGTCACTTGTTCACAATTGAAAGAATTGACAGTCCTGAAAAGAGAATGAGATGAGAGAAACATGGGACTGGGAAAAACAGAAAAAACTGCTACTTCATGCTGGACAACAGCCATTGCAAAGTCCTTGGCTCAGGTGTTGTTAACTGCAATCGGGATCTCCCAGAACAGATTCACGAGTGTAATTAGAACCTTCTCTGGGTGTTGACTCCTCTGCAGTGGATGGAATGGGTACCGGTGTCTCTCTGCTACCCCTAAGAACATGAAGCTGGTCGTTAACACTTGGTTCCTGTCTGTCAAACAACCTGAGCGTAGGAAATTACAGTTCCACAACATCATAACAGTTAGTTTAACACCTCAGAAGACAGTGTTTCGAACGTTCCTTGTTGCTGTCTCATTATTTGCTTTTCCTCTCAAGGTCTAGAACAGTCTCTCCATTACAAACTCATCACAAGAAAAGTCAAAAACTTTTCAAAAGATGACAGGTTAAGAAGCAGTTTAGGAGTGGTTTTGATAGTGGGGAGGACTAGTGGCCAAAGTTATCAGCCACTCTAATCAAGTTTCAACCCTCATTCTATTCAATTTGTTCTAGCTAGTACCGTTACTCTATTTTTCCCCTAGTTTGTTTCTGATCAAAAGTATGTAACTTACTATCACTGCTCATACATTATAAAGTTATTACCAAAAAAATGAATACCCCTATCACTTTCTATAACCCTAGGGACACCACATCTACTAACAAAAACCCTGAGTATGACACAGCAATACTTTAGAAACATTTAAATCGGTACATCAGTACATACTTGAGGATCCTGCAAGGTGGTAATTGGATGAAGTTGATTTGTTTTACCTAGAGAAAGTCCATCTGTAGGAGGGGTATGGGATGGCTCTATTGGTATTGACTTCCTGACATTTTCTCTCAATCAAGTAAGGCAGGACATTGCCTTCTTACTAGCTTGAGAAGAAACGTCTGATGCCCACCAGTATGCTCTTACCAGCTTGCACATACCTTCTTTACCCAGCTGAGTCAGACCAGGTGCTGCTCCAGAATCCAGCAGACTCCTGACCACTTCCCTTCGCCTTCCAGACTGTTTATTCGTCAGGTAACATAAATCTCATATATTAACTAATTTATGTGTGTGTACAATTTAAAACAATAAAAACAAAAACAAAATAAAACATTGATTTGTCAGTTGTCATGTAAAATCCTGCTGTTCATTTGACAGCCATGTCCGCCCTATTGTGAAAGTCATGTGTGTAAGTGTTAACTTAACTAACAGCTACTTCAGTTGGTAACTGTGTCACTGTCACAAGTCCTCCATGTAATGTGAGTGTTCTACTTATGTACTGTCATTGTCATAAAAGTTCTTCAGTCATCTTAACGTCGCCCCCCTATAGTAGACAAATACTGAAGACCAATGTATATCAATTGATTTACCCTCTGCCACTTCACTTGCCATTTTCAATCCCACACGTTCAGCTACTTGGCTAAGTGAGGAGGGCAAAGGCGTCCATTTATATAATACTTTTGTCAATTATAACAAAATCCAGTACATGTCTGTCTATCGGTTAGAAATATAAAACATGAAAATTTTACATTTTCTAGGGTTTCACTTGTGTCAAGTCTGCTGGCAAAAATCTTACTCCAATGTCCTATACAGCGATGCATATCTGTATGTCTACCTAATTTACCTTCAGTGAATCTCCTGTCTCCACCCTTTGTGCATATAGAGGCACACCTTACACAGGAGACAAAAAGGCAGATACCACATACAATCTATAAAACATGAATCATATTTCCACAACAAAACTCTCTGCTTAAAATCAGCAGCTTCTATATACATAAAAACAAATCCCTAGCTACTTTCGTGACTATGTCAATGTAGTGTGTGTAACTCTGATTCTGTCCGATGTCACAAATGTCTTTGCCCCATGAGTGAGAACATGTCTACATGTTTTTGTATCTCTTTATAAGAAAAGATTGAGATACTGATGGAGATGTAAAGGATGAGAAATAGGAAAGCAAAGAATAATAAAAACAAAAGGATTTGCAGGCAAACAGAAAAGTAGAAAAGCAGAGCAGGAGATTTTACAGCAACATGACAGCTGGATTGGACACTATGAGGAAATGGTTCTACTATTCCACTAATTCCCTTAGCTATTCACTAAACTATGACCCCTCCCCATTCTTCTCAAGTTTAACTGGGAGTTACGCACCCATCCAATCCAGTGTCGTCCATCGTCAGCTCGTAAGAGCCCAGTAAATATCATAATAACTATATAAACTTGTGATGGACTCGTTACTCTTCAACCATACCTTGCTACAGAATCTGTATAAATTTGTCACTACACATACAACATTGTCTTTCCACAATTTTTTATGTCATTTCCCCAAATCATTTACTGATAAATGGCGACAGATAGATCTACTTCTGCATGTCTCGCACATAAGCCAGAACATACATACATACTTGCTGCACCCCGCCAGTGCCTGCCAGAACTTAGATATATACATGCTGCACCCCACTACTGCCTGTCAAAAACATATATTCATGCTGCACACCACCACTGCCTCCCACAACATACATACATACATACATACATACATGCTGCACACCACCATTGCCTCCTACAACATACATACATGCTGCACACCACCACTGCCTGCCAAAACATACATACATACATACATGCTGCACACCACCACTGCCTCCCACAACATACATACATCCTGCACCCCACCACTGGCTCCCACAACATACATACATGTTGTACTCTACCACTGCCTGCCAGAAGATACATACTGCATGCCACCCCATTCTGACAACATAGATACTGCACGCTACCACTGCCTGCCAACTCATACATACATGCTGCACCCCACAACTGCCTGCCAGAACATACATACTGCACCCCGCCACTGCCTGCCAAAACATACATACTGAACCCTGGCACTGCCTGCCAGAACATACATACTGCACACCACCACTGCCTGCCAGAATATACATGCATGCTGCACCCCATCTCTGCCTGCCAGAACATACATACATACATATATTTTGCACCCCACCACTGCCTGTCAGAACATACATGCTGCACCTCACCACTGCCTGCTATAACATACATACATGCTGCATCCCATCTCTGCCTGCCAGAACAAACATACATACATATATTTTGCACCACACCACTGCCTGCCAGAGCATACACACTGCACCCCACCACTGCCAGCCAGAAGATATATGCTGCACCCCATCACTGCCTGTCAGAACAAACATACATGTATGCTGCACCCCATCACTGCCTGCTAGAATATACATACATACTGCACCAGTCATTGTAGCAAAGGCCTGGCCAACCCATGGCTCTCCAGGTGCTTGGTCAGCAGATATCCAGCCAATAGGTGGCAGGGCAGGCTGAGTCTTGTAGATTCACAACACCTGGAGAGCCACGGGTTAGCCTGGTATAGCACATAAGATATGGTTCTGGACATACCGGCTAGAATGTGAGAAAAAAGCTTGTGGGCATATGGGATGGCACATGGCAGAACATTTGTTGGGTATATTTAGTAACATGTAAAGAAAAACTGGTAAGAATGAGGTGCCATGTGAGAGAGACTGGTACATAGAAGGTGACGTGTGAAAAAAAGCTGGTGCAGTTGGTGGTGACATGTGGGAGAGAAAGACATGCACTGAAAATAGAATGCAGGATGTGATTGCATACCATGTCTGTATTGCGCAAGGAGCACCTCCATTAAGGCTTCTGTCTTAATCATCATAATTTCATTGTTTGTTGGAGTTTGAGTGAAAGAGTTTCAATAGTTTTTTTACATTTTAGATGGTGTGTAAGTGTATAAACCTTAATTGGACATGTTAAACCGTAAGGTTTTTTTGTCTATGGAATTGTACTATATACCAGCGACTGTAAATCATTTGTCACCCACCACCAATTCTCTTTCTACTTATATTCTTCTAGAAGTTGCATTTTTTCAAAACAGAAGGTGAATGTACTACATATTTGTACTACATAAATTTGGATGTTAGTGAATTGATACCTGCATTTATTGGTCTTCCCAGAGAATTACAGATATCGTTTCGAATTTTTGGCAGGTGGTAAAAGATAGGGCTTATAAGGCGTTCCTGCATTAAATATTCAATGTCATCTTCCTGAATAATACCCATTTTTTAAATAGTAAAACTAATTGTAATGGCACTACAAATTCTTCTGTGCTGCCATTCTCCAATTTTCTACTGCTGTTTTACCTGGACAGTTTTTCCATGCCCGAAAAGGAGTTAAGCTCTCATCATATGAGCTGGATCATGGTCACCTGTGTCTGGCCTTTATTAGACTGCCTTTTGCTACAGACAGGTGCCAGTTCATTTGTCTTTGTCTTTGCTGTTGCTGGTATCTCTGTGAAACTCCTGGTTTGATCCTGACTTCTACATGGTTTTTGACTTCTGCTGTGTTCCATCATCATGCACTGTTTGTAGTGACCCAGGCCCCGGCTAAGTGTGACCTTGCTCCTGTTTACTCCCTGGTACATTTTGGATATTCCAATTCCTGATCCCTGACTTGCCTGACCCTCCTTTTGCCTAATTATTACTAAGATCTGAAGCTGTGACTTGGGTCTGCTCTATTCCAAGGCTTCATCGGACACCAATAAAATCTAATAAAAAACTATAAAAGTATATTGATATTATCAAGTAGCATGATATGTTCAAAGAACATGAAAACTAAACTGTAGTGTAAACTAAAAAACATTTTTAATTATTTACTCCAATATTGTAAAATCCAGTATGGACTTATTTTGATATAGATATATTAGTGTAAGTCATCGTTGCATGCACAATTAATTCACTGCACCTGTTTTTTTTCACTTGCGGCGTGATGACTATTCTCTTAGCAACACAGTTGAATTTTACATGTAGTGGTTGGTATACAAACCTGCTGAAATCTATTTTATATTTTTTTATATTAAATATTATCAATTGATTGTAATACCAGCACAATGCCAGAAGGTTTTTATATTGAATTGTAATTGTAATAATAGTGTTATTTTAAATTAGGAATTTTGCTAAAGATTTCACTATACAACTGATAGAGATACTCAATCATTGTACCAAGATCTTACTACACACTGATGGAGATACTCAATCAGTGTACTAAGTATAAAAGGAATGCCTAGAAAGAGGCACTTCATCATTGTGAGCTGGATCACACACCTAGCACTTCATTTTTCTCTGAAGAAATCGGTGATGAAACGCGTCAGAATTTAGACGCTGTCGGCTGTACCCAGATGACCAATTCATTCATTTGATAACTCTCAAACAAATAATTTCATTCATGACCGGGACTCATACAATCTCTTAGATGGCGTGTTGGGCCTTCTAACCTCCAGACCATAGATGACCATTGTATACAACACGCTCCAAGTTGCTCTGCGATCCTGTCATCTTCACAGGTAGATAATCTATTTGCTGACTGTTTTAACATCTTTGACCGACCACTACAGTTGGCTGAGCGGATATATCACAAGTCAGGTAAATTTATCTTTTTACCTGTGTCCACCACACAGGAATTGGATTAATACAGTGTGGTGTGAACATTATCGCAATAGGAGGGTGCATCATTGCGGGTCATCCGCTAATATATATTTTTGGTCTTACTTTATACACACGCTAAAAGAGTTAAATATTCAATCTTAAGCATGGATTTATTGTGAGTACTGTGTCATATAAACTATTATAGATATGACAATTAGCTGACAAGCTTTTGATCAATTTTACGGTACAGGAACAGTGACATTGTACATTACAAGTCTATATCTGTGCTCATTTGAAATACCAGCAACTGTTTTTATTGACCTTCATAGCAAATTATTTTTAATTTGTTTTTTATTTTTTTTTCCTTTATGTAAAATGTTATCATTGCTATGCACTGTGCATGTTTGTGAAAAATTATATACATGTTTTAGCATTGTGTTGGAGGGTGATCTATTTATTTCAGTCAGTCTCAGCACTGTAATTTGCTTTGTTTAACATCATATTTTTTTATATATTTTTATTAATTTTGGCTTATCTTTATTTAGAGATATATTATGAACACTAACATAATCTCAACAAAAAGAAAATATAAGAGATGAATTTGATGAATAGGTATTGAGATGTCAAAACACTGATTATTTTGGAGTTTTTTGGACTGCTCTATATTGCTTATCATAATTTTTTTTCTACTTGCTCCATTTCTTTTTTTTTTTTGAGACATTAGCGCTGTCATTCTTATCAAACTTTTGTAGCTTTATATGTAATTGAGTGTTGTGGGTGTGGAACTGAGGTAGTTGGAGTCGGCTGCATTTGTCTTTTGTAATGCTCGTTGTTTCGCTGTCTTCTTTAGATTAATCTTATTTTTCCTTTGTCTAAAGTTTTGTTTCTAACCTATAAGCATACTTGCCAACTCTCCCAGAAAGTCCGGGAGACTCCCGAAATTCGGGGGAGCTGGCATTTCTCCCGGATCCAAGATTTCACAGAGAATCGCGTCATGTGACGCGATTCTCTGTGAATCACGCCATTTTGGAGGGTGGGAGGGGGCGGGGCGAAGCCAATCGCGTAATTTTGCCCCCCCCCCCCCCCGCGGTGCACTCCCACCCTCCAGTCACGCCCCCAACTCCCAGAAGCAAGTTTCCGGGAGTTGGCAAGTATGCCTACAAGCACTAGGATTTGTTTGTCTTTCAGTATATCCATATATATGAGGTTTCACAACCCTCTTTCATGCAGCATTGGAGGTCAAATGTATAGCTCCACTTAAATAGGCTTTTTTTGTGTAGTCTCTTTGTGTGAGGACCACAAGAGGAGAGATGATTTTCTTGTTCACTGTTTCCTGCTAAATCCATAGGTGAGAAAAGAAGGTTTTTGCTGCAACCCTCATCTTATCTTATAAGGTATAGTGCTGCAGATTCTGCAGTCATTGTGCATGTAGCCCATACTTACCTACTTTCTGTATTTTGTTTCCGGGAGATGGGCGTGACTGGAGGGCGGAAGGGGGCGGGGTGGGGCATGACAAATTGCGTCATTTTAACCCCTCCATATGCCGTTTTGTTCCGGGGCCAAAATGACGCAATTCGGGGTGAATCACGTCATTTAGCGGTGGCTGCAGCGGGATGCGGGAGATTTGCCAGCTCGCCCGGGAGCCCGACCCGAATTTCGGGAGTCTCCCAGACATTCCGGGAGAGTTGGCAAGTATGATGTAGCCTCCTCCAACATATGAATGGATGAGGAATAGGGCTTGCAGATAGCGGCCACTGGTCTGGCCCATTGTCTGCCATAGCATGGGCTGACAAGTAGAGGTTCTCTGCTCTGATTATGTTATCCAATGAGCATGGGGCAGCCACAGCTCTGCTTTCCAGTTGGTTGAATTACCAGAGAGTAGAGCAGAGGGTAATCTGCCTCTCATCCCAGTAGTCACATGTTTTACATGTATGTGCTAGGGGGTAGTTTTATCTGGCCATAATGGAGTATTTTGTTTTAACTAAAGAGCCTCATGTATTCAACACCTTGGCAAGCCACTGCTCACTTTTGATGCTTCTCCAGGCAACAGTGAATTATCAGTAGTAACATTGATTATCTCAGGCAGTAACATTAAGGTCCCAGAAAAGGAAACCCTTACCTTCCTGCTACCTAGGGGAGATACATAATAGGAATAAATATGTACATGTCAGGACGTCCCATTTAAGATGTAAATATGTATTGTTTTAATAATGATCACTATGAAGATACCGGGTTTTCTAGCCCAATTCTTCCCACTTCACACTGGCTGGCCACCCACGCGTGTCTTACCATGCCAGGGAAGTCTACCCAGTACCTTCTAACGTTATTATTAGTCACTCAGACAAATGCAGTTATAAAGTAAAGCAATACATTTATTGTAATAAAAACAATCACTAGATTATTATGTACACACAGTAAATAAATGCCAGGCAGGTTTACCATAGCTTAAAGAGTTACAGTCACCTGACTGTCTGGACATGACGACCCGTGGATCTGCGGCTGCCGATGTATTTCACTGGTAGAGAACGGCAACTCTAATACCAGCTACCCTGCAGCTTCCAGTCCCAGAATGAATATCTCCCTCCCCCCCTGGTGTGGCTGCTTATATCTAGGGTTTGATTTCCACAGTGTTTTCCCCTCCCTGGGCAAATCCCTGGGTCTATCCTTCTTAATCATTGGTGGGTGCTGTATCAGCGGGCTGGAGGGGGAGTGGAGATGAGCTGTACTTCCACAGAAGATCCCCTGCTGGGCTCTAGACAAAATGTCTGAACTAGTCATGTTGAGAACAATGCATACTAATTTGCCTTCCCCCTCACCTGTATTCTGCAATCTGATCCTTAGCCATAACCCACCTGGCTTCACTTTAAAGACAATGACTAACAGCTTCCATGCAATATCAACAAGATACAATAAACAATATACATATTTACAATGAGCTACAATGTCCCCCTATCCACATGTAATTAGACACTGCAGTGGTATTCTGTTGAGCTGGGGAACCAAAGCAAGGGCTATAAAAAGTACATGCTATAATCCACATTTTGTGAGAAACGAGGGACAGGCTGGTTAGAGTGATATTAATACCTCGTTTTACCACAATCACTTGCAAGAGCATTGTAAAGAGTACCTGCTAGAATGCTTAGCTGTCTAATCTTCTCATTCTGACATCAGAAAGCGCCAACTTTAGACATTTCCTTTACAAAAACACAATGTCCATTGATGTGTATTATAATATAGTAAGATTTATTTCTATGGATATAGTTTTCATGATAAGTGCTAACAGTAATAAAATATAAGATAATATAACATGTCACAGTGAAGATGTTACTCATGTGTTTGATTTATCAAGACAGCCTCTTATCTTTTGATGGAAAACATATAATTCATTGCAATTGACGGCTTATTATACATCGGTTCCAGGTTACGAAGAGATTTCTCAATAAAGTAGATACATTATCATTTACATTCCGGCTCCTGGATGAAAGTTGTTCAACATGTGGAAGCTTAAAAATATAATCTTCATGCTGTTAGTCTACAGATGTGACAGCATGCTGAAATGTGCTCTCCAAAAGAAGGGCATGGTGTTTGTCTGATTGAAAGTATGTAAAACATGAACTGAATGAATGGCAGCTGATGAATGTACATTGGAAATCCACATGCATTAGTATTTACATGCATTTCAAAGAATGGGATAATATTACTTACCTAATATTTACTTCAAGATGTAATGCTGTACTGTAGATTTCTGAACCTGAACAATCTCTGCCTTTTTCTTGTCCTGATCAATCTCAGTCAACAGCATAATTCCCTTTACTTTTACACTGTTGAGATGCTGAAAAGTCCTGGCATGGCCACTTAACTGTAACCCAGTAGTTGGTGAATTTCATATAGTATTAAACACACGTGTCTTACAGTCATTACCAGGACACTAAAAGACTTTCTTTGAACAGTTCCAAGCTGGAAGAAGGACCCTATTTTCAGTGACTTTGAGGCCCCAGATGTTGCAGGGCACCTTGTTTGTGGGACCTGTGTCTGCAACTGAATAATTTCTTGGTGTGCAGATGTTAAGATTTTTTTCCTTGGACCAATCTGCCACTGAGCTATAATATCTATGGCATCTGCAATATTAGACCTTTTGTAATACTTTACTATGCAGTTAATCAATATGACAATGGTGGATTATGACTTCCAGGTTACCATTCTCAATTCAGGTTGGTAGTAAGGAGAGTTCAGAGGCAGGCTGGGAATAAAGAAATCCAGATTTTTCAACTCATTTATCTTTTAGCACTTCAAGGGATAAATGTATCAAGGTCCGATTTTTTCAGTGTTTTAAAATCGCGGAAAATCGAGTGTGTTAACCCGCGATTTTAGTCCAAAAGTCATCAAATGTATCAAGCTGCGATTTTTACCTTGATCTTCAAAATCGCTGGTCATCTCTGGCAATTTGCTGCGATGTCAAACACTCCCGCTAACTCTCCTGTGTTGTCCTTATCTAGCTGCGAGATTAGTAAACACATCACTGTTACACTGTTCTGTCTATAGAGCCGGAGGTCCCGGCAGCTGTCAAAACTGATAAAAATAAATAAAAGTAAAAAAAAAAAAAAAAGCGTGGGGTCCCCCCTCTATTCACTTAGTTCATGCGCTAGGTCTATTTATAGTATTAGGGGTTTCCGACGACAACATGGGAAAATCCCCTAATACTATAAATAGACCTTGTGCATGAACTTAGTTCATTGCGTATCGGAGCTTCTACACTGTAGAAGCTGTTCACGGTAGCTCTCATATTTTTTTATTTTTTTCAAGCAGGCATGTCCGGATGGGATAATACAAATATGGGGTCCTCCTGGCTGAAGAGAAGAAGACTTCAAGCAACAAGGGGGCCCTCCTGGCCAAAAAGAAATGAAAACTTCAAGCTACAAGGGGGGCTTTTTTTCCCAAGAAGAAGAGAAGACATTTCAAGCAGTGACTTTGGATTTACAAATTCTTTTTGGACATTTCAAGCAGGACTTCTGGATACAAATTCTTTTTGGACATTTCAAGCCGGACTTTGGAAATTACAAATTTATTTTGGACTTGTTCAATCCAGACTATTGGATACAAATTTATTTGGGACTTGGTTTAGAGCCATTTTAGGATTAAAAGCTGCTGACAACAGATGAAAACATCAGTGGTGAGTATATTGGGGATTTATTATTTTTAATAAAAATATGTGGTATAAATGAGGGTGTTTAGTGTCTTTATTGTTGTTTTATTATTTTTATTAAATGTATGTGGTTTTAATTAGGGTGTGGTGGTTTATTTAACATTTTCTTTTGTGGAACTACAGGTCCCAGCCAGCCATGGGTGTCAGGGCATGTTGGCACTTGTGGTTCTCCAAGTGCCAACATGCCCTGGCTGCCATAGGTATATTGGTGTTGGTAGTTATACAAGTATCAGCATGCCCACCCTGTTTATGGCATCCTGGCTGGCTGGGATTTATAGTTCCACAAAACAAAATGGCGGCAGTTATTTTTTTTCTACTTATCTTGCCGTTTATTACTCTACACCCACCACCCAGGGGTGTAGGAAGAGCCCTTTCAGCACTGGGCTGGTTGTCCCAAGAGAGGGGACCTGCTCGTTTTATTCAGCGGTCCCCACTCCCTAGGGAATCCAGCCCAGCGCTGAACAGCCTGGGGTTGGTTGTCATTATGGCAGGGGGACCCCTGCCCCATGTCCCTCTACTATAGTACCACCCACCCCGGCTGGTTTGCCTAGTGCTGGTTATTTTAAAGATCGGGGGGAACCCACTCAAATTTCCCCCCCTGATTTTCATGTAATTAGCAGTAGGCTGGCAGCACTAGGGTTAATAGTGAATAGAGGGGGAACCCCATGCTTTTTTAAAAAAAAGCCTTTATTCATTTTTATCAGTTTTGACAGCTCTGGCTCTATAGACAGAACAGTGTAACCAGGGCCGGTGCAAGGTTGCCTGCCACCCTACTCAAAGCTTAAGCTTGCTGCCCCCCCCCCAAAATAAATAAATAAATAAATAAATAAAAAATAAATAAATAAATCTAATTCCCCATTCTAATAACTCTTAACTCCTCTTGGCTGGCTAGGATGCAGTCCAGATGTCTGACGCAGCACTGATGTCTGATGCAGAATGCTGTCCAGGATTCACTGCTGCCCAGGAGCAAACACAGGATATCTAGAGGGGAGGCTCCAAATGCTAGACTTCAGAACACAACAAACAAAAGAAAAGAAAACTTGACATCACTCACTTATTACACACTGACATGTACCCCGCTGCCCACCAACTTCTCTCACAAATGCCCATCTGCCCACTAGCTATTTTCACATATGTCACCCCTTGCCCATCAGCCTGTGTCACATATGCTAGCCACATAACACCAGCTTTACTCACATGCCCCCCTGCCCACTACTTGGCTTTTTTTTTAGTATTTGCCCACTACTTGGCTCTCCTCTGTTGCTGTCTATTAATGTATTCTGTAGAAGAATATATTAAATATACTAACACATGCAAATAAATAGAGAAAGGTAATCTAAATGACAGATAATCTAGACCGTTCTATTTTATTTGCATTTGTTAATGTATTCTGCAGATGTAAAATTAATTATACTAATAAAGGAGAGCGAAATAGAGGGCAAATACTAAAACACATAAATTGTTCCTTAACTATCCTAGAGTAGCCCCAGCAAGGTGAATTAAAGCGGTGCTTCATTATGCATAGCTGCATTTTGTCACAGCACTATTTTAGTACAAAGACCCCATAGTCTCTAACTCAAGGACATTTCTAAGTGTAATCCCCCATCTCCCTATTTTCTCCAGCCCCCTCCCCAATATTCTGTAGCATCCATTCCCCCCCCCCAAACATTTTCTATAGCATTCATTCTCCCCACCACACATTTTCTGTAGCATCCATTCCCCACACATTTTCTGTAGCATCCATCCTCCCCTTTCTGTAGCCTTCATTCTCCCCTCCTTTGTATAGCCTCCATTCTCCCCCCTTTGTATAGCCTCCATTCTCCCCCATTTCTGTAGTCTCAGTTCGCTCCCCCTTTCTGAAACCTCCATTCTCTCTCCCCCTTGTATAGCCTCCATTCTCCCTCCTTACTGTAGCCTCCATCCCCCCCCTTTTCTGTAGCCTCCGTTCTCCCCCCTATGTATAGCATCCGTCCCCGTCCCCTCCTGTTTTCTGTAGCCTCCTCTTTCCTGTACTCACCTTAACTTCTTCATTTTCCTTCCTTTCTCTTCTTGCTCGCTTCTTTCTTCTTTCTCTGTTGGCTCCTCTACACTGGCAGCGTTGTGACGTCACAATGCTGCCAGAAGCTGGGAACCAGGCGCTGGGTAAATTTTAAAATGCGGTGCTGCTACAGTGCATTATTGCAGGCGGGCGGGCGATCTGCCCTGGGCGATCGCACCGCCCGCATTTATTTATAAATTAGTACTGGGTCCCCGGCCTTAGTGCCGCTCCCCAGAGGCTGGCGCCCTAGGCAGCTGCCTAAGGCTGCCTAATGGGAGCGCCGGTCCTGAGTGTAACAGTGATGTTTTTACTGAACACGCTGCTAGAATGCAGCGTGTTGTATCTGGCGTGTTTTAAAGCAAACTCAGGAGAGTTTACCCAAATCGCAGCTTCATACATTTGAGACTTGTAAAGCTGCAGTGGTAAACAGTCGGGAGTTTTATCTCTATAGATTTTGGAAATAGCAATTTTGACAGAAACACAATTTTACATTTTACATGAAATATCAGGTTCATACATCTGCGAGTTGCAACTCTCCCGAGAAAATCGCTGGATTTGCAAAATCGCACCTTGATACATTTACCCCCAAGTCTTCAGCCCTTTGCAACCTTGAATCCCTACAAGTGACAGGGGAGCCCTGCATCTTCTCCAATTCTATAACATGTTTGAGATAATGTACATTTCTAACACCTTAAAATTTTGACTATATTGCGTGACCACTAGTGCACTTTCACTTTTAATATTCCACCCCATAAATGTATAAAGTCATAAAAAAAAACATATAGGGCCTGATTCATTAAAGAAAGTAAGGCAAAAAAATTATAAAATTTTCTCCTGATCAAAATCATGTTACAATGCAAGGGGTGCAAATTAGTTTATTATTTTGTACATAAGATATATACTGTTTGTTTTCATGTAGCACACAAATACTTGATAGCTTATTTGTACACTGAAATTTAAAATTGATCTAGGACATGCTCTACCCCAATTATAAATCTGTCCTCACATTTTAAATTTACTTCACCCACCAATGCAACATGGTTGTGCCACGGTTCAAAGTTACTCAATATTTTTGCTTTCCTTTCCTTAATGAATCAGGCCCATTCTGTTTGTATATCACACTATTGATGTGGCCGATTGATCGTTGGTGCACATGAAGATATCCCATATTCAGTCTATGCCTTTATTTTACACTTTGTATGCACTAAATTGTTATCATGTCCTCTTCTACTGTATTAAGTTCACCGTTGTCTTGCATAATCAAACAAATGAATTGGTTTTCTGAAATGCTGAAATACTTTCATGTGTTGCTACAGCTGGCTATTGTAATGTCATTATTTCTCACTAACACAATCAGATCAACAGATTTACTGTAGTAGTGTAGTTGAAACAGGAACATTGTCTGCAATAACAAGTTAAAGCTAGATATAGATGATATCAGATTAGTACACCTCTCTATAGCCTGACTGCTGAAGATAAGTAATCAGCACAAGTATCTTCTGGTGGTACTGCAATGTGATATGACTAATAACTTTATGTCCGAATAGAGATATTTATATTGGTATATAAAGTAACATATTCTTTGAATGGCTACTAAACATATAACTGAATGTAGTATCTTTTGGCATACTAATAACTCCACTCAAGTAGGATTGCAATACAGTATAATATATACATATGTCCACTTTCCTATGGATCTGAAACAACTTCCCTTTTCCTTGTACTTAATATATTTTCAGCAATAATTATTGCACTCATCTGAGTGTGATGTCTGTAAGTTAACACAACAGTGGCGTTCAATCGCTCAGTCAATACTATTCCACAGATACTCACCTATAAATGTCTCTTATCTGTATTTCCCCATCAACTGTCAGTAGTGATACTGACACAGGGCTGTCTTTCCCATTGGGCACAATGGGCAGGTGCCCGGGGGCCCTGCAGCCCAGGGGGGCCCGTCGGAGGAAGGGAAAAAAAAAAACCTGAAAAAAAAGAAGAAAATACTTACCGTGCTGTCAGCTGGCGATCCGGCTCCCTCCATGGTCTCCTCCTCCGTCGCGCTCGCAGTGCATGTCAGGCGTGATGTCATCACGCCCGCCCGACATCCATTGCGGAGCGCGACGGAGGAGGAGACCATGGAGGGAGCCGGATCGCCACCTGACAGCACGGTAAGTATTTTCTTCTTTTTTTTCAGGTTTTTTTTTTTCTTCCTACCTCCGACGGGCCCCCCTGGGCTGCAGGGCCCATATATATAATCTTTTTTTTTTTTTGTATATATAGGGGCCCCGGTGCACTGCTGTGCCCGAGGGCCCAAGATGTTCTTAAGAGGGCCCTGTACTGACAAACATGTTGTTGCCTCTTGTCACATATGGATGTCTTCTATAGTGAATCAGCTGGGATATTGGCAGAATGATCTTTACTATACTTTGTCATACAGAATCCTCAGTCCCATCCAAAACTATCACTATTTTCCAAATACTTAGGTATTTGGAACTGCTTCAATTATATGGCATTGCCAAGTGCAACATGTAGACAAAATAATAATGTAATTATGTGTCATATACACAAGATAGAATAGTGTCTGGACAGTGGTATTAATAAATGCCAAAGTAGCATTTACCATAAAAATATAATTAAATAGAAACACAAATACAGATTGAATTATACAAACATCTGTTGTTTTCCCCTTTAGAAATCGAATGGAAATCTTTTTTCTTACTGCTGTCCGAATGGAAATATCAATTAAGTAATGTGTATTGAGGACTCCATATAATATATCATAAACGAAAGCATCTGCTCTAATGAATTAAGTGCTAGAGAGGTCAATACGCAATCAGTCAGTTAGAAGCTGCTACCTAGTGCTGCTGGTCATCATCATCATCATCATTGTCATGTCGTTTCGTTACCCTAGCACTCCAGCACCCACAAGAGATATGGCTCCTGTCAAGTGTATATATGCGTCTGCGTCCAGGTCTTCCTTAATCACAATTATATAATTGCACCATTAATGTACTCAAACTACGCTAGGCCACCCCTTCCCTCAAGCGACAATGACTAGAATGTATGCCATCCATCAGAACATGGTTTGTCCAGGTACAACTTCGCACTCTTTGGGCCACATTTAGAGTTTGATGTCAACCAATATTTGTGATGTGAATATATGCATTTCCGTACTGCACATGGATACCAAAATGTGTCAGTATCTAGAGTTCAGTGTGTCACAGTTATGTGGCCCCTTGAACATGGAGAGGTGAAGCAGGGTGGGCAAGTACGAGTTGAGAACAGTAAGGGCATGTACACGTGAAGCTCACCACCTAGAGATGTGACCTTACGGGACTTGGATACATCACCAGATTTACATCTTAGGAGGAAAATCTGTTGTAACGATACATGATATTGATGATTTTAGCAGCACTTTCTGGCAATTTCTGATTGAATAAAACAATTTCATCCCCTGACGCTGGGTATAATAAATATCTGATGAATATTTATTAAAGGATTGAAAATCAATTGTCCTCTGCTGCTACGTAGGAGCTTGTGTACTCCTTGATAAATGTACTAAAACAAAATTTGTAACACAGTGCTCAGGAATCAATTAACACAATTGATGCAAAAATAAGTTCACGTCAAAAATTATGTATGTATGTAGTATAAATGAATCGCTTTGATAAAAATGTACTAAACAGGTTAGTATATTGCACAATGCTTATCATACTTGTAAGTTTATCAATTAATCCACACAAAATAAAACAAATATTGAATCACTAACAAATCCCAGTCAGTGCACTAATCTTTTGATAATATATAGTGGTCCTCTATAGAAAGATATAAATAAGTGGTTAATGCACACTATTGTCGCTCTAAGTTATAAATAATGGATGAGATTAATTAAATTGATATATGATTTAAATTCTGTAAACCAGCAGCTGAAAGCACGCTATACTTGGGCTAAATAACCAGAAAAGAATGAGATTTATTATGTTCATATACAGCTTGAGGATCTTTATTTTTTCTCATTAACTCCTTTTTGCATAGATTGTGTTAATTGATCCCTCTGCTCTGTGTTACAAATTTTGTTTCAATTTCTGATTGAATGCTAGCGTATCGTCTCCTCCACATGATAATACTTCATTCATTAGCTTTGTGGCTTAATTATGTCAAGTTGCAGCCATTTATTCGTATTACTAATTTGTCATTTGTATTTGAATTACTGCTGAAAAGAAAATTTTAATTTGCTTTATAAAGTAATAAACAACAGTTGTGTGGATGATTGCAATTCATTACATTGTATATGGAAACTGTGACTTTCGCATTTACGTTTAACATTATGAAGCAGTATTTCTATGTTATCGTTGGGTGTAAGCAGTGGTCTAAGGTGGCTGGTATACAGTGACGTGTACTGGTCAAAGTGGAAATTTAGACGTGGCGGTATTGAAATTGTGAAGTAGTGGTATGGAAAATGTAATTGGAATGTAAGTGAATGCAATTTGATAGTTTTTCTAATGAAGGCAGTAGGTGAAGTGGCAGTATGGCATATCACCATATACACCCCTGCTTCGACCACAGGTGTTATGCTATAACGCTGTTTCTTACTGCCTTCATTGTAAAGTTATCAGATTCCATTCACTTACATTTTTCATGCTTTCACTTCTAAATTTCCACTTCGACCGTGGGGTGTAAGCATACATTTTAAGCATACATTTCAAGCATACATTATAAGCAGAAATACTGCTGTGTTTTGAGTTTAATGTAGCCTGAAATAAGTGTGATTCACACAAACGTAATTCTGCAATATTTTAACAAATACGTTCAGGGTGTAAAATGCGCAAATTCTAAATAAGGCCCTTTAGATAGCTTTGCTCCTAATTCTAAACAACGCCCTTAGTAATAGTCATGGTTATAGTTCTCCTTTTAAGCAAAAATCAACATCCACCCATTTCAAATAATCCCAGTACTTATTCTATAAACTGAAATCATGAAGGGAAATACTGTAATCATAGACATGTGCAGAAAGACTGTTTTTCCACATTTCATTTTTTTCTACTCAAATATTTGCTATCCTTAGGGATTTATTGAACATATTTCCTTTCTGAGATAGTTTCACGGGAAGAGTTTCAAAAGAATTTGTAATCCATTTGTCATTTAATATAAAGATTTGTTAGACAAATCCGTCAGTGCGAATGCTGTAAGTAACAACCATTGTTTACTAAAGAGGAATTGATAAAGCAAAATACACATTTATAAATATATTGTTTGGATTATAAAATAATATAATTTCTATGTTTAGTTTTTGTGATACTGAGTGCTTTAAAATCAGAGTGAAAACTACTTCCAGACCCAAAATACTGGAGTTTTGTATTTTCTTCATATTAATTATGATACACATAGGATTATGGGATAGATTTATCACACCTTCTAAAAGTGGTGTTGTCGCCCATTACATCCAATCAGATTCTAGCTATCATTTTCTAGAATGTACTAGATAATTGATCGCTAGAATCTGATTGGTTGCTATGGTCAACACCACCACTTTTCCTTTTTTGAAGATTTGATATAGCTACCCCCAGAACCTGATCAGCCGATGAGGCTGACCAGGCTGCAGCCTGGGGCGTTGAAGCATGGGGGGGCGCAGAGTTGCCGATATGTATTTTTTTTTCTTTAAATGTAGCTGGGGCCGGAGTCATCGGGACTGCCCTGGTCTAAAGGAGCGGTCCCGACTGTCACTATTACATGACAGGCAGTCTGGCAACGATCGCTGCTAGCTGCCTGTCAGTGTGGTTGCGGGCGCTTCTTACTCTGGTCACGTAAGATCAGGACTTCCACATCTCACGTGACCAGAGTAAGAAGAGCCTGGGCCGCACTGACAGGCAGTTAGCAGCGATCGCTGCCAGACTGCCTGCCATACACAGCGCTGAAGAGGGGACTCCACAACAGGTGAGGTGGCTGGAGGGGTCAGGTGAGGTGGCTGAAAAGGGCAGGTGAGGAGGTTGAAGGGGGCAAGTGAGGAGGCTGAAGGGGACAAGTGAGGTGGCTGGAGGGGTCAGGTGAGGTGGCTGAAGGGGCAAGTGAGGAGGCTGAAGGGGGCAAATGAGGAGGCTGAAGGGGCAAGTGATGTGGCTGGAGGGGGCAAGTAAGGTGGCTGGAGGGGGCAGGTGAGGAAGCTGAAGGGGGCAGGTAAGGAGGCTGAAGGGGGCAGGTAAGGAGGCTGAAGGGGGCAGGTGAGGTGGCTGAAGGGGCAGGTGAGGTGGCTGAAGGGGGCAGGTGAGGTGGCTAAAAGAAATTGCTGAGTGAGGCATTTAAAAAATAGAGTAGCTTTGGAGGGGCATGATCTTTGTATTGTGCAACGGTTAGGAGGATGATCTCCGGGGTCTCTAGGGTCACTAGAATACTGAATAAAAGTCAGTTGGGGCTGGTAAAGGTTTGTATTTTTTTTTTCTTTGACAACAATTTTCATATATTTTATTGCCTACATATGCCTGTGCTATGGGCAGTTTTATCTGGCCATAATGGACTGTTGTGTTTGGACTAAATGGCCCAATCATTCAGGGTTTGTTAACATTTTGCATTATAATACAATTGCTGCATGTTTTCAAAACAGGACCTCGAATTTCCAGAATCCAGCTAGAAGACAACAAAGCTGCAAGAACAAGCACGAGAGAAGAACAAGAACTGGTAAGAGAGATTGCACAATCTGTCTAAATGTGAATGCTGGAGAATACTCCTGAATATTCATATTTAAGAGTAGTCCTAAACGCCTATATTGGGGAAAGGATGGGGGGTGGGCGCTACAGCTGAAATAGCCTAGGGCGGCTGCAACCCTTAATTGGGCCCTGCTACCCCTAAAACTACTGTTTTTTTTGAGGTTACCAGTGATGCAATTCTAATATATAGTCTAAACTAGAATAGTATACATTTGTAAGCCAAATGTATGCAGAAAAAATGTACAGGAGAAAATACCCTATACTTTCGAGTGCATGTTGAGTCGAATGTCCTATATCTTAAGCTGCGTAAAACTCAAAAACAGTAGTATTTGCGCCAGGCGTACACCTTGCATACAAGATTGTTTATTTAAATCAAACGATAGCATAGTGATGCAGCTGTACAACGTTAGTAGTAAATGCTATAACGAATTTTAACACAATATAATAATTTAATGTTAAATGTAAATTATCATATATAGAAAAGAGTATAGTTTTCTCACTGTTATTAATAAATGCAAATGTTACATTTCCATATAAAATGTAATTAAATATAAACACCCCACAAATGTTTATCCCTTTAAAAATCTAATGGTAATGTGAATCGACTTGATGTAATATAGATGCAACGCTAACAATTAAGTACTACTTAAATCAGCTGGAGAAGTCAATACACAAGCAGCCAATCAGAAGAAGCTAGATAATGCTACTCAGGTGTGGCATGCAAGATCGCCCTTAGCAGAATCGGGGGGAGGCATGACGTCATTATAATTGTTTATCATTATCATTGCTTATCTTTGCACCGGCCCTCCAGTACCCATAATCAATACCACTCTTAAGAGCCATATGGACACATCTTTGGTGTGCATATACAGCATGGAAATGCATATTTTACACCAAACAAAATGTGTATCTCCAACCATTTGTGTTTTTGTATACATTTTTGCTGTAACATGTCTTGTTCTATTTTACTTGTTCCGCACCTTGCTTTGTCTTTGATTGTCTCTACTGTATGACTGACTACCTGTTCACTACATTATCAATTTAGCTTTTCTGACTATTATTGTCGGGCCATAACCCTAACCTTATGGCCTGTCTTAGTGGCATTTGGACAGCAGTTAGAGATGGTGGCACATGAATGAATCTTCATCTAATAAATATAGAACAGCTAGAAGTTTGTGAAGACAATGGGACATCACAAGGCAGTGCTGAACAGTGCAATCACAGCGAGCGCTACTTATCTATGAATATGGAGAACAAGTTTCTGTCTATGTGTCCAGCAGTGAGCATGATGCCAAAGAAAATCGGTGATCAGATAGCTACTTCAAGCTGGTGGATAACCACAAGGTGAGTGAGAAAGAATATATTAACAACCCCAAGTGAGGATATACTCATGACCATGCATCACAATCACTCACCATTTGACATCATATTTAAGAAGGGGTGGTCATGAACTTTTCTTGCACTAGCATTCATATCTGACATGTGATCCTAATTTATCCTTGCTTCCATTCCAAACAAACTCAGTGACTGACCTTTGAGGACTAACATACAACAAATATGGGACTCAGACTTGGGTCCCATAAAGTATGGAAATGGTAAAGGAGTTTCAGAATAATAGTAATTTTCATTGCAAAGACCTGCCCAGCCTTCATATTTTTAGTGTTCTCCAAGTGGAAAAGTGTTATTTTTATATGTGGAGGAATGTTTTAACATAGTTGATGAGGTTGAAAAAAGACACCAGTCCATCAAGTTCGACCTATTTTGGATCTCCTGCGATCCTGCACTTATATTTGAAATTGATCCAGAGTAAGCAACCGCCAATCTGTTTCAATTGTGAAAATCCCCCCAGACCCAATATTTCAGTCCTATTTTTACACTATATCCACTACTATCCTTCATTTTAATTAACGGTCGTATCCCTGGAAACACTTTTTCGCAAAAAATTTGTCTAACCCTTTCTTAAACATATCTATTGAATCTGCCTTCACAACCTTCCCTGGCAATGAAATCCATATCTTGACTGCCCTTGCTGTAAAGAATCCCTTCCTTTGCTGGTTGTGAAGTTTTCTCTCCTCTAAACTTAGGGGGTGAACGTGTGTCCTGTGTATAGTCCTTGGGGTAAAAAGATCCCATGAAAGTTCTCTGTATTGATCCTTAATGTATTTGTACATAGTAATCATATCTCCTCTTAGACGCCTCTTTTCTAAAGTAAACATGTCTAAACTGGCTAACCTTTCCTCATAACTTAATGACTCCATACCAACGATTTATACAGTGGCAAAATTACACTGTCTTCCCTTGCATCTATACTCCTTTTTATGCAAGCCAATACTTTATTTGCCCTTGCAGCTGCTGCTGTTTTCTTGGTATATAACAGTGGTTCCCAAACTTTTGCAGTTCGTGGCACCCTTATAGTCTCCATAATTTTTTCAAGGCAACCCTCCAAAATAATTACCGAGCAGTCCCATTTTATAAGGAGCTGGGTCAAAAACCATAATAAGCATTTAGGTCAAGACAGAAATACTTATTTAGTTGTATGGAAAAATACACATAAAACCAAGAGAAAATAATATTTTTATATTTTTTTTTCAATTATATTTCTGTCAAAGAATAATTTACAGCTAACTCATTCTGTGCCCCTGCATCATCTCCACACATACTGTGCCCCTGCATCATCTCCACACTCTGTGCCCCCCTGCATCATCTCCACACTCTGTGCCCCTCCTGCGTCCACACACTCTGTGCCCACTCTGCCTCCACACACTCTGTGGCCTATCTGCCTCCACACACTCTGTGCCCCCTCTGCGTCCACACTCTCTGTGCCCCCTCTGCGTCCACAATCTCTGTGCCCTCTCTGCATCCACACTCTCTGTGCCCCCTCTGCATCCACACTCTCTGTGCCCCCTCTGTGTTCACACTTTGTGCCCCCTGCATCCACACACGCTGCCCCTCTGCATCCTTGCTGTGCCACCTCTGCATCCTCGCTCTGCCCACTGTGCCCCCTCTGCATCCTCGCTCTGCCCTCTCTGCCCTCTCGTTCTGCCCCCTCTGCATCCCGCCATGGCCAGGAAGAGAGAAAAAACAAAAACAAAAAATACTTACCAATCCGGCGGCGCCCGGGACCCAGCATCCTCTCTCCTGCCACTTGTCACTGAATGTTGGGCGGGATAATGTCATGCCCGACATTCAGTGAGAAGCGAGGAGGGAGGATGCTGGGTCCCGGGCACCGTCGGATTGTGTCATGTGCAAGCTAACTTTTAGGCATAAATCTGCAAATATATGTTTGTGAATTACTTCCTAGAAACAGTGTGACATGGTTCTCTTAGAAGCTGTTAGATCAATGGGTTTTGTGTATGTTAAACTACCCAGAGGGGGCTAGTAGATAAGGGTAGCACCTTATACCATTTATGGCAGGACGCAAATGTGAAAGCCTTTGAGGATATCTCTTGCAAGACAATGAAATCTAACACATGTTTGGGAGGCCCCAGACATGCCGACTGCAGAGACTGGGTTGTATGTTAATGACAGATTCAAGCTGAATAGGGTCACAGGAAAATATCATCTCATTTTCTCCAATATCATACCTACCAGAGGCATGTGTGGTATGCAGATGAAGGGGAAGTTATGACCTGTTGTGTGGAGGTAAAATCATGTTTGTAAACCGTACTGTTCAAAAGTTAGGACTGTGTAAAGAAAACTTGACTTAAAGGTATTCCAACAGCAGAGTCATAAAACCCTAATTTGCATTCTACAATCCTGTTGGTTCTGACCTCACAGGAAAGGGGGCTGGGGGGTCCTGTAGCTGGGTTTTAAAACTATAGAGTAAATGTAAGTCTTGGTTCACACTGAGGGAGTCATTTGATTGAAGAGGTCCCATTTTTCCTGCTTCTCCCAGCACCAGAAACTTGATTCTAAGTGAGGTATCAATTCTGTGTTTCATCCTTTTTATTTTATAAGAAACAATTGCACTATATTTGTATGTCTTTTATTATCTGTTTATCTTAAGCATTGTGGATGTATTTTCCATATTAAATTACACTTAATAAGTTCTAGTCTCTGTGTTCTTACTAATTCACGCGACAGTTTGGTCCAGACGCTACATAATTGAAACTGTGCAAACCTTGTGGTTTATGTGAACTCTGATTAAAGTAAATTGTGTTAGATTAATGCTAGGGAGAACCGAAGGCTTCCTAAATAAGAGTGTCAGCTCTTGTCCGAAAAAACCTTGGTGGTGGCATAATTAGTATCGCAAAGCTAGTGGGTGGCATAGATAGGGAAGGATTTAATCATTTTAGACAGACCAGGTGGTTGTTTTTTGGTTAACCCTGTGTCACATATGCATCACGCAGACTTAGGTGAGTGCTGTTTGTGACAAATTGGTGGCAAGCTTGTGGGATATATTTTTAATTTTTTAAGAACTTAAGTGAATTAGCGTTGTGTGATCCCTGAGAGAGGAAATACAGACTAATTCACCAGAGACTGAACTCAATGCTTAAAACATTATAAGACATACAGCAATTGTTTCTTTCCCTCCCCTTCTCTTTTTTTTTTTTCTTATCTTTTTTTTATTTGGCATTAAACTGAGGAGATGGCTGCTGCATATAAACGTTTGACAAAGGAGGTGCTGATTTCAGACTGTGAGGATGGAGGAATTCCCACCAATGGTAAAAGCAAGGAGCAATTGATTGAGCTCTTGTACAGAGAGATCAGCATTAAGTCACAGTTGTGTCCGAGGAAGAGCATAGCCAGGACTCAGAAGCGGACCTGACTGTGGATATTCCTCAAAACCAGGGACGGTTAATTTCGGATGACTCTAATGGTTCATGTGTGGACACTGCTATGGACGTTTATTTGCAAACTGCCCTAAAATATTTGGGCCCAGCAGACATTACAACTAAAATGCAACTCATACAGCAGTTCCAGGAGAAGGAAGCTGACCGTCAGGAGAGAGAGAGGCGTGCTGCTATGGAGGCAGCAGAGAGGCGCGCTGCTATGGAGGCAGCAGAGAGCCAAGCAGAGCGACAGGCAGAAAGAGAAGCTGCCGAGCAAGAGGCAGAGAGGAGATATGAGCTGGAGCTTGCCAAGCTCAAACGCCAGCCAGAAGCCAAAGAGACTGGTATTAGCAGACCCCGTCCAGAGAATTCCCCTGTATTGGAAAAAGACGGGGATTTGGATGCATTTTTGCGAGGATTTGAAAAAACATGCCGACAGTATGGACTGGCCAAAGATCAGTGGGCACAATATTTAACCCCTGGTTTGCGAGGTAAAGCATTAGAGGCCTTTGCAGATCTTCCACCTGAGATGGACGGAAATTATGAGGCAATCAAACGTGCCCTTTTGCAACGTTTTAATATCACGCCAGAGGCGCATAGACAGAAATTCCGAGATTTAAAACGCAGTGCCTCGGACACTTATTCAGGACTGGTGGCCCAGCTGTGTGCTTCCTTCAAACAGTGGATTGGAGGGTTACAGATCACCACCTTTGATGCTCTGCAAGATTTGATGATCCAAGAGCAGTTCCTTACTTTGTGCCCAGCTGATGTGAAGGAATGGGTAGTGGATCGGGACCCTACATCATCTGCGGAAGCAGCTAGACTGGCTGACAAGTACACTGTCACCCGGGCACCTGCAGCTAAAAGAGGGACCTTTGTGCCAGCACAGTTTGCCTGGAAAGGGGGCCGGCCAGGAGGATCAACGCCACTCCCCTCAACACCATCACCCACTGTTTCTTCATCTTTTGGGAGGGTTGGGGCAAAGCCTGTTTTGGGAGACACCCGCCGGTGTTTTGTGTGCAACCAGGTGGGGCACATTAGTACCGCCTATCCAGAAAAGAAGACCAGTACACCCTCCTCCGGCGGGGTGCCTTCCCTGCAATCTTCACTAGCTGTCCTGTGTGTTACTGGACCAGAAGGGGGCCGGAAGGACAACCTACAAACAGTCGCTGTGGGTGACAAGGAAACTGTGGGGTGCGGATGTTACGTTGGTGCGATCAGAACTGGTAGGGTTAGAGGACTTCATTCCAGGAAAGTGTATTTCTGTGCAAGGGGTGGGTGGAATTCACCTTACTATACCGGTAGCCAAAGTTTACCTTGATTGGGGTACTGGAAGAGGTCTAAGAGATGTCGGGGTCTCAGATAATATGCCTACAGGGGACAGATTTAGGAAGAATGCTGTCTCAGTATGTCTGTAATGATGATGTTAATGCCACCCCTGTCACTGTGTCAGAATCAACTGAAAGTACCAAAGTTTGTGCCCAGGTAGCAGGAGGTGACAAGGAAAAGGTCTGTTCAATTGCACCTGAAATGTGTAAACCAGGATGTGACAGGGACAGGGAATGTCTTATTATATCTGATGTAGGTAATGATGCTAATGTCACTGTGTTAGAATCAGCTGAGAATACCAACGTTTGTTCCCAGGCAGCAGGACGTGACAGGGAACGGAAATGCCATATTATACCTGATGTGTGTAATGATTTTAATACCGCCCATGTTACAGTACCAGAACCTGCTGAGAGTAACCAGGTTTTTTCCAGGCACCAGGAGGTGACAAGGAAAGAGAATGTATTATTGTACCTAATGTGAATAATGAGGATAATGCCAATAACAGTATTGTGTTAGAATCTAAACCTGTTTTTACACTGACATCTTGTCATGAGATAGGGACAGCGGATACTGTGATTGCAGATATTGGCATTAATACTGGTATAGATAATGTGCTTTCTAGAAATGGGACAGATGACAATGTGATTAATTCTGCTGTGCTAGAGCAAGACAATGTTTCTACCCAGGTGTTGTACAAGGTAACTGGCAGGGAGGGCAGAGCGAAGATGTGTGTTCTGTGCCTGAACCAGCTGTACACAGGGGTGTTGAGCATGTGGGGGAGACACATAGTCCTGTACAACGAGAAGTAGCGAGTGACAGCAATCCTTACATTGCTGCTGGGACCTGTAGTTCGAATGCTCACCACTTAGATCTCCATCTGAGTTCTGACCATTCATCTGAGTCTTCTACAGAGACAGGGGGTTCAGTGGCTAGCCCACACTTACCTAGTCAGACATCTAACAGCTTAGAGGAGGTAGATGAGGGGCCCTAAATACCTGTTACTCTACACCCCCAGATAGATGAGTTCAAGGTGGAGGGGAGTGTCCTGTTCCTTAGACCCTCAGCTCAGAATCACATAGCGTATCCCACTGACAGGGAATCTTGTAGCGGGGAAGCAGGGCTGAGTGGGAGTAGGTCTTCTGCTGTGCCAGGATTAAGGGGCTCCCACTTACAGGAGCTTTTGTGGGAGGGAGACGTCCTCTCAAGCAGCACCCACAAAGAGACACAGTCAGTGAGAGGTACAGAGAGTGTAGGTAAGAATGCAGAGGTTAGCCCACAGATATTGCAGGACCAGAAGTCCCAGCTGTCTGAGATATTTAACCCCTTCTTAACCCTTCTCCCCAGATAACCTATTGAGACCCAGCTAACAGCTATTCCATTTGAACCAGGTGGGATCTGTGGGAGATGGCTTGTGCAATGACCTGTCAGTCAATCCCCATGCCATCTCTTAAAAAGGGAAGGTGTCATGTGACAGATTGGTAGGTTTTTTTTTCCCTCTTCCTGTCCACGGCACCAATGTGACAGTGCCACGGCACCCCTGGGAGCTGCGGCGCACAGTTTGGGAACCTAGTGTATATAATATAGAAAGAGGTTTTGGTAAAGACACCAACGCATTTATTTTTCCTAGGTTGACATTTAAGCTTAAAGCTGGACACTAAACTGCTTTTTCCCTTGTGTGTACATGGAGCAGCATAGCCTCAGATTTGAAAAAAATAATTTTGTAACCAAAGATCCCACCAATGTCATTTCTAGTTTTATAAAGTTTATAAAGTCAAGGAAATATTCAGGTCACAACAGGAGCAGATTCAGGATATAGAACATGGTGCTTGAGCAGGTGTGGGAACCAATACTCTGGCACCCTAGTGGTGCCAGAGGCTGCTTTATAAATATAAGAGTGAGCCCTGATAGGTGGACGAGGTAAGCTGATCGCTGACTGGTGGGGCAGAAAAGCATTCCATTGCTTAGCAACAGATTGTCATGTTCTCTGTGCATCTGAACGCAGCGTGCTCCAAACAGGAACAAGGTAGCGTCCCATTCCTAGGCAATAGGACAAGGCAATTGGAAGAAGACAGGCGGTCGTCTCCTGCATTTAATGTCAGCGCGGAGACGGCGCCTGACATTTACAATGTTTCCTTTTTTGCTATAAAGTCCAAGCTGATCAGGTGCCCCCTCAATAATATTGAATTGTCATGACCTGCATACTGCAGCTCCTGTCTGCAGGTACTTTGTTGGACCTTTTGTATATATTGTATGCTACCTGTAGTTCCACTGTCCACCAAAGGGGCCACTGTTGGACTTAGACTGCTCTTACCTACCTCGTTATTGCTGGAAGTTTAAACACCTGCTTCTGGCCTATATAAGCCTGCCTGTCCCAAGCAACCTTTGCCAGATCATAAGGTCACTCAACCTGATGGGAAGCAATCCTTTGACTCTTGTTCCTGGTTATTCTTACCTGTGTCCCTGACCTTGTGCTTTTGCTGGTCATTCCACTGCTGCAGACACAGCTCATCATCTATCTGGTTCCTGAGTTATACACCTCTTTGAAACTCTGTGCTTCTCAGTGTAACCTGTACAGCTTACTTCCGCCGTTACCTGCTGTCTGCTCTCAAGTGTTTCACCATTACCTGGCTTCTGAGTCTTACCACCTTTCCAGAGGTATTCAACCCTGCAACCCGCAGGCTACTCGTCTCACCACCTTTCCAGAGGTATCCAACCCTGCAACCTGCAGGCTGCTCATCTCACCACCTTCATAGAGGTATCTAACTTTGCAACCCACAGGCTACTCGTCTCACCACCTTTCCAGAGGTATCCACCCTGCAACCCTCTGACTACTGCATCTCTCCATTGCGTTACAGCATTGCCTATTCCACTGTTAAGAACTTTAGCTATATTACTGCCTTACCAATTTTGCATCTTGAACCGGTATAACCTGTGTTTCTAATAAACCACTTAATTCACTTACATTCTCTCCGTGGTCTTACCTTGGGAACCCTGACATGAATAAGATCTAAGAATTTATTTTTGATTGCAACATTGTAGGGGAGAATCTTTAATTTTCCAGGTGGTCATTGGAGAACGGGAGGCTATCTCCAACAGGTGAGCCTAGATAGGGGCATGGTGTGACTATTTGATTGGCTGTATCTGAACTTTAAGTAGTTTTAGAGTGAGAATGTGATTGAGCAACATCCTGTCAGTCCTGGATTAAGTATCATGGATAACTGAGTGGAATGTGTATGCTAAGGGTTCCTTGAGCTTCCAGGAATCAAATAAGTGGTGAAGCTTAAGGATGTCTTGCAGTGCTTTGGAGAAGGAACAGGCAGCAGGGGGCATTCTATCAAGGCTGATGTTCAATAATTAAAATCAACTGCCACTAAGACATCAGTTTTCCTGACCAGGGAAAGTTTTGATCAGTGTTTGAAGGAGAATTTATTTTGGCCACGATTAGGTGCATACATGTTTGTCGGGGTGCAGAGAAGATTGTTTAATTTACCAGTTAGGAATCTATCTGCAAAATCCTAGTGAAACTCAAGATGGCGAAGCAATAGTATAATCACTTCCTCATTTTTTTAGTTTGGCATTACATGCATGGAAACTTTAAAGGGCAAGATTTAATCCAGGGTAGAGGCGCTGTGAAAAATTAATTTCTGAAAGAAATAATAAATCCATTTTAGTTGATGTCAGGGAGGAGAAAAGCTTGTCTCTATTTTGTAGGCTTTTATTTTTCTATTTCCAGAAAATATCATCAGGGGTAATGGAAGCCGGAAGTCACGCACCCAGAGGATTGCTGACTCATGTAGAAACAAGAAGCCGGCCACCCTTATTCTATTATGGGATTGTATTTCTACATGCCCATATGCATCTATTTTGGGGTAACAGTCCACATTCATAAGAGGAGCTGCATTTCCGTTGTAAGATGAATTTTGTTTTTAACTTTGTATTTTTAATATTGTTATAAAAAATAAAAATATAATATACTATCAGCAGTATTTTCTGTCTCGATACATGAAACAAGGAGGTTTCAATGTGGATTCTAAACCACTGTTTTAAGGAGGAGGAGATATGAGCTATATATAAGGCTGATTTTCAACTGGCAGTTTTTAAGTGCATGCACAAGAGGGTGTGGAGTGATAACATTTTGGGTTCACATATCATCATTTATACAGTAAGCATTTTTTTTTAGACGTATTGATTCGCATGTTTTTTATGTGTTATGCTATGATAAATTTTGTTGCTTGTTTGATTTCACATATACATGCTTTGGAGGAGATTTTATGAATATTTGACATCAAGGACATTTGGGACTTCTTTGCTGAACTTTTTCACCAATGTGTATTCATTGTTTTTTCATCACATTGAGACTTTTTGGATTGATTGTTGTTTAGTTTATTAGTATTTATGTGAGGATTAATGATAGCGTCATCTCTGTTTATAATATCTTCGAGTTTTAGAATCTGTCTTTAGTCCACTTTTATTTTTCAATTTTTTAAATTATAATTACTAATAAACACAACACTGATTATCCAAAATATATATTCTAAATCTTTACTATTAATTTATACATCCCTACTATAAATATAGTGTTTCCTATATGCTTCAAAAGTTTGTTCTTAAATGGGTTTCCACCCTTAATGAGAAGTCTATTTGTGCTGTAGCTATTTGTATATCACATGAGCCTGAGTACTCCAATAATCACAATTATGACCAGGGTCAGACTGGCCCACCAGGATACCGAGGGAATCTCCAATGGACCCACTGCCTGAGGCCCTGGCAACTGTAGATGCTGTCTTAAATGTTCAGGCAGCACCTGTTCCCAGATGCGACTGGATGCAATGAGGCACTAGCTCCTTTAAATGTCATTATGTCATGTCTGCAATGCTTAAGGGAGCAGGGAGCTGTTCTGCAACCAGTGCAGGAAAAGAAAAGAAGATAGAAAAAGAAGAGAAAAGCCCTAATGTAAGTATGCAATCACAAGGGCACCATTATTAGTTTATATAATCGCGGAGCACCATTATTAGTTTATATAATTGTAGGGGCCCTATTATTTGTTTATATAAGTGTCTATTATTTGTCTATATAATCATGGGGGAAATTATGAACAGGCAGTCTAATCTGTACTTAAGCTGTGCTATGCTTGCTCAGCCTGAGCAATACAATGATCACAATTCTGACCCACATCAGAGCTTTATAGTGCTTGTTATGTAACACTGCAGTTGTTACATGTGTTTGCTGCTCTGAGCAGACAACCTATCTATGCTTTAGCTGTGCTGTGCTTGCTCAGCTTGAGCACTGCAGTTATGACATTTGTGACCCACTCAGAGCTATAGAGACTTTTATGTAGTGCAGCGATTGTTGCATTTATTGCTGCTTTGAACGGTCAGATTAGACTATGACCGATTCTCTATCCCAACTCCAAATGATTTCCAGTTCAATATTCAGTTAATTATTCAGCGGCATCAGTGTAAACTCTGAACTCTTGCTGATTACATTTGCAAGGTTTTAAGTCCCCACTGATTGTGTCATACTGACTTGATCGACAAACGTTTTGCTTGTCTTCTTCTGGGAATCAACTATACTGCCCCCAGTACCAACTGTTTATAGAGCAAGATAGCATTGTTATCATGTGATTGGCAGCTATGTCTTTCATGGTATAAGCAACCGACCCACCATGTCTTTAACTCTTTCAACCTAATCTGGTTAGTTTAAGGTGAGAATTACTGTATTATGTTCTCTAAAAATCACTCTGCGTGTCAGCCTGTCACGTCATGCAGCTACGTTATCATATCATCTATATTCCATTAACCCTTTGTTAGCGTCTATTTATTCTTGATTCTTCACCAATGATGTATCTACTATTTAGTTTTATGAAATATCAGATTCTTTTCAGCCTTTACCGAACTTCAATAATGTCATATAAAATGTTTTTTTTTGTTTTTTTTAAGCAGGTGACTTTCATGGCTAATTATACTCATATGGATGTTTTTAATAACCTGTCACCATAATTTTCATCATTTCCCAATCGTAAGTAAAATATCTGTTTTCATCATATATTATTGATACTGGTTAGTAGGAAATAATCTCTAAAATTTATTATACATACTATCATCCTTGTATTAGATATTACTAAAACAATTTAAAAGTATTCTGTGTCACTGCTGCTGGTCTCCCTGTGACAGTGCCTGTGATCTGATCCAAAACTTCCTCCCTGGTATTTTACTCCTGCTTCTTCATATGATTTGCACCACCTCTTATGACCCAGACCCCAGCTTCATTTGAACTTGCTCCTGCTTACTCCATGGTATTATTGTGGATCTTCCGGCTTCTGGCCCATGGTTTGCCTGACCCTCTTTTTGCCTGATTCTCCCATGGATCCTCCGGTGCATGCAGACATCCTATACCTGCAGTCTCCTGTCAAACTTGGAAAACGAGTCTCCAGCTTCCCAGCTTAACATGACAATCCAGACATCCTATACCCGCAGTCACCTGTCAATCTTGAAAACCAGAGTCACCAGTTTGCAAGCTAAACCTGGTTATCCTGACAACCTGCACCCACAGTCATCCTCTTGTGCCTGGCCTCCAGGTTCCCAACCAAACCTGCTTACTCAAGCAGGTTAGTCTGCTTAACTAAATTGTACCTGCAGTTAACCTGTTGTGCCAGGTATCCAGTACTTCTGTTCTGTTCTGTTCCTTAGATAACCTGAGTATCCTGGGAGCCTGTTTCAACTGTTTCTATGGACTTGTTTTAGTTGCCTTATTATTTACTGCATCTCATTTTTAGCTGTGTGAACTGTGTTTAACATAAACCACTGTGTTTCATGTCCAGTCTCTCACTGATCTTCATATTGGGAATCCCGACAATAGATTTGCAAAATGCAATTGCTCCATATAACGCAATATTGTTATTTTGTATAAGGCACTATAGCATAAGTCACTTATATTATAAAATTAATTGAGATGTATTTTGTTATTAGTGAACTTAACAGAATACAATTAATGAGCGTGCTTGTGAAATAAATTAAAACAAAAATACATTAAATTTGCTCAAGCAGAAAATGAAATTTAAAGTGTACTAACATCAATGTACTACTATGTATACCTACATATCTGTGTGTAACAATGAGTCCTGGTTAAAGCGAGTGAGCGAAACGCATGTCGGCGTTCGCCTCGCAGTGCTATGTAAATTAAAACAATATCAATACTAGCTTTATAGGGAGGGGATTAGTCTCTGGCATGTATATCAATATTTAGATAAGAGCCCTAATATCAGTAACGGAGGGACTTGTAGATTGGTCACAACGCTAATCCTACATATACCATTCAGTTAGGGCAGGATTTAGCCTGACTGACTGCTCAGACTGTATGCTCAAACGAGAGCCTCTATACTATTAGTGGGACATATAGAACAGTCCAACGTAAACCACAATTACAGCAATCAGTGAGGGCAGGATTTAGCCTGACTGATGCTTCAATATAAGTCATAACGAATTATATGAATTTAGATGTTAAAAATAACATCTTATTATGTGGCATTTCGTGGCTTATACATTTGGTGTTGGCAATATTTATGAGATAATTTATCCATTCATATCATATTTCAGAGTTTGGTATATAGCGACCAAACTGTTACTGCCAGAGATTATGTCCTATAAAACGGAGGTTATTCTATTGTGGATTATGAAGGATCAATTAATTTAATATATATCCCTATAATATTCATTCCATAAAAATAAGGGAACAACACTTTATATATATATATACTTACCTAACTCCGTTAGTGATAATATATCAATTATTCAAGACATCTCCCTTTTAGGACCTAGGAAATTCAACGGTCCTTTATATTTATAGATGTACAGACAGCCAACTAATATCTTGTCATTTATTATAGAATATATTGTAGATTTATTAGCTGTCTCATCACACTGCGAGGCTTGGCGGTGTTTTCTGCCATTTTAAATTTATATTTTTGTTTATCCCCTATTTTTTGTTTTTATTTCGCAACTGGTGTCACAGGTACTATATTGGGACTCATTACTATTTTAATAAAATTAATAAAATGTAAGTTTTAAATATTCTATGATCATTGAGTGCTCCTACGTTACATGATTTTCCTCTCTGCACTTGTTAATCTATGAACTAATAATACATGTGTAGGGTGCACCAACTCAGTTAGTAGATAATCATATTACATGTGTGAAGACAGACTGAGTGTTTGATCTCCTAGTGCGTTGGGAATTCAATTCTTTCGAGTAACAATGAGTATACCTTCTAATTATCTTCTCAAATGTTATTTCACTGACATATAAATTTCAATTCCATTCGGAATTCATCACAAATACCAGTACCATAACATCCTACAAATTTTTATGGGATTATCGTCCTCAGCCACAGGTTACATGAGGATATTCTTTTTGTTCTATAGTTCTATATGCTGTCCTTGTAAAGAGTTTTATTCAACATCCATCATGACTACCAATTGTATTATATTTAACAGGTAATTATAGGGTTATTTTTCTAGAACACGAACAATAGGGTACTTATGCATGAACAACTTTATACAGTTAGTCAGACATATCCACACAATTTTAATGTGTTGATGTATATGATTTTAGAGGTCAGATCCTTGATGTCCACAGACACCTTCTCCAAATTGAAGGCTACAAAACCAACTGTATCTCCTCCATGTTCACCATGGCTACTGAGGTAACTACTTTCACTTTTTCATTGTCAGTCTCCTTTCTGTTCCTATATGTTCTAATATACATCTTTTAAGTGATCTGATGGTCATACCATGTAATATTTTCCACTCGAGCATCTTTATCCATTAATTACTCCCTGTGTTTTCTTCAGTTAATATATTCTTGAATTTTGTGGTTAGTGTTGTATCTATTGCTGATATTCAATGTTCATGCCATTTATCTGCATGCTTTACATTTGGCACAACTATATGAACCATTGAATTCATTCCGAATTTTTCGTATGCAAATCAAATGACTATGTACTAGTTTGTATTTCAGTATAGTGACTCGTTTTCAGCTGACCGAGACTTTCAATCTTAGCATTTCTTTCAAGTCAGTATCCATTTAAGAGAATGGTCCAATATTTTTGGAATATCCTTCTCATTAAATCCCATTCTTGACAGACATTATCTATTAACACAGGGTTTCCCAAACCCAGTCCTCAGGGCTCCCCAACAGTGCAGGTTTTCCATATCTCCTTGCTGGAGCACAGGTGTATTCACTACTGACTGACACATTGTAACAGATCCACAGGTGGTCCTAATTATGTCACATGTGACCCGGAAAACCTGCAATGTTGGGGAGCCCTGAGGACTGGGTTTGGGAAACCCTGTATTAACATAATCTCATTTTTCATCTTAATGGATTTTTTTGATAAATAAGGGAATTTGGGTCAATATGTAAGACTTCTTTTATGGATTTCTGAATCAGATCATTACTATGAACTCTCTCTCTTAGACTACCAGATAATTCATCTGATCACTGTTTAAAGCTAGATATCTCAGAACAGTTATGTTTTAATTTTAAAGAATGACACTGTTTAATAGGCAGAATATATGGGTAAGGTACATAGTGTTCTATGCTGTCTCATCATTTGCAGGCATGTATTAAAAAAATCACGTTCGATATATAATAAAATTGAAAAGTGGTAATACATTAGTAGATATGCAAATTAATGTATCAGAGGAACAAGACATAAGAGCACTCCCAGCTTGTATTAAAGATTGCATAGAGTGGCATTAAATAAAACAATTGGATTTGCAATCAGTGTTAATCCCTAAGGAATAATAGAACAGTGTGACTCATAATGCATAAACTGTGGTATTTGGCTTTAGTTTGCTTAACAAACGTGATATCTCCTACAGTAGACTTTTCTTAAGTATCCTATCTTTTCCTACACCATGCAGAAACAAACATTTTTTTGGGCTTTATGCTTGATAAATAAGCCCCACAGAGTGGGTTCTGGACACCTTATAACTTTAGAAATTTTGAGATCTGTGTAATAAAGTCCCAAAATAGCTAAATTATTCCATTTTAATGTATTTCCTTGCCGAGGTGATTTGTTTAGAAGAATTTTTTTAAATGGAGTCTTTTTTAGACCATTTGCTCACAATAGGAAATTGCAATTAATTGACTAGTATTGATTGTTAAATACCCAGTTTGCATTACCTATGAATAGGAGGGCCAAGTGTGCATTGGCTTATTTTACAGTACAATATAGTATTTCAAATAATCTGAAATATTGTTTAGAAGATTATCCTACTCATGTGTCATAGTACAGAATCACTGCTTAGGCTAGCAATAGGTTGTAGAAGTTTGGGCTGTAATAAATTAAACAAACTTCTAGGTGTATATCCCTGGATTCCAGTTCAGGTATCTTTGCTCAGAAAGGTTAAAGTAAGACTTAGAGGGGAATTCAATTTATTGTGAGGTCCCATAAAAGGCCTGCATGATGTGTGACTACACACTACCGGTATGAGGCAAAAGCAAAAATTAGCAGAGGTTTCAACTCGCACACTGCAGCGGAGTGTCATCTAAGGCTAAGATTCAATTAGCCGCATTTTTCTAAAGCACAACGTGGCCCGCGCACTATTACCGCTAGTATGGTCATAGCTGCACATTATTACTGTTACTTTGGTAATTTCTCATCTAATTTATACTCGCAGCTATGTGAGACATGAGCAAAATTCCACGGAGAAATTACCACAGTATCGGTAATAATGTGCAGGCCGCGTTGTTCTAAAGAACAAGGTGGTTAACTGAATCTACCCCTAAATGTCAAAAAAATATTTATTAAACTAAAGGTTCTATGTTTAAAAATGCATTATGTATGAATCTGAGAAGATTGATGAGGAGGGTATGGTTACCCAAAACACTTCCCATGTTAAAAGAAAGCCCTTAGATGAGTCAGATGACTGTTATATAAAAATGTCTTCAGTAATGTGAGGTAAATTGAGGTCCAGTGTAAGGTAAATCAAAAGATTCCTTTTCATACTTTATATTGAAAAATGACTTGTTGTTAAAGAGGAATGACAGACATTGTATCAACTAGTAATTTCATTTTTTAAATTTGACACAAATCAATATCTATGTCGGACATCTAGGAGTGGAAAAACCCAAATATAGGGGCATATTCAATTTTTGGCGTGTCCCGCGGCGTTAAAAATATTACCGTTATTACGGTAATTCTATGCCAGATTTCAGCTTGCAGTTCCCTGAGCTGCGAGCTGAAATCCAGCGTTAAAGGTACCGTAATAACGGTAATTACGTGCACTATTGCCGTAATGATATGTATACATAAAAGAGCTTCTGGACAAAAAGCAAAGTACTATATAAGTCAACAAATAAACAGAAAAATGTATATAAAATCAAGTCTCAATTGACACTTCTCAAATGTCCAAATATATAGTATATGTCATAGTATATGCTCAACGATAAAATATGCGGGTCTCAAGGAAAAGGTAGGAACTGGTAATTACCTCTATAACAAAAAGGCCGTCCTTGTATTGTCCCCAGCAAAGTTCCTCGGTTGAACGCGGTCTGCGAGGATACAAAAGAAAAATGAATCCGTATCTCCGATCGGTACATATGGCTCAACCTCCGTGTTTCACCCATCAATAAAAAGGACTTCATCAGGGATTGTAACATTCAGTACAAAATGAGGGTATTTATAGCTTCCACCCTTCCATTACAGTTCTTGATTGGCAGACAATGTCAAGCAGCTGTACTAATATATGCAGGTGGCTGTAATGAAGTCTATTGCCACAAAGTCCAAAACGTTCAATATCCTTCTATATTTCTATATAGAAAGAGAGCAACCATACCATGTTATGAATTGGCAACCTAATAATACTATTGACACCTGAATTGTTGACTGTTACACAAGCTGACAGATGAAGGCCTAAAAGTAAACTGGTGCGAGATGGAATTGTCCTTGGGCTCACCCATCCACCCATTCGCTAAAAAGAACATGCACAAAGTTTAACAAACCAAGCACTTCAGCGACAAGGGCTGCCACTTTTGTGGCTGAAGTGCTTGATTAGCAGTTTAATTTTTCTTTTTTTTTTTAAAGTTACTATTGGTTATTTGGCTAACTGTGGTCTTGTTTCTCTATGTTAATGACCATGTCATCACCCTTCTCATCATCCTCATCACTGATGTCATGTTCTTCATCATCGCACAATATTAATTTATTCCCACTGGAAATATAAATTCTGTTGGTATTTGGCGGAAAGAACGATATTCTTCATGTTTGGGCCAGCGACCACCAAGATGAGCTTTTAGAACGGGTGGTGTTGAGGTCTTCACCTTTAGCAGCTGCCTTTCCTGTAGAGCTTTATGTGCTCACAGGTACTTGGATGCCCTCAGGTCTTAAACTCAGTGCAGTAAAAGCTCATCAATGATGGCCGCAGCGCAGATGGAAATGGAGGTGCTAGCCCAGACTGGAGCAGACGGTCCGTAGCAGACAGGCAAATCAGTATCCAAGTAGAAGTCTGGGTCACAAGAGAAACAGCAGAGTCCAGTATTCAAGCCAAAAGGTCAGGGCAACAGGCAAACAGGCAAGGTCCAAGGTACAGGCAAGGGTCACACCAGGAGATGAGGCAAACAAGAGTCCAACAGCAGGTCAGCAACAGCACAGGACTGCAAATGCTATAACCGGCAGGGAGGCCCAGTCAATACCCAGAGCAGCCAATAGAAACAGAGCAACCCAGCCTAACCTAATCAGCCCCAGGAGGCTGATAATAAATTACCTTTTAATGCTCACGCGCCCGGCTAATTTCTCCGCCGGGACATGGCGTTCTGACAGTGCAGCGTCCAGCCATTGACCTAGCAACGGTCAGGCCAGAAGCCAGAAGTGATGTCCCGGTCGTTAAGAAGACCACCGGGACGCCGGGGGCAGAGGAGAGCGAGCCGCGGCAGTTATGGACAGCGCCACGGCTCATAACACTTTATACATGATGCTCTTATACTTGTTTCCTCTTTCGCAAAAGCTTGCTCCACAGACAATTGTGTAAAATTACGCATAGTCGTCTTGCTTCCCTTCTGTGTCAATGTATCACCCCCAGCAGCAGCAGTTGTAGTGTACAAGGATGTTTCCTCAGAACCATTAGGGAATCCATTTGGAATGTGAAAATTGGATTTAGGACTACATATTAATAGTGAGGAGGTTGATGATGAAGTTGTTGACGCCAGTGAGGATTACAACTGTCTATCCATTTGGTTGGTAGATAATGCTGGGCTGCTTGCTACTATACACAATTTGCCACTTTTGGAAATAGGACTTGAATGAACTTGCTGCAAATGACGTATGAGGGAGGAGATGCCTAGATGACCAACGTTCCTACCTACACTTATTTTGAAATTACAAAGGCTACAGATGGCTTGAGAAATGTTGCCTGGGTTTAGATAAAAATATTTCCTTACACAAGATGTGGGGCTTTTCGCCTTATACCTTGGCATGATAATGCGCTTATATTGAGCATCCTGTGTTGCTTGTTACACGATCAAGACCTGTGGAATTATTGCAAGAACCTCGTGCATCATCATCAGTCCTGTTCTCAAGCTATTCGCTTTCCAGGGATCTCAGTGCATCAGTTCTCTGCAGTTCATCACCACTCAGTTGGTATCCTGTGTTACCTGTTCCACGATCAAGACCTGCGGTATTGTTGCAGGAACCTCGTGCCTCATAATCAGTGCTGTTCTTAGATATTCGCTTTCTAAAGACCTCAGCGCTTCGGTTTACTGTCGTTCACCTGAACCTCTGCATTTTTCTTCCAGCAGGCCTGCTCCACTCTACGTTTCCATCTCACCCTGCTCTAATCCCCTTAGAGAACTGTGACCTGCAGCTAGAGAGCAGCTAAGTCCATATTCCCTTGCGGGGATCCCTGGTGAATACCTCTCTACCGTTAGACTCCGCACCTCTCTGAGGGTAAGTCTATCTAGAGCCGGGCTTCGAGGTCTATTCCAAACTCAGGCTTCATGGTAGTTATCTTACAAATCTTATAACACAGCTCAAAAATATACTTCTGACAAACAAGAGTCATATTTTATCGGGGGGATGTGCTGCTCTGAGTCAAAGCAAGAACACCCTGTTTACTTTTTTGGGTTGTGTTTCTGCTGCTGGCCCGCACACATCAACAGCCTATTTTAAATATAGATTTCACTGAATGACCCGCCCAAATAAGCAAGTATTGAAAAATAGAAAATATTAAAAATTTTAAATGTTTTTTGGGGGGTCCAGTTGCGTGCTGACCCCTGCAAATACCCTTCTTTAAATTTAAATTTTACTGAATGACCCTTCCAAAATATAAATGTATTGAAAAATAGAAAAGATTAGAATATATAGCTTTTAGTGGGGAGGGGGTCCAGCTGTGTGCTGATCCTCACAAACAGTCTTATTTAAATATATTTTTTACTGAATGACCATTCCAAAATATAAATGTATTGAAAAATAGAAAAGATTAGAATATATAGTGGGTTTTTTTTTTTTGTGGGGGGGGGGGGGGGGGGGGTCAGCTGCATGCTGAAGGCCACAAATAGCCTTCTTTAAATATAGATTTCACTGAATGACCATTCCAAAATATAAATGTATTGAAAAATAAAAAAGATTAGAATATAATAATATATAGCCTTTTTTGTGGCATGCTGCTGAATCTCACATGCAAACACCTTTTTTTCTAAATTTATTTTTCTTGCCACTGCTCCATACAAGATTACTTTCAGTAGAAAAACTTTGAAGATTAAAAGACAGAAATCTGTTTGTTTTTTAGATTCTGCTGCTAAAAGTCTGACAGCAAAAGCACTGTTTTTCTCAAAGAATATAATAGTAGTTAGATCAGGATGATATCTATCTAACTCAGTCTGTATATATTATCTAGTACTATTATATATATGCCATGCAATGCATTAACAACAACCAGTAGCCACTAGTCTGTGTAAAGTGAATTTAAGATTGAATTTAAAAGTAATTAATTAGCAAACTATTGTAGCTGACTATACTCTACAGTAGTGTTTTACAATAATGACAGGATTCTATTGCTTACCTATATATCTGGTTCACCCTTAGCACTATTCTATGAGCAGTGCACCACAGCTAACCTCCTCCCTACATGCTGTCTTTTCTAAAATGGCACTGAAGAAATCGAGGGAGGACTATATATACATAACACGTGAATTGCAAAAAAAAATGCCAGAAAATGACATTTTGCTTTGTTTTTGAGATCCTAGTTTGGTGGGTGAAACCGAGTCATGATTTGGTTTCACTCTGATCCCCATCGCTGGATTCCGTCGGATTTCAAATAATCCTAATCGCTCATCTTTAGTAAACATATCTAATGTCTGCGGCTTTGTATTTAAAACACCATATCTGGTAATAGGTTATTGTCAGTAACTTCCCTTTCAGTGGCGCACGCAGGGGGGGGGGGGTTCTGGGTCTCCAGAAACCCCCCCTCCGCTAACTAAGTGCCTACCATAGTGGCACTGTCCTATATTGTATTGTATATAATACAGCACCGCCACGGACGCTTCTTTGGCAGCTCCGCGGCTGCTGTATAGGACAGCGCTGCTGAAACGGAGCTGCTGCCCATGCGCGGGCGCATGCACAGCAGCTCTCTCGTGAGTTTTTTTGCTTGTTTTTTTTTGGAAACCCCTGACAATCCTGTGTGCGCCCCTGCCTTTGTTGTCTGATTTATGTATTACATACCTCCCAACATTGGAAATTTCCAAATTAGCACATAGCCGAAACGTGACATGCCAGTGCCCCGTCAGAGGGAGTGTTAGGCTGTCTCCAACCTCGCTCCCATCAAATGAGGACTGTCAGACGAAATTGAGAAAATTGCAAGACATGCTTGTGTATGACCATCAGCTCGCTACGTAACTATGTTTAACCACAGGAATTGAGTTTTAAAATAAAACTCTTTAGCACAAACTGTACTTTAATACTACAGTATGAAAACTATGGTGAAGGAATGTTAAATATATAAAATACATTTTAACACACATAAACACCTCTCACATTCTCACTTCCTGTGGACTTACCCCAGTGCTCAGTGCATTTGCAGTCAGCAAGTTTAGACAAGAATGGGTGTCTAGCAAATTAAACCCCAATTTTCAAGGTCCTGACACACCTGTCTCATCACAATAATTTTTAATTATTTAAAAATATCAGTAGTAGTAGCTTGCAATAAAAGTAGTGTTTATAGATAAATTATTTCTAAACACTATTTTAACGCAAACAGTAAACCTCATTATACATTAGAGATCTCCAGAACATTGCATTGTCCAATATGTTTTACACACACTTTGTTTTTCCAGGTTTATTTACACATTTTGCCTTACAAGATTCAACTAATGCAAAAAAGCGATGGAAATTAATAAAACATGAAATAGTAAAATAACAGGATTGTAAAAGTGTTAAGTCCCTGATTTAATACTTTGTAGAGCCACATTTTGTTGTAATTACAGCCATCAGTCTGTTTGGATATTTGTTTACCAACTTTGTGCGCCTAGATTGGGGAATATTTGTCCATTCTTCCTTGCAAAATAATTCAAGTTCAGTCAAATTTTGTGGTGAGCGGCGATGGACTGCTCTCTTCGAGTCCATCCAAAGATTTTCTATTGGATTTAGATCAGGGCTCAGACTTAGCCAGTCAAGAACATTCAAGTTCCTATCCTGCATTGTTTTCTTGGCAGTATGTTTCGGGTCATTGTCATGCTGGAAGGTGAACCACCTGCCCATCTTCAGCTGTCTAGCAGAGGGCCTCAGGTTTTCCTCAAGAATTTGGGTGTATTTGGCAGCATCCATCTTCCCTTCAATCCTCTCCAATTGCCCAGTCCCTGCTGAAGAAAAACAGCTCCAGAACAAAATGTTGCCACCACCAAGCTTCACAGTAGGTATGGTATGTTTGCACCAAACATAGCACTTGAAGTGCAGTCCAAAAAGTTCTATCTTGGTCTCATCTGAACATACAACATTTTGTTACATGGGGGTAAATGTATGAATCTCTTGATTCTTCATCTCCGGCGTGTTCAGCCTCTTCAGCGCTTAAATTTAAAGCGGCGCTGCATTGTAAAGGGAAACTTCCCTTTACAATGCAGCGCCGCTTTAAATTTAAGCGCTGAAGAGGCTGAACACGCCTGAGATAAGGAATCCGGAGATTCATACATTTACCCCATGGTGTCAGATTCTTTCAATTGTTTTTTTTTGCAAAGTGCGAATGAGAATGTGGCACTTTCTTGCCACCCTGCCATACCGGACAACTTTGTGTACAGCTAGTGAAATAGTTGTCACATGCACAGACTGACCAATCTCAGTCATGAAGACTTGTAAGTCCTTCAAAGTTGCCATTGGCCTCTTGGTAGTTTAACTGATGAATATCCTCCTGCTTTCTGCTTCTTAATGATGCTTTGAACAATACTCATGGGAAGAGTAAGAGCCTTTGAAATCTTTTTGTATCCTTCTAACTTGTGAATTTCCACAATTTTATCCAGGAGCCCTTTTGAAAGCACCTTTCCAACGATGGTGAATTCTTTGCCTTACCATGCACTACTAGTAATGGCATCCTCAAGGAACAGCCTTTTCTTGTTTACATTTTAAGTGGTAGAGGGCACAGCTGAAACAAGACTATGGCTTAGAGTGGAATTTGGCACAGCTCTGAGGGTATATTAGTGTGAATAGTATCACCAGGGGTAAGGTAAGTTTTAAAAAAGAAATGGGTTTTTAGAGAACAATCTAAAGATTTGAAGGCTGTGGGAAAGCCTGATCGGTCATGGTAGGGAATTCCATAAGTGGGGAGCAGCATGTGAGAAGTCTTGTAGACGCGAGAGAGAAGTGGTGCAGGTCAGAGGTAGATCTAAGAGGGCGAGAGGGAGAATATTTTGATATGAGATTTGAGATGTATGAAGAGGGGGTTTTAGCTTTAATTGTTAAGACATTTTGTAAATGTAATTTTCACTTTGATCTTGAGGGTTAGAATTATAATGTGTAAATGCAGCTGGAAAAAGTTTGATTTCATTTATTTCAATTTCCATGGTATACTATGACAAAAGGTAATGATTTTGACAGGGTATGATGATTTTTCTAAAGGCACTGTAGTTTGACTACTGCCAATCTGTTTCTCCCTATCTTCATAATTGTTTTTCTTGTGTAGCCTGTATAAAACTTTATTTACTCATTACTGTAACATTCTTTGACTTAATATGATATAGAGATGTCCTTTCATTTACTTCATGCTTGATAGAAAACTATTCTACAGGTCTAAATAATCAGATGACATGTAATCTATGTTGGCTATTAGTACTATTGTATTATACTTTGACAGAAACAGGGATTGCTATAGCACTGCACATGCTGTAGCATAGATATAGATGTGCAGATAGAATTCACTTTAGTTTTCCTAAATAAAAGTTCAAGAAACTAATCAACATGTTCTTCACTTCTTCATTTACTTCTCTCCTTTATATCCCAGGCATCCAGTGGAAATAGATTCAATTCATCAACAGGATCTGATTCATGGGTGTGGAAAAAACACAAGGCTGGAGGAATGTAAAGAACTTTGGCAGTGATAAAAGATAAATGTATTGTATAATGTAATACCCTGCATATTTTTTTTAGCAAATGACCATGTACCAGACTGTTTAGTGTTTATCATGCAGAAAATGTACTTGTGATAAGTTGTGGTTTTATAATGTGGACAGTAATTTTTTTTATACAGAAGTGCTGGATATGATTTTTGTGCTTTCTTTAGACTCTATGTATTAATCCAACATGAAATGTGCATCACAAAATTTATAAGTGAACGCCAAGTGCTGGACTAATACTTGGCTTCCCGTCTACGGTTTGACAACAACCAGCTGTAGAATGAGAAATGTAGAGTAGATATATATTTTTACTGATGCACAACACTGTCATTACTTTCATCATTATACATTAAAGATGATGCTTTGGGGAATGTAAAGTCATGGGAACCACTTGTCACTAGTATTTTTTCCTAAAAATTGACATTAATGGGCTTAAACTAATCACGGCATAGCAGTAAGCAAAAAGAGAATAAAACGAAACAAAAATGAATGCACATTTGTTCTCCCATATCAGGAACTTAACACAGTTAACTTGCAATAATATTCATATCACATATAGTGAAGACAAGCTTGGATTTATGGAAAGGCCACAGGGGTGGCATAATTGTACTAGCAGCAGATTCCACTTGTTTCCTCATCTTTCAACATTTTGTTTTCACCTGACAACAACAAAAAATAATACTAATATTGAATTACTGATAGAGGGCCTGATTCATTAAGGATCTTAAATTAAGAAGTTTCTTATTTAAGTCTCCTGGACAAAACCATGTTACAATGCAAGGGGTGCAAATTAGTATTCTGTTTTGCACATAAGTTTAATACTGACTGTTTTTTCATGTAGCACACAAATATCAACTTTAAATTTCAGTTTACAAATAAGCTATCAAGCATTTGTGTGCTACATGAAAAACAGTTAGTATTTAACTTATGTGCAAACCAGAAAACTAATTTGCACCCCTTGCATTGTAACATGGTTTTGTCCAGGAGACTTAAATAAGAAACTTAATTTAAGATCCTTAATGAATCAGGCCCAGAATGTTTTTCTTTTATACAGGCTGGATGTGGTATATTCAGGAGCGGTGAGAAGTAACAGCAAGCGATTACAGCAATGGAAAAGATATATAAAGGCATCCGTGAAGTGCATTTTTAAAGAAATATTGGACTGAGTGTCTTTTGGAATAATTGCAGTCCTACAATGCCTTAAACCCCCAATCCAGTTTCCAATTTTCTCTAGCTCAAGCTCTGCCTGTTCTTCAATTCCTACGACTGACCCTTGGCTTTGTACTTTTGACTTTACAAGTTTTCGTGTGACCCCGGACCCCATCTATGTCTGGTGATCACAACTTTTGAAGCAGAATTTGTCACCTTGATTTATGAGAAGACGCTGTCATTTCTGGTCTTAAGCAGGTTCATCTCTAGTCTCCAGCTCAGCAGTTCTATTTCCTGTTTGACAGGACACCAGTGTGACAGTGCACTAGTGCCAAAGATGGATCATGTTTGGGTGGTGAAGTTTGAGAGAGCTTTTGCATCCCAAGCCACACCTTTGCACCCATCTACAGGAATTGGCTTCACAAAGTGTGCATGTACCGTCAATACAACTACTTGAAACATTAATATACATCAGAGCTATGTAGAGAATCACAACGTGTGTCTTGGATTTATTAATAAATGACAGTTGTAGCTTAACTTACAGTCTCATTTATTTGCTATGTGAATCTGTATGGTATCATCATCCCATGCTGAACCCTCTTTTCAGTAATCTAGCATTAACTTCATTAAAGAAAATATATATGTATTCTGGCAGACTGGCAATGCAGCAAACAGGAACTACCTAGTAAACTTGCTAAAAATTAAGGTATGTCACAATTATTTTCCTTCCAATAGACAATCTGCATTGAGGGTGCACAAGCCAAGTAAGAAATTAATTCTCTGCTTCCCAGTTACCCAAAAAGAGCAATCACAGTCCCTTTTGTACCTCACACAACATCTAGGGTCTTAATTTTGAAACAGTTTAGAAATGCAGTTTCTCAGGACACAAAAAGCTCTCAGTCCTGTGTCAAACTGCTAAATGTGGACAAAGCCACCTTTTAGTGGTTTACAGCATATTTATTTTGGCATCAGTTGTCAATGTTCCCATAGCCAGGGAAGAGAAATGGACGCAAGAAGAAATATCAAAAAAAATATACAATAGATCAAAACTGTATGATCCATGCAATGTGTTTTGACATAAACCTTCTTTCTTGCATCAAAATGATTGCAAGGTGCACACAACATTCAGGTAACCTGTTTCTAACAAAAACTCTAATGTGTGTGTTTCATCTACAGAAATTGTGCTTGTGCATGGGATTTGTATTTTAAAGATATAAATACATTATTTTCATTTGATCTATTGAGTTCTTGATGTTTCTCTCCAGCCATCACACAGAAGGACAAGAAACCAAAGAGGCCAGGTGACTACCTAAGTATAGTAGAGTATGCTTTATAGGCCACTATTGCAGGGGCATACTTTTATTAGTCTAATGCATAAATTGACCATTCATTGGATATATTGTGGTATTTTTTAAAATATCTCCTAACTACCATAGCTCTTCTTTAATTCTGCATTTTACCCAACTGTTTGCTGTTGGCATTCATTACTTTGGGAGGGTTTAACTGGAATCTTGGTTCTCTTTTTTTGGACAAGTGAAACTTTCATTTTTTTATTGGACTAAGCCTGAGGTACGCATTGATACTCATTTCTGCCATGAGTTGTACTAACTTATAATAATTTTAGTGTAATATGAGTAACCATTCTCACAGAGTATCCAAGGTATTTGGAATTTGCTAAGATAATGCAAGACTTTGGCTGTGAGACATGGCTTTCTTTACATCTTTAAAACTTTTTGGGCCTGATTCATTAGTGATCTTATCTCCCACTTTTTGCGGAAAATACAAAAATCCTCCCTGCGCATGCCCATAAAAAGGAGATAAGAAGGAAAATCTGTTGCGTAAGTTATTATTATTATTAATTTTTATTTATAGGGCGCCACAAAGTATCCGTAGCGCCGTACAAGGACAAACAATGGCACAGTACAAGGTGAAACAGCACAGTACAAGTAACAGTAAGCACTATAACTCTGGGGGCTCAGGCACAGCATGAAAGAGAGGGAGGGAGGGGAAAAGTGAGTACAGGCAGGTAACTATGGCCCAAGAGGGTGAGCATGGATGACAGGTTGAGAGTCACAGAGGGGAGCGGAGAGAAGCGAGAGGAGACAGAGGGCAGAGGGACTGAGAGGAGGTGAGCTGAGTAGCTGGAGAGCGCAGTTAAAAGTGATGGAAACAGAAGGTAGGAGAGCCCTGCTCAAAGGAGCGAACAATCTAAAGGGAGGGGAAGACAGACAGACACATGGATGAGACGGAGAGATGGGAGGAAGGGGGAAAAGGGAAGAAGGGATGAGAAAGAGTGGTAGCTGACCGGTGGGAGTTAAGGCATGAGACTGGAAGGCTTTAAGGAAAAGGTGGGTTTTTAATGTTCGTTTGAAAGAGGACAGATTAGGGGAAGTTCTGATGGAGCGGGGGAGCTTGTTCCAATGGAGGGGAGCGGCGCGGGAGAAGTCTTGGATACGTGCGTGAGAGGAGGTAATCAGAGGGGAAGAGAGGCGACGATCGTTGGACGATCGCAGTGAGCGGGAGGGAGTGTGAATAGAGATGTAGGGAGCAGTGGAGTTGGCGAGGGCCTTGTAAGTCAGAGTGAGGAGCTTGAAAAGGATTCTGTAGGGGAAGGGGAGCCAGTGAAGGACTTGGTAGAGTGGGGATACAGAGGTGGAACGGCGAGAGAGGAAAATAAGCCTAGCAGCGGCGTTAAGTACAGATCTAAGGGGAGCGAGATAAGAGAGGGGGAGGCCGATAAGGAGAAGGTTGCAGTAGTCCAAGCGGGAGATAATCAGAGAGTGGACGAGAGATTTGGTGGCATCCTGGGAGAGGAAGGGCCGAATGCGGGCAATGTTGCGAAGCTGGAAACGGCAGGATTTGGCGAGAGAGTGAATGTGAGGGGCAAAGGAGAGAGAGGAGTCGAGGATGACACCTAGGCAGCGGAGTTGGGGAACATGGGAGATAGATGAGTTGTCAACAGTGATGGAGAGGTCAGAGGGGAAGGAGGTACGAGGGGGAGGAAAGACAATGAGTTCAGTTTTAGCAAGATTGAGTTTAAGAAATCTAGAAGTTAAGAATTTCTTAAGATGAAAATTCTTCTTAACTGCACGTAAGACGTTCTCCGACCACTTAAGAAAAAAGGGTTGGGAAAGGGAAGGGAATGAGTGGAGATTGGGCGGAGATCGTACTGACTTAAGATGAGTAGGCATTTACCATCGGATAGATAAGAAGAAATGCTTTGCATTTTTCTTAACTTCTTGCTTAAACTTAAGGAAGCTTGGGGTCATGTTTAAGTCCAAAAAAGCTATAGCAACAGCGCTGAATAACAACACTAAAGAGTAAAAAGAGCATAATTCGTTTAAAACACTCACAAATAAATGTGCACAACATACATCTTAACATCTTCACTCTGATTTTTTTTTATTTTTGTTTTTTAACCATTAACCTTTGCAGGCAGTTTAAAGTTACGTCACACTTCACACCACTGCTGATTCAGTCAAACAACACCCCAAGAAGTAATTTTTATATGAGAAATAACATAAGTATGCAAATTGTGTTCTTCTTCCATGTTTTTAACAGCTCGAGAAGACACCGGAAATAGGGAGAGAAGCCCAGCATCGGTGGGTTCCCTAATGAAGAAACTTGCAAAATACCAGAAAAAAACAACAAAATACCAAAAACTCCCCCAAAAAAAACATTTTAGTTTATGAAAAATTTTGTGGTTCGGTTTAAGTTTTTTTTAAAAAAAAAAAAAAAAAAATTCTGTTTTGTTGTTTATTCCCGCCTCAAGTAACCATCATAGGAATTGGCGGAATAACATCCCAAAATATCAACTGAAGAAGGATCAGGCGGAACTGTACCGACTTTGAAACATTAAGGGATCAGGCTACATCACTAAAAAATAGGTTCTTGGAAAGGGATTATGATGTAGACATGATTGATAAAGCCTATCAAGAAATCAGTGAACTCGAGAGAGAATTGACACTCGCCTCGAGGAGAAAAATGACCACTGAGAATCCCATCTACCCTTTGTTCATTACTCAGTTTAATAGTGATTCTAGAAAATTTGAAAAAGTCTTACAGAAACATTGGCCTATCCTTTTGAAGGCTGAGAAACTTTCCTCTATTCTACCGAAAAGACCACATATTGTATATTAAAGAGCTAGCAGCAACCTTAGAAACAAACTGGTCCCCAGCTTCCTTCCACTAATCACCAAAAATTTGTCAGAGACATGGTTAGGGGAGAGCAAAGGAGGATTCTACCACTGTAATCGTTGTTTGACCTGTAAAACAACTGGGCAGATAAACACCGCACCCACAGATAGTTTTAGATCTCATACTATGGGCAAGGTATACAAAGGAAAAATAAGATTTTTACTCACCGTAAAATCCATTTCTCTGACTCCATTGGGGGACACTGCGAGACATTGGGGTGTAGTAGTGGGCTCAGGAGTCTTGTCACTTTAACTGCTAAGTCTTTAGACTCCTCCCCTGCTATGCCCCTCCTCTCCCGAGAGATCCTCAGTTTTGAATAACCAAGAGTGAACGTAAAGGAGGTAATATAACCTGGACAGGTCTTAAATTATAAAGAACCATAACCAAAGTTTTCACACACAGAACTATATACAGAGCAAGGGAGGGTGCGCAGTGTCCCCCAATGGAGTCAGAGAAATGGATTTTACGGTGAGTAAAAATCTTATTTTCTCTTTCCTGCCATTGGGGGACACTGCGAGACATTGGGGATATACCAAAGCTTCCTCAAGGGTGGGAATGCTCTGGACCAGCTGCACGCATAATCCTGCAACCAAAGCTTGCATCAGCCGATGCAAAGCCTTGACATCTATAAAATTTAATAAATGTGTGGACGGAAGACCAAGTCGCCGCTCTACACAACTGTTCCGCGACGCCCCGTGTCTAGCCGCCCAGGAGGCACCCACTGCCCTAGTAGAATGTGCCCTTAAGTTCTGCGGAACGGCTAGAGAAGCTGAAATGTAAGCCTCACGAATCATGGACGTCATCCACCGGGCAATTGACTGCTTTGAAGCAGGCCAGCATCTTTTATTGGCGTCATATAAAATAAAAAGATCTCTAGGCTTTCTGACCTGAGATGTATGGTCTACATAAATCTGTAGAGCTCGTACCACATCCAAGTACTGAATAGACCCTTCTGAAGAGTCTTTCTTTGGTTGGAACGCAGGGACAACAATTTCCTGATTTAGGTGGAACCTTAGGAACAAAAGATGGCTTGGTACAAAGGACCGCCCTATCAGCATGAAAAATAAGAAAGGGAGGATCACAGCGAAGTGCTCCAAGCTCAGACACTCTATGAGCTGAAGCTATAGCCAGCAAAAATACCGTCTTCCACGTAAGATACCGTAAGTCAATAGACTCTAAGGGCTAGATTTACTATCAGGCGTGTTTGTAAACACGCCGACTTTCGGCGGGTTTGGCGGCGGTTTAGCCATCGCCGGATTTACTAACTGTAAACCCGCCCTCCAAACAGCCAGAAATGATTTTTTGAAACCCGCCTCTTTAGAAAGCGCCATGACAGTTTCAACAATGTTCAACATACTAACAGCCGGATTTACTATTAGGGGGTTTATAAAGCCGCCGGAAAACCGCCATTCAAAAGACCAAAATGAAAGCGCTGCTTGTGAGCGGCGAGATTGTTCAAACAGTGTGCTGTTTGAGGTATTTTGTCAATCAGAACAGAAGGGAAAGGGCCATTTCATGTACGAAGTTCACTCCTTTGAGATTGTATATGTAAAAAGGCCACAGTGTCTTGTAATTTCAGTGTACCTTTTTTTTTTCTTGTGTTTTCCCACCATGCAATCTATTTACTGATTTCCACATTTGTTGTTTTTTATTTTTAAATTGCAACAAATCCTCAAGAATACTGGTGTTTGTCCAAAATCAGGATGCACAATATGTCATTACATAGTTATCCCTGAATAGAGTGTAAAAGCAATTCTAAATTTACTAAATAAAAAATGGGTTTCTGGCTGATGACTCCTCTGCTGCATCCTCAGACATCTGCACAGCACAAATTCAATGAGTCACATACCCACTAGTAGAGGTGTGTTATAGCGTACCTTTGTACTCTAGCAAACCAGGTTCAGGTTACTAGAATAATCTGGTGGGGTGGCTATGTATGCACCTGAAAAGAGGTCTGATATTATCCTGGCTGGCTGTTTGATACATAATCTAGCATTATATCAACTTACCCCACCGATTATTGCAGTAGACAGTGAACAAGTAGGGGTCCGTGTCTCATTTGGTGATGTGCAGAGCACACAGGGGTGGAGGCAGAATACAGACTGTCTCATTACAAGCAGCTTTACTTTACATGTAAGTGCATACTATGAGAAACATGTATTGATCTAAAATGTGTTGGATGTGAGTGTTTTTTTATTTTTTGCCCAAATGTTAACTTTTAAACAGAGGATAGTGTGTATTCCTCATGTAGTAAATGTGAACGTCCCTAGAAAGTTACAGGCACATGTCAATGTGTAAGTGAAATTAGTGCATTTTTCCCCAAGGCAGTATACTCTTGTTTAATTTGATGAAAAGAAAGACTGAGAGCATTGAAATTAAACAGCATTTATTACAGTTTAACACAATAAAGGTTAATTTCGAATGCATACACATGCATGAAAAAACATTAGAAGAAAGTAAAAAAAAAACCCACTAGTGCCGCCTTTTCGCAGGCACATCACCACCTCGGAAGCCACTCTCTCCTCTCCCTCGGCCACCCCTGGTGCGAGCACCTCTCCTTGGAGGATTACTCTGAGCTGATCTGCTAGGCGTACTAGCGGTACTGGTGGTGGCAGAAGAAATAGGTGCCTGTGGATGAAAAGTCACTGTAAGTATATATGATCTAATATGTTTGTATATTGCATTCTGAACACTGGATAGGAAAGATTATTCTTTTTTCAAAACAGATTGCTTCACAATGTTTGCATTTCTTCTCATATGCAACCTGCTTAAGGGTGCACTTTTTATCTTTGGAATAAACATTCTCAATTGGGCTATGTTTGGGTGATGGGGTTAGAAAAGCAAAATCTTTTTACAAACAAATATGATGATGCAGGCAGGCAAATGTTGCAAGACCGTGCTTTGGGATAAGCTAATACTATTTTCAATCTCCCTCTGTGTAGTTTATGATGGGGGAAACTTATAAAACTGCGTGTTTTTAAAGTTGCCTATAGAAACCAATCAGATTTACGCTGACATTTTGAAGATTTTGAAAACAAAATTAAAAAAAAAAAAAATTGGTTGCTATAGGCAACATCTGTAGGTTTGGAAACACGCCTGATAGTAAATCTAGCCCTATGTTCTCATAGCAAACTATATAAAAGGCAAAACATATAACATGGACAACAACATTTGAAAATAAAAACATCTAACTACATTATTTCTACCACAAACAGTGAACACGCACCTGCTTGCTCTTCAGAGGCAGAATCCCTCAATGAAGGTGGAGGTGTAGACCTGGGACTGAGCGTTAACTCTTGTGCATGCAATTCTGGATGTATTAGAAATAGCATATAATGTATTTGCATCAAAAAGCAAGTCACAAATATACTGATTTTTTGAAAAATGTGTTGGGCAAAATAAAAAAGCACTTTTAAAATAAAAAAGACACTTTTAAAATAAAATAGCACCTTAAAAATAAAAAAGACACTTTTAAAATAAAAACACATTTTCAATAGTGTTAGCGTAAAAAGGGCAAATAACTCACCAACTACTTGGCCAAACGAGGGCGAATCTGTGTCTTGCACATTTATCCCCTCAACAATCTCGGCCGGCATGATCTGGCGCAGCTCCTCCTTGTAACTAGTATATTCCATACGAAGAGGGGGGCCTCCACCCGTTCTTCTGGTTGACCTCCTTTCCGCGGCCATTTTTTCTTGAGTCTCCTTTTGATGTCAGAGAATCTTTTGCGGCAGTGAGCCACTGACCGCTTTAGTGGCCCCACCGCATTCACTGCATCACACACTCTAGCCCACAATTGGTGGCGCCGCCTTAGCGGAGTCCGGGCTGCCAGATTTCCTAATATCACCTCATAGCAGGGAACTATGTGGTGCACCAGAACACAATTTTCGTCGTGGGAGAAACGCACATTCCTCCCTGTCTTGGTCTTCCTGCCCTGTCCTGTCTCCTCAACCTCTTCCTCTCCCTCCTCTGCCCCCTCAACCTCCATCTCCCTCTCCTCAGCCTCTGCTCCCCTCCTCTCTCTGGACATATTCACAAATAAATGTGAAACACACAAAACACAGAAAGACGTACAAACACAAAGGACAACCTACACTAACTACAGACACACTCTCAACACAGTCACACACAAGTAACACAGACAAAGGACAAGTCAAATACAAAAAAATACAAGACAGAAAATAAATGAAAAAATAAATGTACAAAACTGAAAAATACCACAGGACTACTCACACTTCAAGCAGAATTCGCAACACCAAACCACCAAACTCCAACTCAATCCAACTCTCACCAAACCACAATCCTCCAAACTCCTGTCACAAAACTCCTCAAAACCCTATCAAAGAAAAAGTGTAAGGCCAGTGGTTTATATAGGGCTTGTGATGTAAAATCTCCTGACTTTGAAAATAGCCAATAGTAACAGGCCATGAGACATGTGTAATTTTCAAAAAAACCGCCTTCACACGAAAGCGCCGTCATTTAAAGCAAAAGCGCCATGGTCAAATCAAAGCCGCCAGCGGCTTTGAGCATTACAACCCGCCGTGACATCGCCTGCGGCTTCAAATTGAAGATCAAATGCGCCCATTAGTAAATCCGGCTGTTTGCAATGCAAACCCGCCGGAAAACCGCGGCGATGCATGGCGGCTTCTAGCCACCACGCATCCCGCCTGTTAGTAAATCTAGCCCTAAAGTTTCAAACGGAGGCCTAGAAAGAGCACAAAGAACCAGATTGAGGTCCCAGGGCTCGACAGGATGGCAAAAAGAAGTTTGTATACGTAATACCCCCTGTAAAAATATCTTGATGTCTGAATAATCAGCAATCTTTTTCTGAAAGTAGACAGAAAGGGCGGATATCTGACCCTTGAGGGAACCCAGACGTAAATCCTTCTGAACACCTTCCTGAAGAAAATCCAGAACGTGGGAAATCTTAAGAATGAAGAATGAAATCCCTTAGACTCACACCACGCAATATATGTCTTCCACACTCTGTAATATATGTAAGATGAAGAAGGCTTTCTGGCCCTAATCATGGTGGTTATAACATCCTGAGAGAAACCCTTAGCTTTAAGTATTAGGGTTTCAATAGCCAGGCCGTCAAAGCCAGCTGATCTAAACCTTGGTAAAGGAATGGACCCTGAACCAGAAGATCTGCCTGCATGGTAAGCCTGAATGGAGGAGCCCCTGTTAATAATAGTAGATCTGAGAACCACGCTCTGCGTGGCCAAAATGGAGCTATTAGAATGGCGGGAACCCTCACCCTCTTCACCTTCTTTTGGATCATTGGAATGGGCGGGAAAATGTACACCATCCAATATGGCCAAGGGGCCGACATGGCATCTACTATTTCCGCCCTCGGGTCTCGAGCTCTTGCGCCGTAGCACGGAACCTGATGGTTTAGACTGGATGCCATCAGCTCTATGTCCGGGCAGCCCCAACGCTCCACCAGTAGGGAGAATACCTGACTGTTTAGAGCCCATTCCCCACGATGAAGGGTATGTCTGCTGAGGAAGTCTGCTTCCCAATTCCTCACCCCCGGGATGTGAATGGCTGAAATCCTGCGGACCTGATGTTCTGCACATGCTAATATGCGACTGATCTCTCGCATGGCAGTCGCGCTGCGAGTGCCCCCCTGGTTATTTATGTACACCACCACGGCGTTGTCTTACTGAATTTGAAGAGGTTTTCCTCTTAGAAATACCTGGGATCCTATCAGAGTATTGTACACTGCTCTGAGCTCTAGAATATTTATCGGAAGAGTGGCTTCCTGAGGGGACCAGAAACCCTGAAGCCTCAGGGTTCCTGTTACTCCCCCCCACCCCAACAGACTGGCGTCTGTTGTGACTAGAGTCCAAGACCAGGTCTGTAAGGATTGGCCTCTCTCCAAGTTGGAACGGGACGTCCACCAGACAAGGGATAGCCTTGTGGGTGTGGACAGACGAACAATCTGTTTGTCTTTATTCTTCAAAGACCCTGACCACTTTTGCAAGATCTCTGCCTGAAGTGGACGGGAGTGAAACTGCGCAAAAGGAACTGCCTCGAATACCGAGACCATTGTCCCCAGAAGCTTCATGCAACTGAGTACCAAGACTCTCTTTTTCAATAGCATGGCTCTGGTCCTTTTCTGCAGAGCTAAGACTTTTTCTGTTGAAAGAAAAACTCTCAGAGACTGAGTATCGAAAAGCAGACCCAAGAAGCGCATCTATTGAGTTGGCACTAGAGATAACTTGGGTAAATTCAACACCCAGCCGTGACTCTGAAGAAACTGCATAACAGTCTTAATCTGTTGGGATAGAAGAATCGCAGACGGTGCCTTCAACAAGAGGTCGTCTAGATAAGGGATAATTGTTATACCCTTCTGGCGCAAAAGACTGGCCATGACTGCCATAATCTTGGTAAAGACTCTGGGGGTGGTAGCCAGGCCGAAGGGGAGAGCCCTAAACTGAAAATGCGCCTCTCCTACTGCGAACCGAAGGAGACTCTGGTGTCCCTTCCAAATCGGTACATGCAGGTAGGCATCCTTGATGTCTAACGATGCCAAAAACTCCCTCTTTTCTATCCCTGCTATCACAGAGCGTAGGGATTCCATGCGAAATTTCTGAATCTTCAGCTGCTTGTTTAGTGACCGAAGATTCAGGATGGGCCGGAAGGATGCATCTGGCTTTGGCACCAGGAAGAGGTTTAAATCTACCTCACCTTCCTCTGCTGAGGAGAGATCAGAGAGCTGATCTATGTCCAGACCTGCATCAGAAATGGCTCTCTTACCCCTCTGGGAAATAGAAACTAACCTATCTTCCCTGTGGGTAGACCCTGCCTGTGATGTGGAAGCATTCTCTTCAGACTGGCTGCCTGCAAGTGTAAGTGGGGTAGTGTTGTCACGTACCTCTGTTACCCGCAGCATCACGGCCATCAGTTTCTCCACAGCCGAAGAAAAGGATTGCATCCAGGGCGGTTCTTCCACTGCAGAAGACCCCTCCTGGGCTGAGCTGTCTCGTCTCTGAGCGTCCTCAGTACAAGCTGCCCAAAGGGTGTTTTGGTCTGTGTCCAACAGAAAGTTTTGTGTTACATTTAGAACAGGCATAATACATTACAGAAGGCACAGAGTGACCCTTGCCTTTAGCTGTCCCCTTCTCCGCCATTGTTCTGCTTTTTAAAATTATTATTAAAAGTAAGGCAGACAAACAGGGAGAATAATAAGTACTGGAGACTCCTAAACTAGAAAGTCTCTCACACTATAGGCACTCCTCACCAATGCAAAAGCCTGCATAGTACTGTCTGTGAAAATTTTTACCTCAAATAATTCACAAAAACAGATATAAACCTCCACACTGACTATTATAATACAAGCCTGTATCAAAAAGTCTGTCCGTAGAGGAAAGGCACAGCAGAGGCTAGAGAACCATTAAACCGATGTGTCTTCAGGTCCCCCTCACCAACTGACAGAGCTGCGCACGGGAAAAGAGCCTTGAAGGAAGGGGGATATCGAGTATCAACTCCTCCCCTTCCTTCTGTTTCTGCCCGCCCTGCTGGCCTCCGCTGTCTGGGTCCCATAAAGACCTGGCAAAATGACCACCCAGCAGCGCTGGAAGTGCTTAAGTATGCCCAGAAGCACTTATTCCTTGAAGCGGTCCGACTTACCTGCTACGAGTGTGAGCGCCGCTGTATCCCCCTTAAATGAAAGCTCGTTGTCTAGAGGCGAGCGGGGAAACTGCCAGCATGGAGGGCGGTGGGGGAGGAGAGGCTGTTACAGCATCGCTCCCTCTGACCGCTATGGAGGCATCTTAACTGTCGCGGATATCCCGCTAAACTGTCTGCACCAAACATAATTGCACAGCCTTGTTTCTATTAAATTACACAGCCCCCCTCCTATCTATGGAAATGCCGGCAGTATGTACAAGGTAACAGAGCACTAGGCTTCTGATACCTGCGCTGGGATCCCCAGAGAGCAGCGCTAGGTCTTACTCACTGTTTTCCTGGGTCTTTTGTACTGAACCCTGCGCTGTACCTGTATAAGGAAGAAAATAAAAACATGAAAACCTATAACTAAAAGGGTATAGGCAGGTGCCTATACCCCAGTGACCTAACTCAAGTCACTTCAAAAAAACTGAGGATCTCTCGGGAGAGGAGGGGAATAGCAGGGGAGGAGTCTAAAGACTTAGCAGATAAAGTGACAAGACTCCTGAGCCCACTACTACACCCCAATGTCTCGCAGTGTCCCTCAATGGCAGGAAAGAGAAAGATAAGATTACTTGTGACTCAACTGGAGTGATCTATTTAATGGAATGCACATTTGGCCTACAATATGTAGGGCGCACTATCAGGACTCTTCATACTAGAATTTCAGAACATTTACGTAACATCAAGAATGAACTGGAAGTACATAGTGTTCCACAACATTTTTTCAAAATCCACAATCATGACCCCACTCTATTAAGGTTTATGGGAATAAAAAAGTCGCAAAAAAAATAAAGAGGGGGGACTATATAGGAAGAGTATCAAAAGAGGAAGCCCGGTGGATTTTACGATTTGGATACTCTCTACCCTAAAGGTCTGAATGTAGGTTTTGATTTAGGTACCTTTTTATCTAGCAATTATTATTTTTTTATCTGGTGAAAACTGTTTAACTACACCCTACATAATTTGTATTTATACTGTTGTTATCATGTGGGAATAAAATACAATCATCGTGACAGTTTATATTTTATCTAAAGCACTACCTTTTTTGACTATTATTCCTTGCTTAGATCATCTATTATTTGGAACTGTGTATAATGTATTACATCATACAGTCTAACCCAATTCACATAGTGGACAGTATGATTAGGTAAACAATTCAAATGTCGACTGTATTATTACATGTTTAGGGATAGGGATAGGGATATGTTTAACGACAGAGATAGAGACAGGTCTAGGGACAGGGTTAGGGATAGGGACAGGTCTAGGGACAGGATTGGGGAATGGCATAGGGACAAGGATACGGACAGGGTCAGGGATAGGGATAGGAATAGAGTTAGGCATAATACTGTCTACATTTAATTTTGTCAACCTAATAGATGCTGTCTACAGTGTACTGTGGATGTCATTTTATTGTTGACTTTATAACCCTCCCTATTCTTCTACCCACAAATCATTTTATGACAATCCTGTAGCTGTCGAACACAATTATTTATCACACCTGGGTGTTGTCTCATAATCTGTTAAATAATGTTTACTGATGCCGACGCTGTCCGTCTAATGAGCTCTGATACTGCCACTGCTGTCCCCTCACCAATTTACTGCTGCTGACCCTCTCCAATGAATTTGCTGCTGACCCTCTCCAATGTATTTGATGCAGTGCTAACTCTCTCCAGTGTATTTGCTGCTGACCTTCTCTAATTTGTCACACATGCTGCCTAATGGGTACCTACTTGAAAGAAAATGTAATTGATGTAGACATCTTCAATGAGGGTGATGATTGGTTACCATTAAGGAAGATGACCACTGTTATCTAAATGCCCAGGATTCATTTGTTAACATCCCTATCTAATATCCAGTTGGACAACCAAAAACCAAAGTGTTGGCTTTTGTGGGGGCCCAAACAAATTAAGCACTTAAGCCACAAAAGGAACAATGACTGTCGCTAGAGTACTTGATTTGTTAACCTTTGTGCATGTCGTCTTCAACATATCGGTGGGTGGGTGACCCCAAGGACAAAGCCATCTTGCACAATTTTGACTCCTCCATTTTTCCCTAAGAATCTTCAGTAGCCTTTGTTGTAGTATATTCTTGCACCAAAATTCCCTTTTTGGGGGGGCTTTTTGTAACTCATTGCAACGTCTGACTGCTGGTTGGGTGATCAATATGCCAAATTCTGTTCTCTTAATTTCTCAGAATGTGGACTTTCAAATTAAATTGCATTGTCTTGCCAAGGCAGATGTTTGGCAACCAAATCTGCATCAATGTGAGTTATACATACTTACTTGCATGAGAAGGTCAACTGTTGTCCAATCTGAACTGTCTGGTTTACATATTTGTTACACTTCACTAATATAACATATATATATATTATTTATACATTCCATATTTATATACATTCCATATTGATATACATGACATATACTATACATGATATATTGCTATAGTTGCAAATATATATGAGTGACGAGTCCCTTTGTTTGATTCACAAGAACAGCATTACAGCACATACTAATTTCTTTTCAGTCAGATCTACCTTACTCATACCATAACAAGCATTTAAAGTATTACAAGGTGTTTGAAACCTCTGGTCTTGGCTCTCTGTGTATACTCTGCCCAACGATAAGTGCATAGTAAATCAATAGATGAATTTGCAGGCCACCTTCATCTATTTAGTTTTATCAATGTCCAACTGTATTAATTCTACCACTGTCTATCCAATGAACACTGCCTGTTTCTGTAGCATAAGTGTCTATGATGTATGCTCTGTTACTTTCCAAATTTATTGTATGCCTAGTCTTTGAATATTTGTTTATGGGTGCACTCCATCTTCATCGATCATCATCCAAATTTATTTATATAGCACCATCAAATTACGATACACTTTACAATTGAGTATCTATCTACTTCTCTAAATCTCTCCTCATGCCGCTGTCAATCTTTGCCTAGTTGATTGCTTAAAGACATAGTGCATATTCCCTCTTTCCTGAATCGCACTTTGAATGATTAATGAAGTTATAAGTGCTTTTTTGCAAGGCTGCCAGATAATCTATTGTGTCCCCTAGTCTAGGGATTGTATCTTTTATTTAACTGTATTTATGCAATATATTTGTGCCACTGCACTGTAACTAATTTTAGCCAGCCAGATCGCTGCAGACTTTGGTCAAAATTGTTGAAAATTGGAACCGTTGTGAAGGGATCATTAGAAAATAGACTGAAAATGACCGGAAATTAATGTTAATGCTGTAAGTAGTAATATAGGAGCAAAAACAACATGACATTATTTTAGCTATTTTTCAAAATTTTCAATTAAATCCAGATCCAAAACCATAGCCTTTCTCATTTGTTCAACAAAACTGGTGACAAATCTGAAACACGAGGTTGGGTTAGAACCGTTACTGGTTCTAACCCAAAAACATGAGAATTAGCGCACATCTCTAATATTTACTTTATTGCATTAGTTCTTAATTGTAAGTTGGGTATTATTATAGGAAGTCTAATAACAATTTGTATTATGGGGTATTTACATTCCTGATCTCTTGGGGACATATATAAAAATAAAAAAGTACAGAGTAAGAAAATAAAAGTCAATTTTCTTATTTTGTGATCATCCTCTTCATCAGCTATTTATATAGCGCCACTAATGTCACATGATTACATTTACATCACATTACATTTTCACACTTTTTGATAAATTTTGTGTCACTGTAAATTCATTTGGTTAAAATCACAAAAATAATGTAAAAGACAGCCCCTTAGTATCATACTCAGTCACAGGACATTATGTAGACAAATTGGCTCCTATTGTAAAGCATGACAATGTACGTTTGAAGAGAGTGTAACACTGTTCCATTTAACATTAGCACACAATGTTATTTGATACAAGAAGCACTCTGAACACTGCAATACAGCAACAACCCAGACAAGAGAAGACATTGAAGGAGGGAGGATAAATTGAAGTAAAGGGGCAGGAAGGAGGCAGCTACTTAGGAAATATAATCAGTATCCTCTAGAATTTTCATTACCTGTGCACCCATTCCCAGAAACCGCATTAGGTATTGGATTAAGGTGGGCAACCAGGAACATGCAGCGGAACTTGCGGTTCTCTGTTCCACCCTAAAACCACAGCACCAGAGGCACTAACTAGAATCTCTCTCCTAGACCTAGGTTTTACACCACCACCACCCTTCCTCATATATTTACTACAGAGCTGCTCTTATAAGATCAACACTGCTATAACACATTTAAAGTTCCCTACAAATAAGGGCTTTTTATGCAAAATAGTTCATTACATTAGACCTTCAATTACAGTACAACTCTGGACCTCACCATGCCCAAAAAAACAGTCCTATTAACACTAGATAAAACCAGTAACAAATCTAATATGAGAAACACCAACCAAAACAATAGGGGGTAAATGTATCAAGCTGCGTTTTTTTCAACGATTCAAAATCTCTGCTCTGCAAATCGCGAGAGATCTCCAGCGATTTTATGTGCAAAATCAAAATATGTATTAACCTGCGATCTTGACATTCCGAAATCCAATCTCTGGCAATTTGTGTAAAAAATAAAACTCCTATCTCTCCCATGTTGTAGTTAAACTCGCCAAGATTAAACACAAACTCGCCCGAGTTTCAACAGAAACTGAAAGATTGAACAGAAATAAAAGCATGTTACTTGAGCTATCTGGTCAATGTTATTATAACAGGAGTCACATTGGAAGTTAAAGAAAGAATATAGTACTTAGATAGTAAGCCTATATATATATATATATATATATATATATATATAAAAAGAATGGAGGAGGAGGCGCACAATAGTGTAGTACAGTAATAAAAATGAATTCACACAAGAATACAAGATGGAATCATATCACCAGTGGAGAGATAAGCACAGATTGCATCACCCAAATACAATAGTGAGAATGCACGCGTACCAGATATAAACTTAATAGCTTATCTCAATTCAGTCACAGTAACTGAATATCAGGTCCCTCATAGAATGTGAAGAGGAACATCCAAAACACACTTGTATGCGTACCGGATGTCAAAACTTTGGAGCTTGTATATAGCGAAGTCCCACAGATAATGGACAGGTCACACTTGCTCCATATCCGGATGAACAGCTACTGGCCTCAAAGAATGAAGTAAACAATAGACCAACGATATAGTATCACAAACAGCACTTTAATATAAAAAAATAGTAGCCACTTGCATATCGAGTAGCAGATAGCAGACCTATCGGAATATGATCAGCTCCCAATACAGTGGGGAGGACGATTAAAGTTCTCAACGCGTTTCGTCTGTAACAACAGACTTCATCAGGAGAAAAAATGATTGTCATTTTTTCTCCTAATGAAGTCTGTTGTTACAGACGAAACGCGTCGGTTGATCAACTGTCTTTTTGTTTTGTATACATATATGGACATTTATATTGCCACACAGCTGGTACCACATACAGTATGGGATATATCGAACGCAGGTTTATTGCCAAGCGGCTGGTACCATATATAATGTGGGATATACCGAGCGCTGGTTTTTTTCTTTCTCTGGTTTTGTTTCATATATATATATATATATATATATATATATATATATATATATATGTATGTATATATGTAGGAAAATACTTATATTCATTACAGAAATTTGCACCCATCATGTGTAGGCGTTGAATTTCTTCTTGGTAAGGGACATATTTCAAAGATAAGTGTATGTCAAAATAAGATGCATCTCAAGGGGAAGGGTTGCTTAACGTGCATCTAATGAATGCCCGTTATCTGCCTCTTGAAGTGCAAGAGGCTGCAGATGTTAGCTACACGCATTTTAAAATAATGGTACAATTTGGGCATATAGCAGTGAAACACGTTTTACAAAATGTGCAAAATTGCAACATTCTGAAACACTTACATCCAACTCTAAATTAACAAATGCAAATACGTAGATGCATACAGATGTTGCACAGACATGCCAGCCACCAATGCCTATTTTTGTCCGAGGATGATAATGCTGATGGCTAAGAATTTCCTTTCCACAAGCACTTTACTCACCAGTAGCTACAATACTTATTCTGCTACTTTAAGTATCAACTGTTCCCCACACCCCTTTTTTATTGTAAAAAAAAAACTTTACCTTCTGTTCCATTTCATTGCAATTCATTTATTTCTGTCAATATGTTGGTGCTTTATAACTAAACGATAATAATAATTAGAATAATAATAGTAATGTAGCACATACTGTAGACTGGCAAAAAAACATTACAGAAATTTTGCACAACTAATATTTGTAAAATCCCTTGTAAGCTAATTTATAAACATTTTTGCCCCTCTAAAACATTAATCATGATTTACTTAAACTTGCATTGTGTTATATTAGCATTGACCAGCAGTCTAACAGTGATGTGTTTGCTAATCTTGCCTATAGGAAGCAGCGTGTTGTTTCTGGGGATTTTCAATTCAAACTCGGGTGAGTTTGCAAAATCGCAGCTTCATACATTTGGCGATTTATATACCTAGAGTGACAAAAGGACGGGACTGCAATTTGTAGCGATTTCGAGAATGGCGATTTTATATCAATTCACAGTTTAATACATCGGCGAGTTTAAGAGACAATTGCTGAAAATGCAAAATAACCGCTTGAGACATTTACCTCCAGATTTGCACTTTTTTTTCTCTCCTCCCCCCATGTTTCTCCCTACACACATCTCACACAGAGAACACCTTATCGAATAATACTGCACCATGGAACGCCAAAAGAAAAGCCTCACCAGCTCTTATGCATTGTACATTTAATAATGGAGAATTTTTTTTTTCCTTTTCTTTTCTAATTGTCTTTATTTCTTTAATACATACAGAGTAAAGGTAATTTAGGAAAGTGCAAATTTGTGAGCCCACATTGTAATTGTCGTGCACCTATTTCTGCACATATGAGCACCAAGAGAGCATAGGTGCAAAATTTGGGGAGGGGGGTGATGAGAGGAGCTAGGCTGCATCGGGAGCTCCTTGCTGAATGTGGACTTAATGCTCATGTTACGGTGCCCACGTGCAGACATGAATCTCTGTATTACAGGATGATATTGTTAAATTAGATACAAGTGATGGAGAGGGAGCACTTAGTTGGATATTTTTCTTACAAAGGGGCCTTATTTCAGATGTCCTCAGAGGTGGTGGAGATTCAGTGGCTTCATCCTATACTTTAAATGGCTTTGGAATCTTTTGGGTGCATTTCTTGGTATATTCAAACCATTAATATAAAAATAATATAATTAAAATGATGGCACATGTAAAAAAGACAGTTCCGCTGGTCCCTTACTGTCATGAATCATTTAATATATAAATGCTGTTGGAGCAACCAGTATTTTAAGAGAAAAATAAAACTTGTGAAGTTAATGAATGGGTGGTTTTAAAGTGATTGTAGGCTGAATATGAATTATACTTCTTTCACAAAAGTTGGTGCAAAGTGCTCTTCCAAGGGATTCTCAAAAATCTGAATGTTGGTGTATAGCTACATTGTATTGGGTGGAATATTTCACTTAATGCAAATGCATAATGTCAATGGACACTTTGTTATGTAGACTCTTGCACTAAAGTAAGGACGGGAAGCAGCTTCTAGATCAGTTGGTTTAGTCTCAGTTTAAACTTCTAATTTATTGTTTTGGATCGTAAGAGAACATGATAACAAACAAAGGCATAAATTGGAAAACTTTCTTTGTATTCATTAAGTTGGATAAAGTAAACTTAATAGGGGAGTGGATTATATTAATGCACTTACATGTTTTTTTTATTTATTTACCTAAGGTGTGACAGAGATGAGCACCATATTGGTGAAGACATCCCCAGAACTGTCACTTCCAACTCTCAACATGCTGCAAAGTGCAATTTGCGACATTCATCCAGCTGGTGGCAGAAAGAAGAAACAAGGAAAACAAAAAGGAGCTACATTGAAACTGAAATTATATGTAAAATGTTTGTTTTTTTTACAAATGACTACAAGATTTGATATAAACTGGTCTTTCTTAATATTGTTTTTCTGATACATATTGGGCTTTATTTATGAACTGGAGAAATGCCCACTATGTATTAGAAAGATGGTATTAAGAAAGACCAGTTTATACCAAATATTGTAGTCATTTGTAAAAAAAACCCAACATTTTACATGTAATTTCAGTTTCATTGTTGCTCCTTTTTGTTTTCCTTGTTTTTTCCCAACCGTTCTTTCTGCAACCAGCTGGATGAATGTCGAAACTTGCACTTTGCAGCATGTTGAGAGTTGGAAGCAGGGCCGGATTAAGGGAACGGAGGCCCCTGGGCTAAGGGGGCCTCCATTCCCCCGTGAGGGCCCCCCCGTGATCCAAGCCCCCCTTCCCCGGCACTTACCTCCTTTTCCTCCTTCTCCGGTGCGCTGTACACTCTTTACTGAGGAGATCTCGTGAGAGTGAGACTCACGAGATCTCCTCAGTAAGGAGAATACAGCGCGCCGGAGAAGTACTGCAGTGAAAGTGCTCAGCAGCACTGATCGGGCTGGGGGCGCCCCTGCCCCCGACCGCTCAATAATGCTGCTGAGCACTTTCAAGGGCCCCCTGGATGCCCGAGGCCCCTGGGCTGTAGCCCAGTTAGCCCTATGGTTAATCCGGCCCTGGTTGGAAGTGACAGTTCTGGGGATGTCTTCACCAATATAGTGCTCATCTCTGTCACACCTTAGGTAAATAAATAAAAAAAAAAGTAAGTACATTAATATAATCCTATTAAGTTTACTTTATCCAACTTAATGAATACAAAGAAAGGTTTCCAACTAGTGCATTTGTTATCATGTTCTCTTAAAATCCAAAACAATAAATTAGAAGTTTAAACTAAGACTAGACCAGCTGAGCTAGAAGCTGCTTCCCGTCCTTCCTTTAGTGCAAGAGTCTACATAGCAAAGTGTCCATTGACATTATGCTTATTTACATTTTTTAGATGTTGGGAACAATGGCTAGCCTAATAAACATGGAAAATCGTGGTGCAGCCATTGTCAGGAAAGGGTTGGTAACATAATTAATAAAGCTGAAACACAAAAAATCCTGTCTTATGACAAAGCCTGTCAGTTGAACAAAAAAAGTGAAAAGCTGAGCAAACAATGACAAACTATGCCACAAGAAAGAAAGAAAGCCCTGATTGTTATTGGTTTGTTTTGCCATACTTTACAATGACGAAAGCTATTTAATGTATCTCTATATTTATGATACCTGCAGTTCAAGTCGCATATTCATTCACTTGAAAAATATAAGCAGTATGTCAGGTGCCCTACTAATTCCATTCTCTAAGATGGCACAATCACCTCTGCAGGATTCAAATCACTGGAAAGCAGCAATCAAGTTGTCACAATTCACAGCAGGGAATATGGCTCCTGAGTTTGTCATGCAGAAGAAATACAGGAACAAAGTAGATGAGCTCTGTGAACTGAGATCCAGAGAATAGTCACACTGAACAGCAGAACTGGATGCTGGATGCCAGCTGCTGGAAAGGATAGTAAACTCTGTGAGCTGATATCCAGGAATGAACAGAGCTGAGTCAGACATGCAGATATACGGGAACAGGTAGGCTGGAGCCAGGGCGCCAAGTCTTCACACAGTCACGGCTGACAAACAAAGAACAGACAACTGAGTGTTGGCCCAGGTAACTTAAATAGTGAGGTAATGACAGGCTGGACGCATGGGAGCAGAGAGGAGGCGTTCTAAATGATAGGACGGATCTGCGCATGCGCAGACCCGGAACCAAGCTGGCCGCCACCATTGGATGGACATGGCTCTGAGCGCTGATGGGGATCCCCGCATTTGGCAGGTGAGAGTATCGAGCCCCTTCTAATGGGGCAATATGTGATATAAGTCTTAATGCAGTGAGCAACAGCTCAATTAACAACCTGATGCAGCTTGTGCATTAAATCTACGTAAACTGCATTAGAGACTGACTAACTTGCAGGTGATGAAGTGTTAACACCGGAGGCTAGTTACCACAGGCCTATCTAAACAACTCCCTGGCACAAGCAAACTGCTATCTTATTTAACCTGTGCTCTGAATTATAGCTTTGTGGATTGACTTACTGTGTATGACCCTGGCTATGGACAATAAATATTTCTCACTCTTTAATCCTTGGCACCGGACAATGACTGTTCTCAACTTTATTAAACCACTTAAGTGTCTGTGTTATTGCTTGCTTTACTTCTTTTACTGTTGATATGGCCGTACAGAGACTTTTCATGTTGACATTTTGGTTTGCACAGTGGATTTATCTGTTCTGTGAAAGTGTTCCAGTACAATATCTACTATTATTTCACCAACTGTTGTATTGTCTCCTGCTACTGAGATCCACCCATAAATATCATAGGGTTTGATACAGTGATTTACATGACTCCACACACAGCTCCTTAGGTCAGCATTAAACCTTCATTTTTGCCTACTTTGTGTTACAAGCCGCGGCGGTGCCCAGCCGCCGCGACCCACTCACCTGCGTCCCGGCCGTCGCTATGGCGACCGGGACGTCACTTCCGGCCCTGACCCGGCCGTTGCCGGGGCAACGAGAAGACGCTTCAGCGATGCGTCCCGGCAATGAGAGGAAGCCGGGCGCAGCGCTCACCATGTTCTAGCCTGTGGGCTAATTAATGCAGCCTATTAATTATGCTGGGGGCTGTGTCTAATTCAGAGCTAGGCTCTGATTGGTGGCCACTGGTATTTAAGGCAATGAGGTCTGCTGCCTCATTGCCGGTTATAGCTCCTGTGTTCCAGTCTGCTAACCTGCTAGTTCCTGTGCTGTATCCTGATATCTCTATTTGACTTCCCGTGTATGACCCTTGGCTTTGATTTGGACCTTGCTCGTGTTTCCTGTGACCCTGATCTTTGGCCTGTTTACCCGTTCTGCTATTTGCCTGTGAACCCTGACCTCAGCTTGTTCATCGATAATGTTGTCTGCTGCCGGCCCTTGACCTCTGCGTGGACCTGACTCCTCTTGCCTGGGTTCTCCCCAGCTGGTACGCACTTCACGACCCTCTGTCAGTCTGCGGCCCAGTCTGTCCCCACCATCAGGGGCTCCAGTGAACACCTGACTGGCAGAGTAGATTCCGGGTTGTGTTGTGCCGGCTGGAGGGGTTCCTAACATTATAACCGGCCCACTCACGGAGACAAGGTTGGAATGGATGCAAGTGGATCCTCACCGTCTCCGGCACAAGCCCTAGCAGCCCATGTTGAGTCCTTATATCAGATGATCCAGGGATTGGCTGAGCGTCTGTCTGTTCAAGAAGAAGCCGCAAAGTGTCACAACCCACTCCAAGTTCCGTCTGTGAACCTAAGATGAACTTGCCGGATCGCTTCTCTGGAAATAGGTCCCTGTTTCGGAATTTCAGGGAGAGCTGCAAGCTCTATTTCCGATTGAGACCCCGCTCCTCCGGGTCAGAGCATCAAAGAGTTGGGATTATCATTTCCCTTCTACAGGGTGACCCCCAGTCCTGGGCGTTTTCCTTGCCGCAGATCAGTCCTGCCATGCAGTCAGTAGACGCTTTCTTCGAGGCGTTAGGTCTACTATATGACGACCCGGACCGTACTGCCTCCGCTGAAACTCATCTACGGGCCTTGAAACAAGGCCGGCGCTCGGCAGAGGAATACTGCGCTGAATTCCGTAGATGGTCACCTGATAGTGGATGGAATGATCCTGCCTTGCGGAGTCAGTTCTGTCTTGGCCTGTCGGAACAGGTCAAAGACTCTTTGGTGCAGTACCCATCTCCTACCTCTCTGGAGGATCTGATGCACCTCTCCATTAAAATCGACAGGAGATTTAAAGAGCGGAAAATCGAAAAGGAGACATCATCACCTCTATCCGGCTTCATTCCTGTTCCCACGGTTGGTGAGGAACCCATGCAATTGGGGGCGTATTGTCTCTCCCCTGAGGAAAGAGACAAGAGAAGATCACAGGGCCTATGTCTCTATTGCTGTAACAGATTCTGGATACTATATTACTAATCTTGATTAGCACTGGCTTACCTGAGGTGCGGAGTCTAACGATCTCCCCGGTGTTCACCAAGAACCGCCGCAAGGCGGGGTGGGCTTCGCTGCCAGGAGTCGCAGGTCGCGGTCCCCAGGTTCGCCTCAAGATGTAGTACAGCGGAGTGAAGCGGTGGTAGCGGAGTCAACAAGCCGGTTCGGTACACAGGAATGGAGTCAGGCAGAATCAGAAGGCAACTCGGAGTCAACAAGCCAGGTTCGGTACACGGGTCACAAGAATAGGAGAATGGTCAGCAAGCCGGGTCGGTACACAGGGATAGGAGAGCCAGGGAAGTCAAACAGGCAGAGATCAGCACACAGGAGACACTGGAAACAGGAAGACACTGCAATCCACGAAGAGCAGGAGTCAGGAACAGGTAAGTGTTGCTCTGACACTCAGCCAGTGTCAGAGTGAGGTTTTTATACTGAAGGGGATTCAAAATCCCCGCCTCTAGGGTTGTGGTCATGTGACCGCCTCCAGGTGCGGTCACATGGTCCTGAATGCGGAAGTGCGGCTGGACGGAGCGGCGGGGATCAGGTAAGTCCATGACAATTGCGGCACAAAAGGCCACTTCTCCCGTTCCTGCCCGAATAAGCCGGGAAAAGAGCATGCCTAGGGAACGAGGGGAAAGTTCACCTAGGTCTGCAGATTGTCTCCCCGAAAAACGCCGTATTGATCCCTGCACAGCTCATGTTTAGTGCTCGTTCAATGGACCTGTCCGCCTTCGTTGATAGTGGAGCTGCAGGCAACTTCCTGGACATCGGGTTCGCCCGCGCTGCTAAAATTCCGATGGTAAAACTCAAGTCCGCTATTACTGTCTGTGGATTAGATGGAGGTCCGTTGCCTGGTGGCAAGATTTCCTGGGAGACCTCGCCACTACAATTAAAAATCGGAGCTCTCCATTCAGAGTCAATAACTTTCCTTCTTATCGATTGTTCATCAGTTCCCTTGATCTTGGGCCACCCATGGCTTTCCCGTCATAACCCTGTCATGGACTGGGTAAAAGGAGAAATTGTCCAGTGGAGCTCTTACTGTACACAGTCCTGCTTGTCACTGCCCCTGCGGGTGATTCAGTCTATTCCGGAGCAGCTTCCCTCACAATATCATGAGTTCTGGGATGTGTTCTCCAAGAAAGCTGCTGACACCTTACCACCTCACCGTGACTTTGACTGTGCCATCGAGCTTATTCCTGGTTCCAAGTTGCCTAAGGGTCGCCTGTACTCTCTCTCTGGTCCGGAGACCAAGTCCATGCAGGAATACATTGAAGAAAATCTGGAGAAGGGCTTCATCAGGCCATCTAAATCTCCCGTAGGAGCAGGATGCTTCTTTGTATCCAAAAAGGACGGAGGACTAAGACCCTGTATTGATTACCGGGGATTGAATCTTATTACAATCAAGAATACCTATCCCCTTCCGCTCATCTCCGTATTATTTGATCAGCTGAGAGGTGCTACTGTCTTCTCAAAAATCGATCTTCGTGGAGCGTATAACCTCATCCGTATCAAGGAGGGAGACGAGTGGAAGACGGCATTCAATACGCACTCTGGCCATTATGAATACTTGGTTATGCCGTTCGGTCTTAGCAATGCACCTGCAGTATTCCAGGACTTAATCAATGAGGTTCTTCGGGACTTTCTTGGTAGTTTCGTGGTCGTCTATTTAGATGATATCCTCATCTATTCCAGATCTCTGTCTGTACATCAGAATCACGTTAAACAAGTTCTACGAAGACTGCGAGAGAACCACCTTTACGCCAAACTAGAAAAGTGTGAGTTCGAGGTGCAGAAAGTATCCTTTTTAGGTTACATAATCTCTTCTGAGGGATTCTCCATGGATCCAACTAAGGTTCAGGCTATTCTAGATTGGGTGCAACCAAACAACCTTAAGGCGGTGTAGAGGTTTCTGGGCTTCTCCAATTATTATAGAAGGTTCATTCCTTGTTTTGCGGACATCGTGGCTCCCATTGTCGCCCTAACCCGTAAAGGAATGGATCCAACTAATTGGTCGCCTCAAGCAGTAGCCTCATTCGAAAGCCTGAAAAAAGCCTTTGTCTCCGCTCAGGTCCTTAGACACCCGGATCCAGCTAAATCATTTGTTCTTGAGGTCGACGCCTCTGACGTCAGTGCTGGGGCTATACTATCACAGAAGGACCCTCATACTAATCGTCTACACCCGTGTGCCTATTTCTCCCGCCAGTTCTCTTCAGCAGAAGCCAACTATGATGTCGGGAATAGGGAACTGTTGGCAATCAAATGGGCCTTCGAGGAGTGGCGACATTGGCTGGAGGGTGCTCCACATCAGATCTCTGTCATTACCGACCACAAGAACTTGCAATATATACAATCGGCCAAACGTCTAAATCCCAGACAGGCCCGTTGGTCGTTATTCTTTACCCGGTTCAATTTCCTGATCACCTATCGACCGGGTTCCAAAAATGTCCGGGCAGATGCTCTGTCCAGAAGTTTCTTGGCACACCACGTTCCAGTTTCGAACCCAGAGCCTATTATTCCTCCTTCCATAATCCATGTTGGATTAACCCAAGATCTGAGTATCACACTTCAGAGATTCCAGAAATTAGCCCCTGATACTACTCCGGAACAACGTCTTTTTGTTCCAGTCCATCTAAGGAAGGTGGTTCTTGCAGAGGCGCATAATAGTAGGTCTGCTGGACACCCTGGAGTTTATAAGACGCTGGAGATCCTTTCCCGTACGGTCTGGTGGCCACCCTTGTCCGCTGACGTCAAGAGTCATGTCCTCTCGTGTGAAATTTGTGCCAGGAACAAAGTCCCCAGGACTCGCCCGGTGGGTCAATTGCTTCCATTGCCCATTCCTGCAAAACCTTGGACACATTTGTCCATGGATTTTATTGTTGATTTGCCACCTTCTGCAGGACATAATACTATTTGGGTTGTGGTGGACCGTTTCAGTAAAATGGCACATTTCATCCCATTAACCAGGCTTCCTACAGCTCGAGATCTGGCCATTCTCTTCATACAACATGTTTTCCGGCTCCATGGACTTCCTTCCGATATTGTTTCTGATCGTGGTTCACAATTCATAGCACAATTCTGGAAATCCTTCTGCACCCTCCTCGGAATCCGGATCAGTCTGTCATCTGCATACCACCCTCAGTCTAACGGGCAAACTGAAAGGGTTAACCAAGCACTTGAACAGTTCCTCCGATGTTATTCCTCAGAATTCCATGACAACTGGTCATCTTTGCTGCCTTGGGCAGAGTTTGCCTACAATAACTCATCTCACTCATCTACTGAAACTTCCCCGTTCTACTGTAACTTCGGTTTCCATCCCAGGTCTAATTCTCTGTACTCTCTCAAATCTGCTGGTATTCCGGAGATTCATTCCACAGCTGCTGATCTGAAAGTAATTTGGGGGAAAGTTCAGTCCTCCTTGAAAAAATCCTCATTGTCGGACAAAAAATTTTCGGATCGCCACCGTACCACCTGCCCATTCAAAGTGGGCCAGAAAGTATGGCTATCAACTAGAAATCTTAGGCTCAGACAGCCTTGTAAAAAACTAGGGCCTAAATTTATTGGGCCGTTCATGATTACCAAACAGATCAATCCGGTAGCTTTTAGATTGAAGATTTCTAGTTCACTAAAAATTCCGAACACATTTCATTGTTCATTGTTGAAGCCGGTATTGTATCCTAGCCAATCCTCAACTATGCCTGGGGGAAGTTCGAGTAAGCCACTAAGATATGTGGTTCAAAGGATTTTAGATTCCAAAAAAGTGCAAGGACAGGTGCACTTCCTGGTGCAGTGGAGGAACCGCGGGTTAGAAGAGCGATCTTGGGTTCCGCGAAGCCAACTCCATGCCCCTAAACAATTGAAGGAATTCTTCAGGAGGTTCCCAAGAAAACCTGGATGTCGGGGTCCCTCGACCCCTCCTCAAGGGGGGGGTACTGTTACGAGCCGCGGCGGTGCCCAGCCGCCGCGACTCACTCACCTGCGTCCCGGCCGTCGCTATGGCGACCGGGACGTCACTTCCGGCCCTGACCCGGCCGTTGCCGGGGCAACGAGAAGACGCTTCAGCGCTGCGTCCCGGCAATGAGAGAAAGCCGGGCGCAGCGCTCACCATGTTCTAGCCTGTGGGCTAATTAATGCAGCCTATTAATTATGCTGGGGGCTGTGTCTAATTCAGAGCTAGGCTCTGATTGGTGGCCACTGGTATTTAAGGCAATGAGGTCTGCTGCCTCATTGCCGGTTATAGCTCCTGTGTTCCAGTCTGCTAACCTGCTAGTTCCTGTCCTGTATCCTGATATCTCTATTTGACTCCCCGTGTATGACCCTTGGATTTGGACCTTGCTCGTGTTTCCTGTGACCCTGATCTTTGGCCTGTTTACCCGTTCTGCTATTTGCCTGTGACCCCTGACCTCAGCTTGTTCATCGATACTGTTGTCGGCCCTTGACCTCTGCGTGGACCTGACTCCTCTTGCCTGGGTTCTCCCCAGCTGGTACGCACTTCACGACCCTCTGTCAGTCTGCGGCCCAGTCTGTCCCCACCATCAGGGGCTCCAGTGAACACCTGACTGGCAGAGTAGATTCCGGGTTGTGTTGTTCCGGCTGGAGGGGTTCCTAACACTTTGCCTACACTTGCCTACTTTGAAAAATCATTTCACAGTGATTGTGTGAAAACCTAAGCACTTCGAGTAGGGAGTGTGACCTACTGAGCCAAAAGGGCGTGTCTAGCTGCACTCACAGGTGTATCTATGATTACCTATGTGCACCTTCAACACCACAAGGTGGAGTCTGTAATTGAAGGGAAGATTATTTTTACTTTACTGCTAAAATTATGGCAACGCTGGTGACGTCCAAGCCACACAAGCAGCATTGCTTGACAAATAATATTGTATCCCATGCAGAACGGGGACCCAGAGCAAAGCAAAAATAAGCCCTCGTAATGTGCTAAACATTTTATTGCATTGATAAGGCTTGAAAAAAAGGTACTACTATCAAAAAGTCTGCAATGTCTTCCAATATTCCAGGTGTCTCCTGTATATTCTAGGACAGTAGGCAAATATGCTATTATACAGCAGCGGAATAAGACCGAAGGGAAAAAAAAGCAAGTAAATGGAATGCAAAGCCTTTCGAAATTTCAGTATACTCCAATTGGTTGCTGGAGTTCATTGAAAAAAAGAGCAATGCTGTCATTGGCTGCTCTGCCTGATTTTCAATAAAGTCCATTAGCCAGTGTAACATGTCCCAGCTGCTTCCCACTTCATTATTAAGTTATATTTTTTATACCACTTGTATTTATTACCTTGTTTTACTAGCTCCCAGAGGGTGTGTTTAGCAACATAAGTTATTAATTATTGGATTGCATTCACAGCAATATTTCATTATATTGATGTTGTAATGCTTGCCTACTCTCCCTGCCTTGGAGATCACACGTTTTGGGGGAACCCAACTGGACTCTCAGTAGACTAGGTCACCATTCCAGATCCTGCTTCACTCCAAAGCTCGTTGGGCCTTGATGTCCCAAGACTTATTTTGACCTGCCCCCCCCCCCTCCCTCTGCTTTACAATGATTCTGACTGTTAAGTGTTCCCGTGTCCTAGCAGTCAAATAACTCTTGGAGTGCCTGAGTAGTGGACAAATCATGATATGCGTTGTGACGTTAATAATATCAGGGCATCAAGATAGTGAATATCTAGTCCTGTTCTAGGTATAAGAAGAGGGCATAGAGAAAAGAGGAGAAATATTTCAGAGGACGCAGCAGAGATTGTTGCACAATCACCTTATATTTGGCACTTTCAGTGTACCAAACACTCCCCCTTCCTCCTGGTTCCTTCCAACTTCTGGAATTAGATTACTTATCTTATGGATCTTTTTAGCTTCTCTTCTTACTCCGTTCTCCCCTCAGCTTTGTCTTTGGTGGGCTTGATCAGGCTCCTCTGCGCTGAAGAAGAATTACCCAGGAAAACTGGAGTTAATCATTGCTTCAGATTAAGGGGAAACAATACTGTAAAGGTCTACAATTTCCTGTACCATAATTAGTTACTTCACTTAGGCTAGCATGAAGCGTTTTCGTCCAATAATTGGGCAAATCAGCCAATATACGACCGTTCGGTCGGAAGTTGGGTTAGTGTGTATAGTGACAAGATGGTCAAAAGTCGTGCCAAAGTGCCGATTTACGACTCATCTGGTTGGTCATACTGTTTAATATTTTCCTATCAATCCACCTAACGATCATTTAGTGCAGGGGTCAGCAACCCCCGGCACGCGTGAAAGACATGGCACACAGAGCAGTGCAATCTGGCACACAGGAGCTGCTTGCAGTAGATCTGTAGACAGACTAAATGTATCTGCTGCGCATGCACAGCAGGTCCTCCCAGGTTCCGTTGCCAAAACTGAAGACGCGTGACGACTGCCATCAAGAGGTGAGTCGCCTACATGTATTTGAAAGTGTACTGGGTGCAGTACTATGTGGTGTATACTGTGAACTGTTGCCAGTACTAGGTGTGGCATACTGTGAACTTGGGGCACTACTATGTGTGGCATACTGAACTGGGGGCAGTACTATGTGTGGCATACTGAACTGGGGGCAGTACTATGTGGGGCATACTGAACGGTGGGTAATACAATGTGTGGCATACTGTGAACTGGGGGCATACTGAACTGGGGGCAGTACTATGTGTGGCATACTGTGAACTCGGGGCAGTGCTATGTGTGGCATACTGAACTGGGGGCAGTACTATGTGTGGCATACTGTGAACTCGGGGCAGTGCTATGTGTGGCATACCGAACTGGGGGCAGTACTATGTGGGGCATACTTTGAACTCTGTGCAGTACTATGTGGGGCATACTGTGAATTCGGGGCAGTACTATGTATGGCATACTGAACTGGGGGCAATACTATGTGGGGCATACTGAACGGTGGGTAATACAATGTGTGGCATACTGTGAACTGGGGGCAATACTATGTGTGGCATACCGTGAACTGGGGGCAATACTATGTGCGGCATAATGTGAACTGGGGACAGTACTATGTGTGGCATAATGTAAACTGGGGGCAATACTATGTGTGACATAATGTAAACTGGGTGCAATACATTAATACATTTCAAACCACACAACTATGAATTATGTGAGTACTAACGGATAGTACAAGCCTTTTACACCTTACATCCATTGCCATACAAGGTAAGTTGTAAATATGATTTTGTTCTTGTACCAGTGTGCTCATTGTAACAACTACATAAATATATATTTTGTGAATGTTAATATGTGTATATGCAAAATGCTTTGGCTATACTTATTAGTATTATTTATGATACACTAGTATCTAGTAACATAAAATTATACTGAAAATATTTTATAAATATAGTACCATATATTGTAGAGTTTTTTTTTTATATTATCAGTGGAAAACAGATGACCATGACTCTTTCTTTTTTTTTTTTTTTTTTAAACAGAACCTGAAAATGTCAATGTGGAGCTCATGATGGATTTCATTGAGACTTATAGGGCACATCCCTGTTTGTGGAAAATAAAATCAAAGGAATATTGTAACAGAATGTTATGTAATGTGGCTATGCAAGAATCTGTGAAAGCATGTCTGCCACATTACCCTGGAGCAAATTTGGAATGGGCAAAGAGCAAAATACAGAACCTTTGGACTGTACATAAAATAGAACTAAATGAGGTTGAGGCCTTCAAAATATCAGGGGCAGGTGCAGATGATATTTATGTGCCAAAGCTGTGGTACCTTCTGCATTTCATTAGTGAAAATGAAATTTCACTCCAGTCCACCTGCAGCCTAGATAAGGACAGTAGTTCTCCTACTGATGTGGTCCAAGCAGATGACATACCTCCTAGGGGAACTGTTAGTAATACAATACAAATACAATTTAGTCCATATTTTGTATTACTTCCGGTTCAAATATTAAGTTCATAGTTTTTTAATTTTGCATGAAAGGGAGTCTGTTCCAATGCACCACCATCAGACACTTTACCATTTTTTCCAATGTCCACAAATAAGAACTCATAGTTTGCATCCCCTATGGTCATTAGAATGATGCTGAAAAATCCTTTTTAATTGTAATAAAAAGATCCACTGTTAGATGGAGGCATAATTCAGACATGTTTCCCATCAATGGCACCACCACAGTTTGAAAAATTCCTGTGCTTCCCAAATTCGTCCGCAATTATTTGCCATTGTTCTACCGTTGCAGAAAACTGTAACATAAAAATGAGTGAAAGAGTTTAATTACATGCACTTAATATTGTACCATTTTATTTTCCCATTTTTTTCAATACTCAGCCAGCTGTTCTGTCACAAGAACTAATGATGGAATTTGATGACCAAGAAGAGAAAACTACAACTATTGTACAAGGAACCCAGGTGACAGTCAACAACCAAGATATACCTGAGGTTGTAATTCTACCACAAACGCTACAGAAGAGGAAAATAAGGCTCTAAGAGTGATGTGCTAACTACAAAAAACCTGAACCACACACTTTTGACTTACTTGGACAAATACTAGCAAGCAAAATGAAAAGTGCTAGTAGGCCAATACAAGTGGAAATGGAGTGTTTAGTGTGCGATCTCTTGTGTAGGGCTACCAAGGAAGATTTGTACCAGGATACAATTATAACATCAGCAGACCACAGGCAGACAGCTTCGTACACATTTCAGCATACACAGATGCAAAATGGTAGTATGGGATGACATTATGTAATGCCAAAACCATTCTTGACTTCTACTCCTATAACCAGCTCAAACATGCAACAGTACAGTGAAAGGTGATCACAAATGGATAATAGCGAAGTGTTGTAATATGAACAACTATAAACTGTATAGTTTCCTGCTTTTATTGGTTTGTATTTATGGTTTGTATAAATTTAATATATATTGTAAATTTTATATATGTAAATAAAATTATACATTTATATCTAAAAAAGACTATTTATGTTTACCAACCTTCATATACTGTTCATGGAGAACTTTAATGATAGCATCACAGGTCTCAGTTATGATCAAACCCAGAGCTTGCGGTGAAATTGCTGTGCTGTATTTCAGATCAGCCAGTGTCCTTCCTGTTGCCAGAAATCTTAGGGTAGCAACTAAGATATGGGTGTCCTTCTTCTGGATGATGGGGGTGACTAGTTGGAGCAGTTCCTGGAATGTGGGTTCAATCAATCTCAGGAAATTCTTGAAGTCATCAGGGTTGTTGTCTCATATCTTCTGCAGCAGGGACATATCAGAGAATGAGTATCTCCTCTTAAACCACTCTTTGGTCCAACAAGATCTATTCTTTCTCCTTCTTTCCCTTTGAGTCTATACTTGAAGTCTTCTTGCCACAGAGAGCAGAAAAAGGGCAGTTGCTTGTCGTTCTTCAAAAGTATTCATATTGGTAAAAAAAAAATGTTTTAATGTGCGGTTGAGAAAGAACGTATAATGTACATGTGCTAGCGAATGTATGAAGAAAATGTGTTGCCTTTTTATGATGTTTGGGGTGGTACTATTGAACATGCTCTGTCCCTTATTTAAATTTCTTGGGGATATCGATATTGTTACATAGTTGTTTAAGTGTGTACAAATTTCTAATCTTTGCTCACAAGAATAAGGTGGTGAAAAGTCGCTTCCTGGACAGTCGTTCTTTCATTAACCGTCTAAAACGTATTTAGTGTGTACACATTAATCGTCCGAGCGACCTTCAGTCAAAGAGAAAGTTGTTGTAGATAACATGTTGGTCGGAAATTCTTCAGTGTGTACCTAGCATTACTCTGTGCAACTATAGAAAACTAAGGTGGGATTTTGCATGCAGCAAATATTTAAATGGATTGTACCCTTTATTACAATAGAAAAAGCTGAACATGAATAAATTCTTTATAAACTATTTTATATTAATTTTATATTTTAACTTTAATAGTAGTATTTTGATACTTTTAATAACTTAAAATAATAGATTTTATTAAAACAGGATTTTTTCCACAAGGTATTCATTTGAGACATGAATATGTTTATATATTTTACATGCCTACATAAATAATAAATTAAACATGTTGTTTTAATTTATTTTTTTCTTAATTGTATTAATAACTAGTATTGTTACTGGCAAAACTCAGTTCCTCTCATGTGAATTGTGGAAAATGTGCATAATGTGTATTGTATTAGTGCAACAAAGACTTCAAACAATATTCCTATTACTGATTGCAGACTTAGAATTCCACAATAACATTTCCCCTGAAGTAAAATCTGAATGGAATATATAAAGTTTTTTCAGTTAAGTCACAAACAATGGCATTTTCTAAAGGTATTGTATAAGATACTGTATATTGTGATGAGTGCAATAAGAACCTTGCATATGTCCAATGCAATATGCCACAAATCCATAATAATCTTTAAAATATCCACTTTGCATTACAGCTATTGTTTACAAAGGTCATTTTCCATATAGGTGATTATATATATATATATATTGGAGTAAAGACAAAACTTCATTTTGGATCACCTAAATTTCCCCTTTCCTGAAATTAAATTTTTTTCATGGCTTCCTCAATCTGTAATGCATTTCAATTACCCCCATTTTCCACACTGGACATAACACAAATTACCAAGATTCAATATTTTGTACTTTCATATTCTGTACAGTATATTGTGTATTACTGCAAAACAAAATAGTACATCATGTTTTGTGAATAGAAATGTTATTGTTATTATTTATTTATTGATTAGGTGCTACAGATTCGGTAGCGCCGGATACAGAAGCAAGTAACAAATAGATTAGGTAATACATATAATTAGCAAAGATGAGTGTGAGTAATGCTATGGGGACTCACACAGAGTACAGCATTTGACATAACAGGACGTACAAGGTAGTCAGACAGTAGACGGACATGGGATAAACGGTAGAGAGGACGCTGCCCGCGAGAGCTTACATTCTAGAGGGAAGAATGGTGAGAGACAATAGGTTCAACTGGGAGAAAATGGAGATGGCAGGTAAGAAAGAGGAGGTGGTAGATAAGATGGTCTGGAGGTGGTAAAATTGCCAAGCTTGCAAAGGTGAGTGAGCGTTTGAAGGACTAGGGAGTTCCAAAGAATTTCTTGGAGGCGAGCATTGGAGGAGGTGGTGAGAGGTGAACTGTGGAGGAAGTCTGAAGCAGAGCAGAGTGGTCAGGTGTGTATGTACCTCGAGAAAAGGTCAGAGGTAAGGGAGAGAGATGTCGGTAAGTGCTTTATAAGTGAGGGCAAAGATCTTGAATTGAATTCTGAAATGGATAGGGAGCCAATGAAGGGATTTACGCAGAGGAGTAGTGGAGGAGGAGCGTCAGGTGAGATAGATGAACCTAGTTGCAGCATTCTGTATGGATTGAAGGTCAGAAAAGTGAGACGCAGAAAGACCAGTAAGAAGAAGGATGCAATAGATGAGAATTGTTGTACGGAAACTCTGCCTTTGGCAGAACGTTAGTCCAGTCAACTTGCAAATGGCAAATGAAGCACCGTAGGTATTGTTCTAAAGTCTGATTGGTGCATTCTGTCTGTCCATTGGATTGAAGATGGAAAGCAGTTGAAAATTTAATATTAATATTAAGAGCACTACAAAACTGCTTCCAAAAACGTGAAGTAAATTGTACTCCTCGGTCAGAGACTACATCATCAAGGACTCCATGTAGACAAAACACTTCCTTGATTAGTAATTCTGCTGTTTCTTTTGCAGAAGGAAGTCCACGACAGGGCACAAAATGAGACATTTTTGTGAGTCGATCTACAACCACCAGAATTGTAGTCATACCCTTGGATGATGGTAAATCCACAATAAAACCCATGGAGATTGAACCCCATGGACAAGAAGGAACTGGCAAAGGCTGTAAGAGTCCAAGTGGAGCAGTGCTTGGAGTCTTAAACCGGGCACAAGTACTGCAGGATGATACAAATCTTTTGACATCCTCCTTCTATTTCGGCCACCTGAAGTAACGAGATAATAATTCACAAGTCTTCCAAACACCTTTATGGCCTGCCAGTCTAGAGTCATGGACAAATTGCAGTACTCTTAATCGTGCTGCTTCTGGTACAGGCAAGCAATGTCCATACTTCCAAATGTTATCTCAATAGGTCAAGTGTAAATCTGTAGGGGGTTCTAAAAGGATCAGATCAGTTCTATAACCCTCCTTGATGTCAGACAACTCACCAGTGCCAATAGCTCCCAGGAAATTTGACTTAGAGAGGATTGTCTTTTCCGGATCAAGCTGTGGTGAGTCTTCCATGTATACTCTGGATAGAGCATCAGCGTTCCCATTTTGGGATCCAGGTCTATAAGAGATAACAAAATCAAAATGATTTAGGAATAAACTCCCTCTGGCTTGTTGCGGAGAAAGTCTTTTTGCAGACCGAACAAACTCTAGATTCCGGTGGTCAGTAAGCACGGTAAATTGATGTGCAGCACCTTCAAGCAAATGTTTCCATTCAGTAAATGCAGCCAAAATGGCTAATAGTTCCTTATTTCCCACATCATTCTTTCTGAAGCAGTCATTTGACGAGATAAAAAAGTGCATGGATGTAATAACATCTTCTCTCCTATTCTCTGTAACAATATTGCCCCTACTGCTTCGGTGGGATCCATTTCAAGGCTTGAGTATCCTGTAACGATGCTGGTGGTATTATCTGAAGCCCAATAGCCGAGTAGATATCCAGAGAGTAGTCAGACGTTTGCCGGGGCAGTACACAAGAGGGTAGTCACAGATGCAAGGTAGAGGAGCAGGTAGCAGGAGCTGAGCAAGCAGAATACTCAAAGCATATGTCTGAACCAGGAAGTGCCATTTATAGGCCCAAACGGGAAACAGGATTCAAGATGGTTTCTCCTTGATTCCAAACTGGCCATCTTGGATAAGGGCAATTCTAAGGGCAAGTTTGCAAATACAGAGACCTCTAGTGGTCGGAGGTGCAAATGTCAAAGTAATTCCTTACACCAGCAGGTCACCGAATTTCCTTCTAAAGATTTGAAATTGCCTCTGCAATACAGTGAATTTTCAGATGTATGTGATAAAAAGAATGCAGATATATTACCTCCTCTTCGCCCTTATGACTGTCCCATTGAGCTGTTACCAGGATCATCCATACCTTTTGGGCGTCTTTATTCTCTATCCGAACCAGAGTTAAAATTCCTCCGGGAATTTCTGGATGAAAGCTTAAACAAACACTTCATTCGCCATTCTACTTCCCCTGCTGGTGCCACCTTATTCTTTGTTGAAAAAAAAGATTTTACCTTACGCCCATGTAGTGATTATAGGGAACTCAATAAGATTACAGTCAAGAATCATTATCCACTCCCCTTAATTCCTGAATTGTTGGAGAGGCTACAGAAGACAAAGATCTTTACAAAGCTTGATTTACGTGCGGCATACAATCTTGTTCGCATTCGACCCAGGGATGAGTGGAAAACTGCCTTCAGGACAAGATATGGACATTTTGAGTCTTTGATCATGCCTTTTGGCCTATGAAATGTCCCTGCAACTTTTCAGAATTTCATCAATGATATCTTGAGAGACTTATTAGATCAATTTGTTATTGCCTATCTGGATGACATTCTTATATTTTCCAATAATCAGGAGGAACATCGCAAACTGTACTCGAAAGACTTCGGAGGAAGCAATTGTATATTAAATTGGAAAAAGTGAATTTGAACAAGCCAAGATTCAGTTCTTAGGATACACAATTTCCCCTGATGGTCTGAGCATGGATCCCAGTAAGATTGATACAGTCATTAACTGGCCTATACCTAAGAACGAAAAGCAAGTACAGCGGTTTATTAGTTTTGCCAATTTCTACCGGAATTTCATAAAGAACTTTTCTGGAATCGTTTCTCTTATTATGCAACTTACCAAGAAGGGCGTTCGTTTTGAATGGTCACCTGAAGCACAAGAAGATTTTACCCAACTTAAGACTCTTTTCACAGCAGCTCCAATCCTGATACATCCAAATCCTGAATTACCCTTTATTGTCAAAGTTGATGCTTCTGATTCCTCAATGGGAGTAATTCTTTCTCAACGTGTCGGTGAGAAGATGTTGTTGCATCCTTGTTCTATCCAGTCTCCGGCCCGTGACACCAGTGGTTATCCGTAGGCTCGGTGGATAGACCACTGCGGTAGGCTTTCTGCTTCTCATAGAGGTACAAGTGAATCTTTTTCAAAACTTCTGTGAAAGGTAAGAGCTGAGGTATGTTCCACTTGGACTCCTTAAGAGTTTTCAAGACAGCCGATGAGATAAATTTGTTCCATCTTGCCTCATATATCTTCCTGAAATTTTGTGTGTTTTCAACCACAGCATGCAGTCATCATGGCTCAGCACTCCACAATGCTCGCTATCTTTTGCAGGCTGTGTCCAACCTTGAGTGCCGGTCTTCTATTCATGGCCATCTACCAGCTTCACAGCGTCTACTACGACTTGCAGAAAGTTTGATGGGGTCATAAGGTCTTCCATCCTCTCCAAAGGGGTAGCTCCTCTGGCCTGTAGCAGTAGCCTGCCCATTTCTCTAAACTTCTGATGGATGCACTTATGCCTGCCAACATCTGATCTGACCCAGTTAAAGAGATGCTACCCCATCTGCATGATGCATCGGTCATCTTTGACTGCAAGTAAGACTTCATCCTTTGTCATGTCGCTCAAGAGCTTCCAAAAGCCACCACTGATGTTAGGTGGAACAGGCTGAGCAAAGGCGCAAAGTGACTGGACTCTGGTTTTACCAGGTGTGAGCTTGTTGCCCCTTTGGTTTAGCCTACATCTCTTCATGTGTCGCCACATGTATTTCCTTAGTTTTATTAGTTTTGCCAATTTCTACCGGAATTTCATAAAGAACTTTTCTGGAATCGTTTCTCTTATTATGCAACTTACCAAGAAGGGCGTTCGTTTTGAATGGTCACCTGAAGCACAAGAAGATTTTACCCAACTTAAGACTCTTTTCACAGCAGCTCCAATCCTGATACATCCAAATCCTGAATTACCCTTTATTGTCAAAGTTGATGCTTCTGATTCCTCAATGGGAGTAATTCTTTCTCAACGTGTCGGTGAGAAGATGTTGTTGCATCCTTGTTCTATCCAGTCTCCGGCCCGTGACACCAGTGGTTATCCGTAGGCTCGGTGGATAGACCACTGCGGTAGGCTTTCTGCTTCTCATAGAGGTACAAGTGAATCTTTTTCAAAACTTCTGTGAAAGGTAAGAGCTGAGGTATGTTCCACTTGGACTCCTTAAGAGTTTTCAAGACAGCCGATGAGATAAATTTGTTCCATCTTGCCTCATATATCTTCCTGAAATTTTGTGTGTTTTCAACCACAGCATGCAGTCATCATGGCTCAGCACTCCACAATGCTCGCTATCTTTTGCAGGCTGTGTCCAACCTTGAGTGCCGGTCTTCTATTCATGGCCATCTACCAGCTTCACAGCGTCTACTACGACTTGCAGAAAGTTTGATGGGGTCATAAGGTCTTCCATCCTCTCCAAAGGGGTAGCTCCTCTGGCCTGTAGCAGTAGCCTGCCCATTTCTCTAAACTTCTGATGGATGCACTTATGCCTGCCAACATCTGATCTGACCCAGTTAAAGAGATGCTACCCCATCTGCATGATGCATCGGTCATCTTTGACTGCAAGTAAGACTTCATCCTTTGTCATGTCGCTCAAGAGCTTCCAAAAGCCACCACTGATGTTAGGTGGAACAGGCTGAGCAAAGGCGCAAAGTGACTGGACTCTGGTTTTACCAGGTGTGAGCTTGTTGCCCCTTTGGTTTAGCCTACATCTCTTCATGTGTCGCCACATGTATTTCCTTGCAAACAAGCCCTTGCAGGCTACACAGTGCATGAAGCCTTCGCCCTCCATCTCTTTGTCTGGAAGTTTGCACGGGACCAGAAAGCCATGACCTGCCCTCAATGTCTAAGCGTAGTGTGCAGAGTTGTCCCTATTGCGAAGATGTGCCAATTGCATGCACCTTTCTTTCGAGTGCTTGGGGAATTTTATGGCCCAGGCTACTTCAGTCTCATTGCGGTGAACTTGCTCCATGTGCCAGGCAATTTTTAAGAGGGGCTTCTCACGGTACAGACAGTACTGCTTTTACTATTATACGCCCTGGATCCATCACTATTTCTGAATAGCATTTGGACAGACACAGTGTCGTCTCTCCAAACCTCTGTGTGTGAAACACAGCTGCAAGTAGGTCTAGAATCGTCGTACATAGAACTCATCTCTGGGTAGAGACAAAACAAATAATATACCAGCGCTCACCAGAATGGATAAATAAGCTGCCAAAATGGGGAGATATAGAGGTGATCCCAAAACCTCTAAAGATAAATTGAAACAACTATAACAGAGATCCCCGGCGCTATAAATAAGATGTATAAAAGGCAAATAATATTGTAAACATAGTGTAATGGTTGGCAAAGGTGAATCACATATACATTTTAGAAAAGTCTGCAGACATATTAATATCAACACTTAGCAAAAAAAAAAATTTAAAATATGTATACATAAAAATAAGAAATAAAAATAAAAAACCTCTTAATCCCCGTAATCTGGGTAGTCCATAGGGCAAAGGAAGGACTAACTTTGATTATTGTAATCTAGCTAGACGGAGCTTTGGAAAAGGGGCAGAAACTATTGCGGATGACTTGGAACTGGTCAAAACTTCACTTTTAGAGAATTTGACGAGCACACAAGATTTTACCACACATGGAAACCCCATAGAGGAATGGGGGAATCTCACTACTTGTTTTTTAGAAATGGGCAAGACGAAGGATGCAGGTCCAAATCAACAATTGCCGAACAATACTGCACCAAATTCGTTGGGTCAAAAAAGGAAATTAAGACCCACTTCCACATAGGAAAACGGGGAGGAAAGAGATTTAGGAGCACATCCAAAAATAAGAAAATTAATGAACCTAATGATGGTACCCCTAAGGGGATTTTTAACTTGAGTGATGTTAGTCTGACAAAAGGTCAAAAAAGTTTATTGGATAAGGGCTTAAAATATGCCCCTAATAGAAAGATGGATACATTTAAAACCTATGTGGACCTACAAAAATTTGTGCGTAAGGTCACCCTTAAAAAATTCTTCATGTCTGACAGGAGAGGGACCTCATATTCACCTAAAGAACAATCTGAATATAAGCATACCAGTTTGAAAAATAAATCTTCTTTTTTCCCTAACCACATAAAAGGTCCATATATTGAGACCGTTAAGAAGCTGGTAGAAGATGATTTAGAGATGCTTGATATTGGCAAGAGCAGGAGCAATATGAATCTTACAACACTAGAAAGGGATGCTCTTCTTGCTCTGAAAAATAATAAATCCCTTGTGGTTAAACCTGCCGATAAAAGGGGTGGCACTACCATTCTGAATAGGGACCAATATGAAGGGGAGATAGAGAGACAACTTAGTGATCCCCTGACATATGAACCCCTGAGTATTGACCCCACTGTTGCATATAATAAAGAATTACAGAAATTACTCATGAGGGCCTTTACAGAAGGTATTTTAAATAAACAGGAGTTTGACTTTCTATATAATATTCATCCAAAGATTCCGGTGATCTATGTCTTACCAAAGATACATAAGTCACTAAGTGAACCCCCTGGCAGACCCATTATTTCAGCTATTGAGTTACTTACCTCCAATCTTGCACAGTATATTGACCAGTTCCTTCAGCCCCTTGTTGCTAAACAACGTAGCTATCTGAGGGATACTACTGACACACTCAAAATTTTGAACAACCTAAAATGGGAGGAAGATTGTATTCTCCTTACTTGTAATGTCACATCTTTGTATACGGTCATTAACCATGAGGCCGGGTGTGAACATGTCTACAAGAAATTATTGGAATGTTCTGATATTCCTCAGAAGCAAATAATGTTCATTATAGATGCTATCCGGTTTGTGTTAGAGCATAATTATTTCTGGTTCCGAGGTACATTTTTCAAGTAAATTAAGGGGACTGCGATGGGCAGTAAATTTGCGCCCAGTTATGCCAATCTATTTATGGCATACTGGGAGGACCAGTATATTTGGGCCAATAACCGGTTTAAGGATCATCTTTGTATGTGGAGAAGGTACATAGATGATATTCTGTGTGTTTGGAAGGGTAATAAAGATGAATTGCACGAGTTAATTTAATACATTAATAACAATGAACTTGATCTGGTATTTGTGGCCCATTTGAGTAAGATCAAGGTAATATTTTTGGACCTAGAAATATATGTTAAAGACAACTGCTTGAAAACTAAGACGTTCACAAAACAGGTGGACTGTAATACGTTCATTCCTGCTACCAGTGGACATCATCAGGTGTGGTTTAAAAATATACCTAAAGTCCAGTTCATGAGAGTGAGGAGGAACTGCTCAGAATTGGGAACCTTTAAGGAGCAAGCAACCCTTTTGAAGAATAGGTTCCTAGATAGGGACTATGACCCTGATGTAGTAGAGGCTGCCTATCAAGAGGTTCTTAGTCTGGAAAGAGACCCTTTACTCACCCATAAAGAGAAGAAATCCATAGAGTTGGAATATCCAGCTTTTATTACTGATTTCAATGAACAGGCTAAATTTTTTTAAAAGATTGTCAGGAAACACTGGTATATTCTTAGGAAAGATGAGAAACTAGCGTGTATTCTTCCAGAATATCCGAGATTTATTTACAAAAAGGCTCCTAATCTTAAGAGTGTACTGGTTAAGAGTTTTTTACCTCTAGACACCAAGAAGCAGGAGGGGACATGGCTAGGGGAGGGTGAGAATGGATTTTATTTTTGTAATCGGTGCCAAGCATGTAAGATTACGAGGCCTAATACTACCAAGCCTATTAAATCATTCATATGTAGGGATACTGGCAAGGAATATGCCATCAAGGAGAAAATCACGTGTGATACAGCTGGTGTTGTCTACTTACTAGAGTGTCCATGTGGCCTCCAGTATGTGGGACGCACCATACGGAGTCTACATGTTAGGCTATCTGAACACCTTAGGAATATTAAGAAAGAATTTAATATGCATAGTCTTTCTGATCATCATTCCCAACATCATAATCATGATCCTAGTTCATTGAGGTTTTTGGGCATTAAAAAGGTCCAGAAGAACTGGAGGGGTGGTGACTTTATTAAGAAAATCTCTATGGAGGAATCCAAATGGATTTATGAGTTGCACACCCTTACCCCACGGGGTCTTAACCTTGATTTTGATTTAGAAGTCTTTCTGGATTATTAATATAATATACTTTTTCACCTTGTTTGTATACAGGGGTATTGTATGGATCTGATACTCCTTACCCTTTTCATTTCATTTTTTTACTTAAACACCTTTTTTTTTTTCCCTTTTTCTATGAATGTGCATTTGTCTTTAAATATATAAGGGGCTTTTCCAGAGTTTCTAACACAGACATGTCAGTGGCGCACGTAGGGGGGGTTTCTGAGTCTCCAGAAACCCCCCTGCGCTAACTAAATGGCCACTATAGCGGCACTGTCTTATACAGCAGCCGCAGCGCTGTCAAAGAAGCATCCGCGGCGGTGCTGTAGTGTATACAGCACCGCCGCAGACGCTTCTTTGACAGCGCCACAGCTGCTGTATAGGACAGCGCTGCCTAAACGGAGCTGCTGCGTTATTTTTGGGTTGCATGTTATTTATCCCTGGTGGATTCTGATTGGCAGCTTTTGTCTTTAGGACCTCCCGCTTTTTCCCTACATATACCTGCATGTTTTTTACACCATCCACTTATCCTGAGGAAGCCCGCCTGAGCGCGGGTGAAACGCGTTGATCAGTAGGATGGTTCATGTTTTATGATTGACACCATATATGTTTCATTATTCATCCAACTTTAAGGACCTGAGGACATATGCGCATGTGCGCAGAAACCAGGAAGTGAACGATTAAGACACTGATTGAAGACAGGGAGCGCAGCTGACTGATGTCCGCCCGGGACCCGTACATTTTAGGAACTGAAGGATATATGCGCATGCGCGAAAAACCCGGAAGTAAGTGAGTGAGGGATCTTGTAAGGGGGGGGGGGAAGCTCAAACAACCACACAGTATGGCAGTAACACAGGTTTCAATGCTATTCCATTAGTATAAAATGCACCCCCCATGCACTCGATAAAATATATATTTACTAAAAAGAGATCTTGAAATCTTAACAATGTTTTTTTTTTAATCTTACATAGTTAATGCACAAGTTTTAAGGGATCTTCATCAACCTCAGTCTTCAGCTTCTTTTCTTGATACGATAGTAGTAGAACTGTGGGTTTGAAAAAGTGGAGATGTTGCCTATAGCAACCAATCAGATTCTACCTGTCATTTATTTAGTACCATCTACAAAATGACTGCTACATCTCAACTTTTTCAAACCTGCAGTTTAGTAAATACACTCCCAGGAGTATCATAAACTCATCTCTGTTTCAGCAACTTGTTCCCACCATTTTCCATTTCTGTTGATGGAGATTGAAATCATAAATCTTTCAAAATGATAGACCATATGTAACATGGTGAAAATTGGTGCTTTATCATTATTTCAAAAACCAGTGTTGGTATGAAGGATCAAATAAACAGTACAAATTGTAAAACGAGTACACTCCAATTACCTTAGAAAAGCTGTGCAACACCTCTGTGCAAACTCTCCCAAATTTAAGGATTAATGCAAGTGGGTATGGCCAATGGCTTGTTCCAATGTCATCCATGTTTCCATGCATTGCACTAGAGTAAATAACACTAGTAAACACATGTATTTTGATGCCAGTAGGTACGAGTTCTTAGAAACAACCCTGCTCTCAATGCTATTTTTTCCCTATAACTTATTAGGACACCCATGTTACATTGCCCAGAGGCATCTTCCAATGTCACCATGAATGCTGATGCTGTAGTACATTTAAGTAATTTAATAAAAGATGCTTTAATTAATTAATTAATTTTTAGATGTCAGTTTCCTTTATGGGAAGTCATCCATACTGTCAATAATATTTTATGCAAATAAGAAATGGCTTTTTGGTCATCTTTTTTTTTATCACTTTCATATTCTGCAGAGTGATACATCTATGCACATGGTCTCCACAGCTGGAACTCAACTAAAAATAGGTTTTATTGATCTCTTCAAATAATGCATCTGGCAAACCTGTAGTCTGTGAGCCCAGCACATTATATTTTTGGCATGCCCCTTGTCTGAGAAAAAAATAGTCTGTGTTTATGTATAATCTGTTTATCAGAGGCAGTGCCGGAATAACCCGAGGTCTAACTGGGCTATAGCCCAGGGGCCTCGGGCATCCAGGGGGCCCTTCAAAGTACTCAGCAGCATTATTGATCGGTCCGGGGGCGGGGGCGCCCCCAGCCCGATCAATGCTGCTGAGCACGGTCACTGTAGTCCTCCGTCCCCGGCGCTCAGTAATCTGCTTACTGAGGAGATCTCGCGAGTGAACTCTCGCGAGATCTCCTCAGTAAGGAGCTTACAGCGCGCCGGGGTCGGAGGACTAAAGTGACAGGTAAGCGCTTGGGGGGGGGGCCTCACGGGGTACAGTGGGGCGGCGGGTGGCTCACATTGGGGGCCTCACGGGGGAATGGAGGCGCCCTTAGCTCAGGGGCCTCCATTCCCTTAATCCGGCCCTGATCAGAGATATATCTTATTCTTATTTTTAACTGTATTGTAACCTGTCTCCACCTATATAAAGTGAATACATGTATGAGTCTTAAAAGAATTCAGTCTTTTACAAACCACAAAAGGACAAAGCAGCAGATCAAATGCTCTTTTATGCCATCACCCAGCTACTTTTGTGCAAATGTACCTGGCTTGTCATGGCTTTGTGGGCCAAGGTGGCAGAGACTGCATGAGCACAAAAATTTGCACAGGTTGCTGGTAGGAGCTGGGCAGACTGAGGGTGTAGTGGCATCTTGAGCCACAAAGGAGTTAGCTGAAGGAGGTGTGGGAAGAAGAAAAAAAAGAGTAGAGTGTGGAGCAGAGGCTATGGGGTTAAGCAGAGAAAGAGGTAACATGAAATATAAAACAGGTTTGTCAGAAAATATAACTAAAGAAACAGTTGTGATTGATGGGTGCAAAGAGAAGAGAGAGAATGAGGTCTGTAAACTAGAGTAAGAGATGAGGAGAGAGCAGATATAGTTTGAGAATACAGGAACAGAGAACGGAAAGAAAGAAAGTAACAGCAGGGGGGTATATTTACTAAACTGCATGTTTGAAAAGTGGAGACGTTGGCTATAGCAACCAATCAGATTCAAGTTATCATTTATTTAGTATATTCTATGAAATGACAGCTAGAATCTGATTGGTTGCTATAGGCAACACCGACACTTTTCAAACCCTGCAGTTTATTAAATACACCCCCAGATGTACTGTATATAGAAAGTTTGCAGAAACAACTATTACAATTATAATATTTTTTTATTTCATGTTGGAAAATTCATCTACAGTTAACTGGTGACATTAGATTGAGGATTCTTTACTTTATTTGTTAAAAGGACCATTTATTTATTTTTTCCATATAGTAGCAGTTGAAGCAGACATAGTGTGGGAAAGCTTTAGTAATATCTTGCCAGGACATTTTAAAAAAAATAGAATTGGACTGTTTCAGTCCACTAAATCCAATCTTCAAAGCCTGAAATATCATTTTTGGACCTTTAGACAATGTTTTCACTAATATGCTTTACATATGCTCTTTGGTCAAATTATGAAAGTTGTATAATCTACTAATTTAATTGCACTTGACTTGGCATGCAAAATCTGATCAATCCAATTTACAAAACACATAAAAATACAAATTATGGAAACAGACGTAAAGACACCACTAAACATACACAATTTGGTTTGTTCTGTAGGACAAAATTTGATCATCTATATTCAGTCTACTAAATTGATATTTTGTCAAACAGAAGCGTCAATTAAGAAATGGAAAATATTAGTAGTACTTTGAAAAGTAGCACACTTCCTGTCATTGTTGCAGTTGATCAATTTGACAAATGAATTGTTATAATAAGGAGTTCTAATGACATCTACATGGAACGGTCAAATAGAGGCTAAGCAATTTTGCTATGCATTTTGTTGCCAATAAGTACTTTTACAATGGCATATTTTTGGGTTAACAAAGAAGAATCATGTATTTCATTTAACTAACATTTTCAATTTCCACAAATGTAATCTTTACTTGGGGAATTCCATCAAACCAGAGCTGGGAAGAAAAGATTTTGCCAACATAAAGTGTCCAAGTCCTCCTATGAAATGTAAATAGCTATCAAAACCACTTTGGTAACAGATTGTGCTTGTCCAAGATAGACATTCGCTTGCCAGTAACCTTAAGAAAAATCTGTCTGAACTAGAAAGAGTTCCAGTTTGGAAGATGGATAAATAAAGGTCTAAGAAAAGTCATATTGAAAAATAGAAATAAAATACATTTCTACAGCTGAGAAAAATAATGAATTTAGAAACATTGGATTCATGCTGTACTATTATTGTGCTGAAAACAAAGTATGCATTTAATTACTTGGGCTATTTGCTTTTACATATGTATATTTTTAGTGCAGTACAGTTCTAACCCTGCATGTGGACCCTATTAAAAATTGAAGAACATTTCTGTATTGTTGGCAATGTTTTGCAGGGTAAAAATAAAACTTAAAAAGTATTGCTCATAAATGTAGTATGTACAAGGAAAGTAAAGTAATAAGAACCATACACTCAAAAAAATAAAAGTTTGATTTCATTACCTATACATAATAAATTGTTTTACTGGACAGTTTTATTTTATATGGGCATCTATAACTCACTAATTTATGTGTGAAAAGTAACAGATCACAAAGAATTGTTTATTGCTCTCCTCAATTAAGGAAGCTCATCAAACGAAAATAAATGGGTTTTTTTGTTTTTTTTTAATGGCATGGTAAATATACTTAATGATACACGCAAGGTTGTACAAAGCATGAATGGCCATAAAATAGAACCATATCACTCGCAAGTACAATGATCCAAAAATGGGTCCTTTAAACTTACCAATCGGTATCAATAATGTTCGACCCTAAACCATTTTTGTGGAATGCAGATAAACTGGACACCTCCAAGCAGGCAAGCCTAAGACCTTTCATAGTATATTTGAATAATCTATTCATCTGAAAAGCAAAAGTATACCTTCATTGGAATATAATCTTACCCCACAATAAATTACCATATCCTAAATGTATCTATTGTGTGTGTGTTGGGGGGGAGGGGGGGGGGCTCTCCTGAATACATGTCATTTTCGCAAAAGAAGAAGAGAAAAACTGTGTTCTCTTTGGAGCAATTCAGACTCTAACACAAATCTCAAAGTTTTAAATCTTGTATTTTATTATTATTATTCACTAAATATGTCAAACACAATCAATCTTAGGAGTCCCCATTAGATTTAATATTGAGAACTATTTGCATGAGATATAGTAAATGTGAAAATGTGTTTTAAAAAGAAAGTGAATGTGTCTTTCATTATAATCAAAAATATTCATGAAGGAACTTCTTATATATACAGCATATATTTGTTTAGCCTTACTATATTTTTAGGTCACAATAGTTAATGAAATTCTAACATATAGCCCCCATACAGCCTTCACCAGAAATAATCAGAGAAATATCTTTTTTGCAATGTAGTATATAACCGAATATATTTGCTTTTCATGTAGTACACAATACTAGATAGCATTATTTGTACACTGAAATTTTAAGTTGATCTAGAACATGCTTTACCCAACTATAAATCTTCCATCACATTTTCAATTTGCCTCCCTCTCAAAGGCAACGTGGTTTTACCAAGGTGCAAAGTTACTAATTTTTTTTTGCTTTTGTTTCCTTAATGGATCAGGCCCAACCACTTCAAATATTTAGTTGACTGGAAGGGCTATGGTCCACAAGTGAGTTCCTCGATCAAAGCTTCTGATGTTCATGCTCTATCTCTAATCAAAAAATTCCAATTTAAATCTCCGACTAAGCCCCAAACTAAGTGTCCACTGGCCACCCGTAGAGGAGGGGGTACTGACAGACTAACCATATCCTCCGCTATTATATCACGGCTATCCAGGAATCTCCTGGTCACCTTCAGTAGCCTTGAGCACCAGTTCTTCATTTGTAAACAAACACCTACTGTTTTGTCTTCTGCATGGGCATGGTTATTTTGGGTTCACTCAGGTGATCCTTCCAGCCCAATGAGATTTCACCAGCTCTGATCACATGATCTGTGCAACCAATAGTTATTTGGAACACCCTATTTAAACCAGTTCCTGAGATCTACTCATTGCCAAAACACGCTTTCGCTCCTGAGGATAGTTCTTGGATCCAGGCAATTACCCTGCATTTCCAAATTACTCATTGTTCTGTAGGAATTCTGCATTCATCAAGAGTGTTTACCTCAGCAAGAACTTTGCATTGTCTAGTGCATACTTTGCAGTGCCTGGGGTTTTGCCCGTATCACAGATTTTGTAACTGGGGCTGTTTCTCAGTCTCTAGGGCTCATTTCCAGTTCTGTGTATCTGTGTATGGGTTCCAGGTCTGTTGTTGTCTCACAGTCCTGTGTTCTACATTCCTAGTCATGGGTCTGAGTTCTGAGTTCTTGGGTTATATTTACTAGTCAGCGGGTTTGAAAAGTGGAGGTGTTGCCTCTAGCAAGCAATCGGATTCTAGCTTTCATTTATTTAGTACATTCTAAAAAATGACAGCTACAATCTGATTGGTTACTATAGGCAACAGCTCCACTTTTTCAAACCCACAGTTTAGTAAATCTAGCCCCTAGTCTCCAGTTCAAGCTCATTATGTTCAGCATTTCAATGTGTTACACATTCTGAGTTGTCAATAGTGGGTTTCAGCTCCTGGTTACATGTGCCGGGGTTGAGTTCCCATGAACAGTTCCAGATTGCTGCTACAACGGATTCCAGTTCAGTATTCTGGCGCAGACTCCGGTCTAGACTCCTATCCTGCTAGTGCTACTTAGTATACTCCAGATGAGCAGAGGGTTTATCAAGGCCTCCCATTTCTGTTACACTCCTGCTTCAGCAAGACCCACAGGTTCCGATTAGGATCAAGAAAAACAGAAGAACGTGACACATGCCTCTTGATCTTTGTCTAGATTAAGTGGGGGCAATGCCACTTTGATTTTTACTGAGGACTATATGTTTATGGGCTATATGCAGGTATTTTTTTTTTTTTCAAAATATAGGTGCTCATAAAGGCAGAAAGTCAGACTAGCAACTTATTGGAAGGTGAGTTGTGATAAAACCAAGGAGAAATCAACATCCAGTATGCTATCCAAACGTGGGGTGATTTGTAATCCTATTTAGGGAAGGGAAGAAATCTTCCAGGAATAAGTAAATTTGTTTTTAGAATGTTTCAGTTTACCACTAGAGATATTAAGTGGAAGAGCATCAGACTTGGAAGTATTTAACTTTAAATGGAGGCCTTGCTGCACTGAGCTAGAATCTCATGAAGGGTCTCTGGGTCAGAAAAAAAGAACAGCATGTCATTAACAAATAAGCATAGCTTATGCAAAGTGTGTTTTCAGATGACACCCCCAAATGCCTGGGAGATTCTAATTCATTTGGCCAATGATTCTATGGCAAGGAGAAAAATGAGGGGTCAGTAAGATCAACCTTGCTGAGTGCCATTAGAAATCAGAAATCTGAACACCCGAACAGAGGGGCCTTCATATAGGGTAAGAATTGTGTTTAAAATAACACCTTGAAATTCAAACTGGGCAAGGAGTATTTTCATATAATTCCAGTGAAATCTCTTCAATGCATTCTCTGCATAGAGAAAAAGAAACAACATTTCCCCCTGGTGTTTCGTCACTTGTTCAATTATATGTAAAACTCGTCTTGTATTGTTGAATGCCTGGTGTCCAGTTACAAAACCAACCAGATCTGATTTTGGCATAATGGGGGTAAGTCTATTTGCAATGGGTTTAGTGTAAATCTTTGCATCAGTATTGATTAGGGCAATATGTCTTTAGTTTTTACAGTCAGTAAGATCCTTGCATGGTTTGGGTATAATAACAAAATGCAATTCCAACATTTCTGCTAGGGAACTCCCCCTCCCAGTACCAGAATTGCATAGCTACCTTTAACACTCTCCTGTCTCCCCCAGCTCCCCCCCCTCCCTTCCTCCTTATCTGCCACTGACTTCACCTCCTTTTTCTCCTCTAAAATTGCGGCCATCAGACTTGAAATCTCCTCCTCCACCCACTCTTCCGCCACCCCCCCTCTCGCCCTTCCTCCCCCCTCCACTCTCCCCCCCTCTCCCCCCAGCCACCAACTCCTTCTCTCCTTCCGCCCCACCTCGGGTGATGAAGTCCACTCTCTCATTTCTTCTTCCCCCCCAGGACCCCATCCCTTCTCACCTTCTTCGCTCCCTTTCCACCTCCACCTGCTCCCACCTCGCTCACCTCTTTAATCTGTCCCTCTCCACCGGCATCTTCCCCTCCGCCTTTATACATGCTCTCGTCTCACCCATTCTCAAGAAACCCAATCTTGACCCCACCTCACTCTCTAATTACCGCCCCATTTCCCTTCTCCCATTTGCCTCCAAAATACTCGAGAGACTTGTCTGCAACTGTCTCTCCACCTACCTCTCTGAACACTCCCTCCTTGACCCTCTCCAATCAGGCTTCCGCCCCCTCCATTCCACTGAAACTGCCCTGGCTCAAGTTACGAACGATCTCCTCTCGGCTAAAGCCATGGGCCACTACTCCCTCCTGATTCTCCTCGACCTCTCAGCGGCCTTTGACACCGTTGACCACCCCCTCCTGCTTTACACCCTTCAGTCCATTGGCCTCTCTGGTACCGTCCTCTCCTGGTTCACCTCTTACCTTGCCGACCGTTCCTTCTCTGTTTCCACCTCTGATTCTCTCTCCCCTTCTTCCTCCCTTCCAGTCGGGGTCCCTCAGGGCTCTGTCCTTGGACCCTTACTATTCTCACTATACACCTCTTCTCTGGGTGCACTCATCAGCTCCTTCGGCCTCAAGTACCACCTTTATGCTGATGACACTCAACTCTACCTTTCCTCTCCTGATCTCTCTCCCTCCCTTCTTTCCAGGGTATTCGCATGCCTCTCTGCCATCTCCTCCTGGATATCCTCTAGATTTCTTAAACTCAATCTTGCTAAAACTGAATTCATTGTCTTTCCTCCCTCTCGTACCTCCTTCCCCTCTGACCTCTCCATCACTGTTGACATCTCATCTATCTCCCCTGTTCCCCAACTCCGCTGCCTAGGTGTCATCCTCGACTCCTCTCTCTCCTTTGCCCCTCACATTCACTCTCTCGCCAAATCCTGCCGTTTCCAGCTTCGCAACATTGCCCGCATTCGGCCCTTCCTCTCCCAGGATGCCACCAAATCTCTCGTCCACTCTCTGATTATCTCCCGCTTGGACTACTGCAACCTTCTCCTTATCGGCCTCCCCCTCTCTCATCTCGCTCCCCTTAGATCTGTACTTAACGCCGCTGCTAGGCTTATTTTCCTCTCTCGCCGTTCCACCTCTGTATCCCCACTCTACCAAGCCCTTTACTGGCTCCCCTTCCCCTACAGAATCCTTTTCAAGCTCCTCACTCTGACTTACAAGGCCCTCGCCAACTCCACTGCTCCCTACATCTCTAACCTTATCTCTATTCACACTCCCTCCCGCTCACTGCGATCGTCCAACGATCGTCGCCTCTCTTCCCCTCTGATTACCTCCTCTCACGCACGTATCCAAGACTTCTCCCGCGCCGCTCCCCTCCATTGGAACAAGCTCCCCCGCTCCATCAGAACTTCCCCTAATCTGTCCTCTTTCAAACGAACATTAAAAACCCACCTTTTCCTTAAAGCCTTCCAGTCTCATGCCTAAACTCCCACCGGTCGGCTACCTCTCTTTCTCATCCCTTCTTCCCTTCTCCCCCTTCCTCCCGTCTCTCCGTCTCATCCATGTGTCTGTCTGTCTTCCCCTCCCTTTAGATTGTTCGCTCCTTTGAGCAGGGCTCTCCTACCTTCTGTTTCCATCACTTTTAACTGCGCTCTCCAGCTACTCAGCTCACCTCCTCTCAGTCCCTCTGCCCTCTGTCTCCTCTCGCTTCTCTCCGCTCCCCTCAGTGACTCTCAACCTGTCATCCGTGCCCACCCTCTTGGGCCATAGTTACCTGCCTGTACTCACTTTTCCCCTCCCTCCCTCTCTTTCATGCTGTGCCTGAGCCCCCAGAGTTATAGTGCTTACTGTTACTTGTACTGTGCTGTTTCACCTTGTACTGTGCCATTGTTTGTCCTTGTACGGCGCTACGGATACTTTGTGGCGCCCTATAAATAAAAATTAATAATAATAAATAATAATAATAGTTGTTCAAGTATAGGGATCAATTCCAAATGAATTGTGGAGCAAAACTAATTTATGCAGCCATCTGGTCCAGGGGCCTTATCTTGGGGAAGATTTTTAATTACTGATTGGATCTTTGACTGGAAGCATTTATATCAATGATACAAGATTGATAAGTATCCTTATTGTCTTTTAAATTATAGGGGCAAGCATAGTGCTTTGCAAACACATTGACAATATGACGAGGTTTAGAACACTTGGAGCCTTTCTCATCAAGGAGTAATTTGAGTACCAGCTCTATTTCCAGCCACATAAAATTTATTGCAAAGTCTATTAAGCTGAAGGTGTGAGCCATAAGGAGCTTCTGCAATTCCTGTTTTATCAAGGCACGTTAATTTTTAAGAGAAATAGAGGGGTAAGCTTTATTCTAAGTTTCCAAGATCTGAAGTTTGGCTGAGAGATCTTTTTGACATTGCAAATTCGCCAGTTTGAGCATAGAACCTGTCTGAATAGCTGCCCCCACATTCAACCGTCATAAGGATGCACCAATAGTTAAAAATGGAAGTATCTTCTGAAAGAAGACCTTCTTTCAGGGCCAGTTTGGCCTTTAAGGTATTGATTGTTAATTAGAGAAGCTGTCCAACTTCAGCTACAATAGTAAAATCACCGAGAATTATCAAGCTGTCCCATTTATGTTTATCAATTACTTCAAATAATACCTTCAAGAATGGGACCTGTCTACAATTTGGAGCATAAAAGAAGGCAATAGTTACCAATCTCTCACCATGAGTCCCTAGGATAATCAGGTATTTACCATTTTTCAATTTTGGATGAAAGTGTGAAAGAATATAGGAAGCCGTCTAAGATAGCCAACCTGTTACACTTTAGGGGTAGATTAGACATATAGCAAGTAAAGTAGCAGTTATCTCTAAGGGATGGGGGCTTTTGCAGAAAAATGTGTCTCCTGGAGAGCTACAATATCAGCCTTATGTTTAAAAAAAAGATGAAAGGGCCATCCCACGTTTGTGAGGGGAGTTTAAAAGACAGACGTATAACCATTCAAATTACAGCATGAAAATGTGACAGAGAACGATAAGGTATATATGAGTATGTTATGGAGGGGCATTTTGAGTTGGCCATCTAAAGCTAAAAAAGCGGTCATCTATTGTATTCTGGAAAGGAAGGAGAGAAGAGGTCAGGAAGCAAAAGGGGGAAACACCAAAGGGAAGGGAAAACTAAGTAACCTAAAACAAATGCTTAGAGCATTTGCTCTAACCCTTTGTCTAGTAAAAGATATGTAACTTGGAGGAGTCCAGCAAAATATGGGGTGCATGGCTTAAATGGGGGGAAAGTCACCACCCATGTATCTATAAGGTCTATAAAAACTTCATAAACATATACCAACCTATCACAACCACTGTTTGTTAATGTGACTGAACATAATAGCAAAATAGTGAAGTGTAAAATAAACTACATAACAATGCTATGTAACCATCATTAATTGTACTCACATAAAATTATAGAACTACTTAAAGTAGGTGTTGTTAAAAACCTAAATGAAAAAGAAGAATATGGCGAGTAAAGAATGACAGGAAAAAAAAACCTGAAATTTTTTAAACACATAAAAGAAACATAATATCACATATGTTATCAAATGAGCAATCAGGATGAAATTGGGCTCTGCTAGCAAGTAAAGTTGGTCTACCAGTTAAAAAAAAAAAAGTCACAACAAGTAAATAAATCCAGTCCATATGGAGATAGAAAATGATAACCGTTGGAAATCATGTCCTGGGATCAATCTTTGCCTTGTCTAGACCAATCACTCCAGATCTGGGTCTTAAGTTTGTGATCAGACGATTGTGGGAGAATGTTCCAGTCCTTCAGAAGATTAATTCTGCCTTCCACTGTGGAAAGCACATGAGTAAAATTATTTTTCTGGATTTATAGTTTAACAGGAAACCCCCAGCGATATAGAATGGGACCTTCATTACAGTCTGGAAAGATTGTCATCTGGCAGTAGTAGCCAGAGAGAAATCTGAGAAAAGCTGGAGGTCTTGAAGATTTGTCCAATTTTCAGGTGTCCTGGCTGCTTGTAGGATGTGATATAGGACATGAAAGTGTAATCTCAGAAGTGTGTCTCTGGGAAGTGTTTCCAGACTGTCTCTCCCTCTCGGGAGCCAGCGGATGCAGTCAATGAGTAAAGTTTGGGTATGGGATCCCTTGGATTTTGATATTATTTCGCCTGGACCGATCTTCTAGGTCTGTAATTTTTCCTATAATCTTTTTCCTTTAAAGAACTGACATTGGTTTCCATGTGTTGTGATGAGATCATTGTGTAATAAGTAGGGGCTGCATTGTTTTAAGAGTAACATGAGACTCCGTGTTGATTTGCGAAGAGAGTCTGTATGGGAAGAGGGTGCCAAATCCGAAAGTGGGGACTGAGAAACCTGCCTTTGGTGTTTCCTTCTCTCCTGGAAGTGTTTGGATCATGCGCAGTCAATTGCGGTTTGAAGAATTGTACTAGTGGAGCAGGTTTGTCCAATTTATGAGTTTTAGGGCCAATAATGGTAGAAGTAAAAAAAGATAGAATTGGTAATGATGATCCTGTCAGATGGACTGGGCACTTTAGGTTGAATTGGTTAAAAACAAATTAAGCTAGCATGAAAACATGATCAGATTGGGTGGGATACTCTATGGCAACATAACAAAACTGGCACGATGGAAATACATAGATCACTTGCACAGCTTTTAATGATGAAACATCTCTGCTGACATCGGATAAAGTCGAGTGTGGTTACAAATTGCTAAAGAGTGTGAAACAATCCGGAGCAAGCAGAGAGACTGAAGATTATTGAGAGCACCAGAGATCTCTAGAGGTAAATTGGAGGTACTAACATAAGTGCTAGTCTGGTGATGTATAGGCTAGCACAAGGCCATAACAAAACCAAGCTCAAAGCTATTCAAGGCTTATGGAGGAGTGGAAACCTGTAGCCGGTAACTGAGACAGGATGGCTCAGTGACCTTAATGCTTCAGCAGGGTAGTGGAAGCCTCAAAGAAGCTAGCAAATTTACAGGGAAGCTTAGAAGCTTAAAAAGGGCTCATCATAGCAAAAGTCGGCCAAGAGTACAGGTTCTTGCCTCTGACATTGGAACCGTCGGCAGCTGTAGTCATTTGCAGATGCATTTGAGGCAATCAGGCTGCTTGAAGTCAGCAGTGAAGCTGGGAGAGGTCACAGGATGGCTGTTCCCATAAGGACAGTATAAATAGGCCTCAGAGCTGCACTGGAAATAGTGACAGATGTAGTGTGGCCCAAGAACACAGGCAGACAGTGGTCACGTCCAGATCAGTTAATCCCAAGGCCGGTGGAGTAGCTAGGCAACTTGTCTGCGGCACAGGGACTGGAAGAATTATAAATAGGCCACCAATTCAGCGTCTCAGTGTTGCAGATGCGACACACAGAGGAACCCGATCGTGATAGCAAAGGCCAAGTGTGGGTGAAGTGCCCGACTCCGCGATGGCAGTCAGTTTCAACACCAATAGGAGCTGAAAGCTATACAGCGGTAGTGCCTCTGTCATCTGGTATGTATGGGCCACAAGTCACGGCTGGTAGAGAGAAGAGTTGTCCCCCGTAGGAGAGCCCACAGGCCCAGGAAGAACACAGCTGCCATCTTTTGGCGGAAAAGTGTATTTTTGCACTTTTTTCTTTTCCCCCTTACCTAATGCTCGTAAGATAGAGCTATGTGTTTTAATGTATTACCAAAACATATATGTTCCAAAGAAACAACTGAGAATTGCTTGAATAGATTGTGAAATTTTACTTTTTTCCCCTGCAAAACTGCCAATACTGGAAATATTTTATATATATTTAAAAAGACCGAAAAATTTTATATTAAGGTGTCATTCAAGCTAAGAACTGTATGATTTCTTCTGAACACTAAACATTTGTATATGTTTGCCATGAGGAATTTCATTGTGATCATACACTGTTTTTATAATTAATTTATTAAATATGTATATTCTATGTCTACTAGACTATTAAGCACTTCCTATCTTATCAATATCCTGCTCCTTATATATGTTATTTATAGGCCTATCCTTTCATTTCTCATACCACCCTAGCACATTATGTTCCTTTCTCTCTACCCTGCGCACTGAGAACTCAGATTTGTTATATATTCTAGATCAGTTTCTCACACCTAGTACTCAGTGCATATTTTCCAGGTGACAAGACAAATAATTATACCACCTGTGTATCTGTGTCAGTCATTAATGAATACACCTGTGCTAAAGCAAGGAGATATGGAAAACATGCACTGTTAAGGGTCCTGTGGACCAGGTTAAGAAACACTGTTCTTGAGGACTTGAATCCCTCTCTTTTCCGTTTTCTGGGTAGCAGCAAAAGCACACTTACAATTTAGGAAGCAAAGATTACCAATCTTACTTTGAATAAATAACAAATCAAACTTATAGATTCTAACAGATCAGTTACATCAAACTATATTGAAAACGATTAGAATTTGCTTGACAATTTTCTATAAAGTTTGAAAAACAAGGGTGTAGTTTGTTTTAATCAGGATTAATAAAACATAGAACACACAAATAACATTTTTAAAACAAGTAACTTTCAGTATAGAATAATACACTTATAATGTTAATTTGAATGAGCTAAACTCTTACATGTAGAAATAAAAAGAAATTTTCTTTTCTTATTGAAGGATCACTACATGTGAACAATATTATGTCATAAAGTATAATATTAGTATGTTAAACAATGTTGAAACATTGTGTCCATCAAACTGAAATAATGGACTTTTAACATGGTTATGTAATATTTACACTTACTTTGTTCTGTGAAAGAAAAATAAAACACAGGCTCATACATATAAATAAACATGTGAAGAAAACCATGACGTGTATTGGGCTCCCAGTAATTAACTGAGTCTGTAGCTCCTTACTACTGTGCTGATAAGGTAACACATGCAGCATTACATAAACTACTTTGCTATTTATTGATGAAGTGTCATTAAAATTCTCTCTCTGGAATACTCTCCAAAATGAGCTTCACTCAAAGGTATGTACTGTAATTAAGCAAATCCTTAATCACTTCTATAGAATGTCAGTTAGCAAAGGTTATGCATGTGATTCATTTTGGAAGCAAAATGTTAATTGTATATGTATGTGATGTTTGACTGCAAACATTTACTGACCATATTTATACATTCTGTAAGTAGATTTAAATAAACACATTATTCATGTTGGATTTTTGTGTTTCGCTGTAATTGGCGTGACATATGTTAGAAAAATCATTTATATTCTTTCTTGATTAAACATTTTAATGAATGAAAAAAAAATGGGCTGCAGCTCTTTATTTCCCTCCAAGTCAGAGAGAACGCCATGTACTGAGCTATATACAACAGGCCTAATTCATTAAGGAGAGCAAAGCAATAAAAAGGAGTAAATTTGCACCTGGGCAAAACCATGTTACATGTTACAATGGAGGGGGATATAAATTGAAAATGTGGGGGGCAGATTTATAGTTGGGGTAGTGCATGTCCTAGATCAACTTTATATTTCAGTGTAAAAATAAAGCATTTGTGTGCTACATGAAACACAGACAGTGTATTCCTTATGTGCAAAGTAATGAACTAATTTCCACCCCTAGCATTGTATCATGGTTTGTCCAGGAGCAAATTTGCTCCTTTTTTTGCTTTGCTCATCTTAATGAATCAGGCCCAACAGCATTACTTATTCCACCAGGTGAGATACTACTCCTATTTTCCTAACTCATTTTCCAATTAAATGGGTAGTTTTCTAGGTTCTGAAAAGAGGCCCAGCCCCAGAACCACACTCCAATCATGTGTAACGATTTATTCTGCATGCATTCTTTGCATAATGTTCCCAGTAGTACTAATAAAATAAGAAATTTTGTTGGGAATAACTTTTTTTAAAGAAAAGTTATTTTTCTAGAATGATAAATGCCAGTACGCCCTGACAGACAGGCCTGCTGGGCCTGTATTTCTTGAAAAACTGAAAAACAGCAGGAAAAAATACTTTATTTAAAGACTTCCCCAACCCATGGAGATCCTCTTCTTTATCAAGGCTTTTAGTCCAAAGGAAAGAAAAAAACACTGATGGTGGGAGGCTAGTCACGTACTAAGCAATACATAGTTTCTTTGCGCTGATTGGTCAGAGCGTGAGAAAGTCAATCTGATTGGTTAGTAGCAGTTAGTCCAAACCTGGGATCTACTGTTATTGAACTTTATTGATACAAGTACATTGATATAGTAATATGTACTATTGATACAAGTAGACACGTGCACTATGTCCTAGGTCGGTTTTCATGGTAACTATGAAGAGTATCCTATTTATCTAATGTGTTGAAGTCGTATAATTGGATGAACGAAAGTATATTGGTTTAATATTGTTTAGCCATGCAAATGCGATCCGTACGCCACGTAACACGTGGCGTGGTGCGTTCGCACGGTAAAATACGCATGCACACACTCACATTAAAACATTTAGTTATTTATATAATTTCATATTGGTTCTGTTACACTGTAATTCAGGAGCAGATAGTATTTGGTTTATTATTAGTCTATATATATATATATATATATATATATATATATATATGTATATATATATATATTGATTATATGTACATTGTAGTGTTATTAAAGGTTTAGGTTATAGAAAAGGTGTCATGCCTGATATCATATTGTTCCCCTAATCATCAGCAGCTGTCCGGTGCAGTCGGCGAAGAGATCGCACATTGCATACTTTAGTTATTGATATTAGGGAATAATCCTTTGTATGATGCTGGCTATGAAAGGAGCAGACCCCCTGGAGAGACGACCCACACCTTTGGATTCCTTATATTGAATCAACCTATGATTTGTTTACACTGGACCCACCCAACGTCTGGACCTATAGAAACAATCTACATCATCTCTATTGTTTAAGTGTAACACTGTACTGTATATAATCATAGCTGCACACACCCTGGCCCTCAGTCAACTCTGACACAGTATTCTAACAGATATACTGTCCACCGGGTCCCGTGGGTGCGCAGCGTGCGCAAGCGATTGCATTGGTATGTACTTATCTTTTGGTATTGGCTGTGCTGTACTGTACTGTATAATAATATAATAATGTATTGAATTGTTGACTATTTACATCTGCTAAAATAAATTAATTTGTGCTTTGGAAACACATACAATTGATTGGGCAATGCTTATTGAAAACGATAAAATTATTTTAATAATTGGGGGCTCGTGAGTTTAGGAGTTACGTTATCGGCAGGTATGCAACGCTCACGGTATTCGGTTCCTCAACAAAGGGTGGATTGACGGACGCGTCGCATGGCAGGAAAGAACGTAATGTGTTCAAGACCTGTGGTTCACTTTGTGTTGAGAGACCGAATGTCCGCTGTTGCATAGACTGAAGGAACGCTAATTGGAATCTAGGGACAAGAAAGAAAAATGTTTCTTTTTATTGTCGTTTTACGTTTTAAAGTGTATTGCATTGCTGAGGGTATGTGTATTTCCTGCTGTGCGTACGCAAACTTCCGGTAGATTTGCCACGTGGTTGAACAATCATTTTGATAGTTATTATATGCATACTGTAAGCACTTGGTAAAGTCTCTGAAAAGATAGTGCCATTGTTTGGGAAAGTAATTTTCTGTGCAGAAAACTAAGGTGTATATGTTTGGTGATTGTATGATTTTGAAGTGAAAGTTGATTTACTGTCAAAAAGACAGGGATATCGGTTGCCGTTTGACGAGGTGGGCTTGCAACCGAGGTAGTATACAAGGCAGGTATACTGGCAGCAAAAGCCCTGTTTGAAAAGAGAACAGTTAAAAAGCTTTTGGAAACTTTCTCCCCAAGGGCAATCGCAAGGTTTAGCGATAGTTAGTATTGCTAAGCGGTGCGATCGAACCGCATGGTTTTGCAACCGTGCTTGTGACTTGGGATGAACGGCTGAGAGGAATTACGCTGGTACAAACGGGTAAACTCCGGTACTACCAGTTCAGTAATACTCAACAGAATTTTGTGGAGAGCCAGGATATCGAGGAGCTGATATTTCTGTTGTCCATAGTGATATTTCTGGGTTAGGAGGTGTGTGGGCGTAGCCTGTGAAACCGTCCACGGATACAAATCTCTAGTAAGTTCTGTTTGAAAGGAGAACAGGTAAAAAGTCTTTTTGCATAGCGTTGAGAAATAGGTTGTTTTCACAATGGGCAAACGCTAGAGATGGTTGATGTTGTGCTGCTTAAGGAAGGACCGGTTGGTTCGGCAAAGTATGTTATGTATAATAAATATGGTGTGTATGCAACGGCATACTGCGACAAATGGGTCAAGATGACCCGGGAGTGTGTGAAACCTTTCCCAAACATAGGTAGTTTCGAAGCAGAGGTGTTAAATACCGTAAAAGATAAAGTACGGTTGATTAAGCCAACGAAAGTGAGAAATGCACATAATCATTGTTTAAAATCGTGGCAAATGGAAGGTAACACGTGGCAGAGCAGCGAACGCACAGCGGTAGTGAGTGTAGCGAAAAACACGTGTTCAGCGGAAGTAAGCGTACCGGAAACAAGTATTTAGGAAGTGTGCGTTGAAAAGCGTGGTGAACTGAGCGCAAACACGCCCCTGACAAATTCGGTTGGGGCGGGAAGTACAGCCAATACCAAAAATGTGAAAACTGTAACTAGTAACCTGTATGTTGTTTTAAGTAATGTTAAAAGTAATGTTTTAGGACAAAGAAGAGGGACGGTCCCACCAGCAGGGGCAGCGGCTGAAAGTGGTGAGAATAATGAAAAGGTTAACACAAGGGGAGACATCCATTGTACTGCAGCAGCAATTTCAGCAACTAGTTCAGAACATAGTCATTTGGTAGACTTACATCCTGTCTGCACTACAACAGTTCCCAATGGGAAAGCGGACAGAGATGGTGACGTTCCCTTAAAACATGTAGCAAAGCATGATACATGCACTAGGTCTGAAACATTTTCAATTTTGTCTGATTTCCCTGATCCTAGGAAAGATTTGACCAAATGTCAGCAGTTTATTAGATATTATGGTAATATGTATGAGCCAACTAATAACGATTGGCGAGTATTATTGAAAACCTGTCTTCCTCTCAATACTGATATACAAATGTTCATTAAGGATTGTATGTTGAAGGAGGATGAATCCTTAACCGAGGATGATAATCAGGACAATATAAGACAAATAATCACACGGTTGGCCATATATTTCCCAGTGATAGTGGACTGGAGTAAAATTTTTACAATCCAGCAAAAAGATAGTGAAAATACAACAGACTATTTTTGCAGAGCTCTAATAGAAATGGGCAAATATACTGGGGTACCAGACATAAAAGATAATGTACACTACAGAGAGGTTGCTGTTAAAGTTCTAATGGATGGCCTAAGTGAAAACTTGAAAAGAAGGATGCAAACTTCATTACCAAACTGGAAAGGAATCACTGTAAGTGCTCTCAGGGAGTCAGCTATAGAACATGATAGAAGTATGAATAAAGAGAAAGAGACACTAAGTGATAGGGTAATGATGGTAAGTATCCCAGCATTAGAGGGTCTGCACACCCGACCACCAGCATACAACCCACATAATAAGAAACATAGAAAAATCAGGTGTTTTAAGTGTAAGGAAGAAGGCCATTTCGCAAGAGATTGTAAAAAGGAAGAGAAACAACATGAGTTGAGGAAGTGTTTTCAATGCAATAAAATAGGACACCTAGCAAAACAGTGTGCAGACATGACAGGGACGTGTTTCTACTGCCGTAAGAAGGGACACATGAGTAGGAACTGTGTAGAGAGAAGAACGGATACCTGGGTTGGAAATCACGTAGACATCCACAAAAGAGGCGTACACTTCTCTCAGAGGTTCCCCTACAATTGATTGCACACTCTGTAACAACTAATACTTTGGGGGAGAGTTATAGTCAACTCTAGAGTACAGGTCAGACCTGCAATTCTACAACTAGACAAGGTAAAGGTTAAAACTGTGGTGAGTATTAATGTGCAAAATGTAGAAAGAAATTTATTTAAAAGGTAATCTTTGTTCATTTTGTTTGTTTGTTTTATGTTGTCACATGTTTGCTTTCCTAAATCGCTGGCCGATGGAAAAGAATGGAAATGTTTGTTTTGTTTGCTGTTTTAAGATAACTATCTTGCTTTTCTTTTCACAGATAAAGGGGACAAAAAAGGAGTATAAATTTAGTGATTAGAGGGGTGAGATAGAAAAATAGAAGAATTACTCTTGAAAGACTAATTAACAATAGACAAAAGGAACACTGTTTGTTTTAGGCTGCAGTGTCTCATGATAATTTGTTTGGCTGAGAATCATTATCCAACAATGAAGTATATACATACTTTGCTCCAAAATATCGTTTAGGTATCTCAGACGAGTCATCAACAGTTAATTTTTACATTTCTCTATTATAAGTTAGGAAAGTCCGTTGAAAAGGTATGTAGTCAATGAGATACCGAGTTCTTAATGAACAAATGACGGACAACACTGGATTGCACTGTTAAGACCCCCTAGTCAAGTATGGGGAGGGGTCATAGTTAGCAAATAGCTAAGGGGAGCAGTGGAATGAATACAGCCATTTCTTCATAGAGTCAGAGTCCAATCCAGCTGTCATTTTGTTGTAAAAAATCTCCCTTTCTGCATGTATGTTTGTATTCAAATTTTTATATTCCCATCATTCATTGCTTTCCTATTTCTCATTCTTTACACAAACGCTAGTACCTCTCTCCCTCTCTCTCTCTCTCTCTCTCTGCTCTGGTAGAGATAAAATCAGACACAGTCTCAACAATGGGGCTAAAACATATTTTTATTTTTTTACATAAGACAAATTCAGAGATACACACACTAGATTGACATGAGTTACAGAAACAGTCAGGGGTTTTGTTTTAATGGGTATAGAAACTGCTGATTTTAAGCAGAAAGGTTCTGTTGTGGAAATACAATTCATGTTTTATAGATTGCATATCTGTGTTGTTTTTTTTGTTTTATGATTCGTGCCTCCTGTTCAAAAATGTGCCTTTATATGGAGGCACAAAGGGTGGATAGGAGATTGCTGGAGGTTAGGCATACAGATATTGTCACGACTGATAGTGGGTACCTGCTGCTGTTGGCGCAACTCAGAGGAAGGCGCGGAGTCTAACGTGCCCCTGGTATTCACCAGGAACCCCCGCAAGGAAGTATGGACTCCGCTGCAGGGACACGCAGGTCGCGGTCCTTCCTAGAGTCCACAGCGAGATACAAGGAGGTGTCAGACAGGCCGGGTCAGCAACGTTCAGGTAGAAGAGGTACAAAGGGAAATCCAGAAGAATGGTGAGGCAAGCCGGGTCGGTAACTTTCAGGGAGAACAGTACAAAGGCAGAATCCAAATAGGGGTGGTCAAACGGTCCGGGTCAAAAGGTCACAAGCAGCACGAGGATAGTCAGGAACGAATACAGCAACTGGTATACACAAACGCTGGAGGCAGGAAGACCTGATACTCTGGCACTGGTGAGAGGGCAGGAAAAGGTTTAAATACTGTGGTAGCCCAATCAGAATCAGCGCTGCAGCGCTGTCATACCTGCCGCCGGGAATCCTTCATAGCGTCCCGTTGCCTAGCAACGGGGCGCGTCATCACACCCAGAGGTCGGACGGCAGGGGGATCCGGAAGTGATGCGTCTGGTTGCTATGCAACCAGACGCGCTGTCAGCAGACAGGCGGCCGTGCGGAACGGCGCCTGACAGTATACCCTCCTCTTCTTCCTCCTGTTTGAAGGAACCTTTTAAGAATTCTAGGAGCGTGAAGGTCCTGCTTGTCCACCCATGATCTCTCCTCTGGGCCAAATCCTTTCCAATGGACAAGAAATTGCTGTTTGCCACGAAGAATGCGAGAGGCCAAGATCCGATTGACTTCGAATTCTGTTCCAGAAGAGGTTTGTATTGGTGGGGGACGACAGGGAGGTCGATAGAATTTATTGAGTACCACTGGTCGTAGTAATGAGACATGAAAAGTATTATGACATCTCAGAGAAGGAGGAAGTTTCAATTTAAAGCATACAGGATTAATTACTTGCATGATGGTGTACGGGCCAATAAATCGAGGAGCCATCTTCATAGAAGGAACTTTTAGTCTTAGGTCCCGGGTGGATAGCCATACTTGGTCTCCCACCTTTAAGAGAGGAGTGGCCCTTCGATGACGATCTGCAAAGATTTTGTGATGCTGAGTAGCCTTGAGTAAAGCCCTCTTAGTCTTAGCCCAAATGAGAGAAAACTCCCGATAAAGAGTATCTACGGCTGGAACCGGTGAAGAGGACACTGGAAAAGGATCCGGAAACACAGGATGACTTTCATATACAATAAAGAATGGGGAGAATCCGGTAGACTCATGAATGTGTTGGTTATGGGAGAACTCCGCCCACGGAAGGAATTGAGACCATTTATTCTGATTGTCAGAGGTAAAACAGCGAAGAAATGTCTCGAGATCCTGATTGATTCGCTCCGTCTGTCCATTGGTTTGAGGATGATATCCCGAAGAGAATTTCAATTCTATGTTCAATCTCTTACAAAAGGTTCTCCAAAAACGGGATGTGAATTGGACTCCACGGTCCGAAATGATCTCCTTCGGGCAACCATGTAATCTGAATATCTCCTTGATAAAGATATCTGCCAGACGACTGGCCGTGGGCAGTCCAGTTAGAGGAATGAAATGTGCCATCTTCGAAAATCGATCAATAACCACCCAGATAGTGGTAAACCCTGCACTGTGGGGTAGGTCTGTGATAAAATCCATGGCCACACTTTCCCAAGGAGCATCGGGGATAGGGAGTGGACGAAGAAGGCCTGCTGGGACTCTTCTACAAGTCTTGTGTTGAGCACAAGTAGTGCAGGAAGCAATAAATTTACAAATATCGGCACGTACAGTAGGCCACCAGAAGCGTCGGCAAAGCAGCGATGTTGTCTTCTTTATTCCAGCATGGCCGGCAATGCGGGATGAATGAGCCCACTGCAGGGTCTTGAGCCGGAGATGAGGTTCCACGAATGACCGGCCTGGAGGAGGAGAGGACGTTTTGGTCCTAGTGAGGGCTACAATATTAGAAGGATCAATAATATGCTGAGGAACCAACGGTCTTAAACGATCGGAATCGTCAAATGAGCGAGATAATGCATCGGCACGTCCGTTCTTGGCTCCAGGGCAGAATGTGAGCTTCATGTTAAATCGAGCAAAGAAGGATGCCCAGCGGGCTTGCCGAGGATTAAGGCAACGAGCCTCTTGAATGAACACTAGGTTCCGATGGTCGGTAAACACAGTAACAGGAAATATAGCCCCCTCCAACAGATGTCGCCATTCCTCCAGAGCCGCCTTGATGGCCAGTAACTCCTTGTCCCCTATTCCATAATTACATTCACTTGGAAGAAATCGTCTGGAGAAAAACCCACACAGGTTGTGTGAGCCAGCAGGAGACTCTTGAAAAAGCACCGCCCCAATGCCTACAGAGGATGCATCTACCTCTAAGAAGAAAGGTCGTTCTTGATCTGGCTGGGACAGAACTGGAGCTGAAGAAAATGCTTTCTTTAACGTTATGAAGGCAGACATGGCTTCCGAGGACCAAACCCTGGGGTTGGCAGTCTTCCTGGTTAAAGCTGTAATGGGAGCTATGATGGTGGAGAATCCCTGAATAAATTGGCGATAATAGTTTGCAAAGCCAATGAACCTTTGAATCGCTTTAAGGCCTTGTGGCTGAGGCCAGTCCAGAATAGCTGACACCTTGGTGGGATCCATACAAAGACCTTGACCCGACACAATGAAACCAAGAAAAGGTACCTGGCTGATCTCAAACACACATTTCTCCAGCTTGCAGTAGAGGTGATGTTTCTGGAGTCTACGTAAGACCTCCTTTACTTGTTCCCGATGAGTTTTCAGATCTTTAGAAAATATTAATATATCGTCTAAATACACTACCACAGAAGTGTATAACAGGTCATGAAAGATATCGTTAACAAAGGTTTGGAAGATGGCTGGGGCGTTGCAGAGGCCGAAGGGCATCACCAGGTAATCGAAATGTCCATCTCTGGTGTTAAAGGCCGTTTTCCATTCGTCCCCCTTCTTGATGCGAATCAAATTATAGGCCCCACGGAGATCTAATTTGGAAAAGATTTGAGATCCACTGAGTTTGTCAAAGAGGTCGGAGATGAGAGGTAGTGGATATCGATTTTTGACAGTGATGCGGTTGAGAGGACGATAATCAATACAAGGCCGAAGAGACCCATCCTTCTTCTTAACAAAAAAAAACCCTGCACCCGCTGGGGAAGTGGATTTGCTGATAAATCCCCGTTTCAGGTTCTCCGAAATATATTGAGACATGGCTGACGTCTCTGGATGAGACAAAGGGTAGGTCCGCCCTTTGGGGATGGGTTGGTCAGGAGATAAAACAATAGCGCAATCCCAGGGACGATGAGGAGGCAAGATCTCCGCTTCCACCTTACTGAATACATCTTGGAATTCCATATAGGCCTCAGGAAGATGGGTTAGCTCGGAATGAGCCATTACTTGACATTTTGAAGGCAAGACTCTAGACAGACATTCAAAGCGACATCCTGAACCCCACGACATAACTTGAGCGTGGTCCCAATCCATCTGAGGAAAATGCTTTCTCAGCCACGGTAGCCCCAAGATGAGGGGATTAATGGACCTCGGCAACACCAAAAGTTGGATCATCTCGCTATGAAGTACTCCTACCCTCAACCGAACAGGAGAAGTCACGGAGGAGATGGAGCCGTGAGTGACACGACTACCGTCGACTGCCGTCAGAGATAACGGTTGAGGCAATGGGTTTAAAGGTATTTGGAGCTGCGAAGCTAGATCCGCCGAAATGAAGTTCCCGGAGGAGCCGGAGTCCACAAAGGCCGTGGTGGAAAAGGTACCCTTGGGGGTGCTCAGGATGACAGCCATCTGAAATTCTGGGGAATCTTCTTTAGAATAGGGAGCAACTGTGGATTCTCCTAAAACGGCCTCCCCGCCACCGTTTAGGAGGAAGAGTTTCCCGGTTTCTTGGGACAAACTCTTAGCAGGTGTCCCGGATCTCCACAATACAGACACAGGCGTTGTTTGAAGCGTCTCTCCCTCTCTTCAAGGGATAATTTAGAGCGTCCTACTTGCATTGGTTCATCCACTGGCAGGATGGGATTTTGGAACTGGGGTGCTAGCCGTGGTATGAACCGTTTGCCAGGAGAGCGTTCCTGCGTGCGCTCTTGGTAGCGCAAATCCACCTTTATGCACATGGAGATGAGGGAATCTAACTCGGCCGGGAGTTCTCTGGAAATTAGCTCATCCTTAATCCGGTCAACCAGACCTTGCCAAAAGGTTGCCACCAGTGCTTCGTTATTCCATTTTAACTCGGAAGCCAGGGTCCGAAATTGAACTGCGTATTGCCCCACGGACAGATCACCTTGGCGGAGGTTTAACAAGCTAGTAGCTGCAGAAGCAACTCTTCCGGGATCATCGAAGACTTTTCTGAAAGCTTCAATGAAGGAGTTGGAGCTATTAAGAAGTGGACCCCCTTGTTCCCATAAAGGTGAGGCCCAGGCAAGGGCTTGACCACTGAGGAGGGAGATGAGAAAGGCTACTTTGGTGCGTTCTGAAGAAAAGGCCCCTGGGTTGCACTCAAATTGAATGGCACATTGGTTCAGAAAGCCCCTGCACTTCTTGGGATCACCGTCAAACTTTTCGGGTGTCGGGATGCGTAAACCGGAGGCCGCTGTAGAGACCGTAACCACACTGGATGCTGCGGATGCAGAAGAGGTTATGGCTGGTGTAGTGGGTGAAGCATTCTGAAATGTATCGAAGCGGGTAGCAATCCCTTGGACACATTGTAGGAGATGCGCTTGGGCTGCTTCTTGTTGCTCCACTCGTTGAGCCAAATGCAGGAGTAGGTCTCGAGCAGACGGTTCACCAGACCCCTCCGTTGTCATGGCCAGAGTATACTGTCACGACTGATAGTGGGTACCTGCTGTTGTTGGCGCAACTCAGAGGAAGGCGCGGAGCCTAACGTGCCCCTGGTATTCACCAGGAACCCCCGCAAGGAAGTATGGACTCCGCTGCAGGGACACGCAGGTCGCGGTCCTTCCTAGAGTCCACAGCGAGATACAAGGAGGTGTCAGACAGGCCGGGTCAGCAACGTTCAGGTAGAAGAGGTACAAAGGGAAATCCAGAAGAATGGTGAGGCAAGCCGGGTCGGTAACTTTCAGGGAGAACAGTACAAAGGCAGAATCCAAATAGGGGTGGTCAAACGGTCCGGGTCAAAAGGTCACAAGCAGCACGAGGATAGTCAGGAACGAATACAGCAACTGGTATACACAAACGCTGGAGGCAGGAAGACCTGATACTCTGGCACTGGTGAGAGGGCAGGAAAAGGTTTAAATACTGTGGTAGCCCAATCAGAATCAGCGCTGCAGCGCTGTCATACCTGCCGCCGGGAATCCTTCATAGCGTCCCGTTGCCTAGCAACGGGGCGCGTCATCACACCCAGAGGTCGGACGGCAGGGGGATCCGGAAGTGATGCGTCTGGTTGCATAGCGCTGTCAGCAGACAGGCGGCCGTGCGGAACGGCGCCTGACAGATATGCATCTCTGTATAGAACATTGGAGTAGAATTTTTACCACAAGATACGACATAATGTGAACCCTAGAAAATGTAGAATTTTCATGTTTTATATTTTTTTACTGTTAGACAGACATGTACTGGATACTGTTATATTTGAAGAAAGTGTTATAGAAATAGACCCCTTTGCCTTTCCCACTTAGTCAAGTAGCTGAATGTGAGATACTGAGAATGACATGTGAGTTGGCAGAGGGAAATTCGATTGATATACATTGGTCTTCAGCATTTTTCTAGTCTAGGGGGCGATGTTGAGGTGACTGAGAAATCGTTTTATAGCAATACCAGCACATGATTAGGACACTACATAGAGGACTTTATACAGTGACACAGTTACCAACTGAAGTAGCTGCTAGTAAGGTCCACACTTACACACACGACCATACATGGCTGTCACACCAGGGCGAACATAGCTGTCAAATAGACAGCAGGGTTTTATGTGACAGTCAACAAATCTATGTTTTGTTTTGCTTTTCGTTGTATTGTTTTAGTTCTAAAATGTGAACACACACACATGCACGCATACACATATTGGTTAATATATGAAGATTTGTGTTACCTGAGGAATAAACTGTCTGGAAGGTGAAGAGATGTGGTGAGGAGTCTGGTGGACTCTGGAGAGATAGACAAGGTAGACCAATAGAGCCATCCCATATCCCTCCTGCTGATGGGTTTTCCTCCAGGTAAAACAAATACACATCATCCAATTACCACCATGCAGGATCCTCAAGTATACACTGGTGTACCAATGAAATATGTCTGGGTAAAGGTGTATTGAAATGTGTCTAATGTATTACTGTGTCATACTCAAAACTTTTGTTATTCAATGTGATAGTCCTAGAGTTATAATAGATGATAGGGGTATTCATGTTATTAATAACAGATGTATAATGTATGAGTAGTGGTAACAAATCACATACTTTCAATTAACCATAAACCAGTGTGAACATAAAGTAACGGTACTCGGTAGAACGAATTGAATAGAATAAGAGTTGGAACTTGATTGAAGTGACTGATAGCTTCGGCCACTAGTCCTTTCCCGCTACCAAAAGATCACTCCTGGGCAAACTCCTAACCTGTCAGTTTTTGAAATGTTCTTGACCCCTCGTGAGATGAGATTGTAACTGGGAGGCTAGGTTAGACCTTGAGAGAAGGTAAATAGTGAGACAGCAAAACGTCCAAAACACTGTTTCCTGAAAAGTCACACTAACTGTCAGGATGTTGGATCAGGAGAGTAAGTTGTGGAGCAGAAATTTCTTAAGCTAAGGTTATTTGACAGACAGGTACCAGGTGTAGGCTACCAGCATCACGGCTTCAAGGGTAGCAGAGACACACTGGTGCCCATTCCACCCACTGCAGAGGGGCCAACAATCAGAGAAGGGTCCAAGGGCACTCATGAGTCTGTACTGGAAGGCCTCAAATGCAGTTAGTAGCACCTGAGCCAAAGGCTAAGACTGTTGCGCAGCATGAAGTTGTAGTTTTTCCTGTTTTGTGTTCTCTCATTTCATTCTCTTCTCAGGGCGGTTAATTCTTTTGATTATTAGCAGATGACAGAGACTGGTTCAGGTAATGATAATGAGGTATTGGGGAGGAAGAAGTTAGTAGCATAATCAGTCCAGCCAATTACTCTATTCAATTCAGGGGTAAAGGAAAATTTAGAAACCTTGGAGCTTGGAGAAAGTGCGAGGGGCTATTGTCTGAGTAGCAATACGTCCGTAAGTACGGCGACCCCATGGTTAAAAAAAAGAGATACACCCAGCGATGCCAGTCCAGTAATATTCGGACTTGAGCAGGCATCCTTGAGAATGATTATCATTCTTGGGAGGGTGAGGTTTTAGACGAAACAAAGTGCTGGGCGTGCTCACACGTGCCTCAGTGATTATATCAAGTAGGATTAGTTCTCTTTCCACTAAATATTCTTGAGGTACCCGAACTATAGGCGGGAGGTCACTAAGGGAAAAAGTAGGACACCTAGGTCCCTTAGTCTGAAGTCTCCCAATGCTTTGCAAGCCGATCACTGTTAAATCTGAGTATTGAGAGACTGGGAAGAACGAACAGACAATAGCCCGTCCACAAGTGTTGATGAAAAGAACTGATGACATTATTAGAAGTGTGTATATTAACGCAGGCTGAAGGAGATTGCATATGACATTATTGATAGACATAGGATGATGCTATTGATGAACATGAAGTGTTTGAATGTATTCTGAGCTTAAATACATGAAGAACCTGTTAAACTTGAAGAACTGTAGTAGAGAATTCTGTATAGCTAATACATGTTCTATTGTACCTTGTACCTTTCTAAATAATGTATTAAGTGTTTTATTGCACCCTTGAAGGGCATGCAAAAGGTTATCTCCAAGCTCCAGAAGTGTACGGTTTATAGTAAAAGAAGAAATCGTTTAGAGGATTAAGACTCTCTCTTATGATAACTTGTTTAGATCTACAAACAGCGTGGTCATGCACTAAGGGGAATTTGTATTACATAACAATGAAACGTGGTACTGAGATCCTGCATATAACATCTTTAAGGTGATAGTTTATTATACTATCAAAGGGTGGACTGTTGAAGTCGTATAATTGGATGAACGAAAGTATATTGGTTTAATATTGTTTAGCCATGCAAATGCGATCCGTACGCCATGTAACACGTGGCGTGGTGCGTTCGCACGGTAAAATACGCACGCACACACTCGCATTACAACATTTTATTATTATTATTATTATTATTATTATTATTATTATTATTAATAATTTTTATTTATAGGGCGCCACAAAGTATCCGTAGCGCCGTACAAGGACAAACAATGGCACAATACAAGGTGAGACAGCACAGTACAAGTAACAGTAAGCACTATAACTCTGGGGGCTCAGGCACAGCATGAAAGAGAGGGAGGGAGGGGAAAAGTGAGTATAGGCAGGTAACTATGGCCCAAGAGGGTGGGCACGGATGACAGGTTGAGAGTCACTGAGGGGAGCGGAGAGAAGCGAGAGGAGACAGAGGGCAGAGGGACTGAGAGGAGGTGAGCTGAGTAGCTGGAGAGCGCAGTAAAAGTGATGGAAACAGAAGGTAGGAGAGCCCTGCTCAAAGAAGCGAACAATCTAAAGGGAGGGGAAGACAGACAGACACATTGATGAGACGGAGAGACAGGAGAAACAGAGATGGAGTCGAGGAAGGGGGAGAAGGGATGAGAAAGAGAGGTAGCCGACCGGTGGGAGTTTAGGCATGAGACTGGATGGCTTTAAGGAAAAGGTGGGTTTTTAATGTGCGTTTGAAAGAGGACAGATTAGGGGAAGTTCTGATGGAGCGGGGGAGCCTGTTCCAATGGAGGGGAGCGGCGCGGGAGAAGTCTTGGATACGTGCGTGAGAGGAGGTAATCAGAGGGGAAGAGAGGCGACGATCGTTGGACGATCGCAGTGAGCGGGAGGGAGTGTGAATAGAGATAAGGTTAGAGATGTAGGGAGCAGTGGAGTTGGCGAGGGCCTTGTAAGTCAGAGTGAGGAGCTTGAAAAGGATTCTGTAGGGGAAGGGGAGCCAGTGAAGGGCTTGGTAGAGTGGGGATACAGAGGTGGAACGGCGAGAGAGGAAAATAAGCCTAGCAGCAGCGTTAAGTACAGATCTAAGGGGAGCGAGATGAGAGAAGGGGAGGCCGATAAGGAGAAGGTTGCAGTAGTCCAAGCGGGAGATAACATTTAGTTATTTATATAATTTCATACTGGTTCTGTTACACTGTAATTCAGGAGCAGATATTATTTGGTTTATTATTAGTCTATATATATATTTATATATATATATATATATATATATATATATATATATATATAGTGATTATATGTACATTGTAGTGTTATTAAAGGTTTAGGTTATAGAAAAGTTGTCATGCCTGATATCATATTGTTCCCCTAATCATCAACAGCTGTCCGGTGCAGTCGGCAAAGAGATCCCACATTGCATACTTTAGTTATTGATATTAGGGAATAATACTTTGTATGATGCTGGCTATGAAAGGAGCAGACCCCCTGGAAAGACGACCCACACCTTTGGATTCCTTAGATTGAATCCACCTATGATCTGTTTACACTGGACCCACCCAACGTCTGGACCTATAGAAACAATCTACGTCATCTCTATTGTTTAAGTGTAACACTGTACTGTATATAATCATAGCTGCACACACCCTGGCCCTCAGTCAACTCTGACACAGTATTCTAACAGATATACTGTCCACCGGGTCCCGTGGGTACGCAGCGTGCGCAAGCGATTGCATTGGTATGTACTTATCTTTTGGTATTGGCTGTGCAGTACTGTACTGTATCATAATATAATAATGTATTGAATTGTTGACTATTTACATCTGCTAAAATAAATCACTTTGTGCTTTGGAAACACATACAATTGATTGGGCAATGCTTATTGAAAACGATAAAATTACTTTAAGAAATGTTTGTGTATTGCTTGGTATTATTATTACAATTCACATAATTCCTTTTTACATTTCCTACATTTTCTATTAGAGATGAGCAGGTCCGGATTTGGCAAATCAGAACACCCCCGAACAGTGCCGATCCAAGCCTGATCCGAGCACTGTTCGGGTATTCCCGCCGATCGCAAAACTTAGAACGAGGCAAAACCTCATCATCCCGCCGTCGAATCTCGCGAGATTCGGATTCATATTATTCCCCCGCTTGCCGCCGCCATCTTCACTTGGGCATTGGAAAGGGAAGAGGGAGGGTGTGTTAGCGGTGTCCTCTGTCCTGCTCATTAGTGGTGCTGTACTGTGCTCTGTCCTGCTCAGTCAAGTGGTGGTGTCGTGTGCTCTGTACTGCTCAGTCCAGTGGTGCTGTCCTGCTCAGTCCAGTGGTGCTGTCCTGTGCTCTGTCCTGCTCAGTCAAGTGGTGGTGTCATGTGCTCTGTCCTGCTCAGTCCAGTGGTGCTGTCCTGCTCAGTCCAGTGGTGCTGTCCTGTGCTCTGTTCTGTTCAGTCCAGTGGTGGTGCTGCCATAATTCCAGTGGTGCTGTCCTGTGCTGTGCTGCTGTATAAGTCCACTGATCCTGCCATATAAGTCCAGTGGTACTGCTATATAAGTTCACTGATCCTGCCGTATAAGTCCAGTGGTACTGCTGTTTAAGTCCACTGATCCTGCCGTATAAGTCCAGTGGTACTGCTATATAAGTTCACTGATCCTGCCGTATAAGTCCAGTGGTACAGCTATATAAGTTCACTGATCCTGCCGTATAAGTCCAGTGGTACTGCTGTTTAAGTTCACTGATCCTGCCGTATAAGTCCAGTGGTACTGCTATATAAATTCACTGATCCTGCCGTATAAGTCCAGTGGTACTGCTATTTAAGTTCACTGATCCTGCCGTATAAGTCCAGTGGTACTGCTGTTTAAGTCCACTGATCCTGCAGTATAAGTCTAGTGGTACTGCTGTATAACTCCAGTCCAGTGGTACTCTCCTGTGCCGCATATAATTTTTAAAGCCTTTGCCGAGTGTATGTGGTTTAGGGGTACGCTCTCTTGTGCTGCATATAATGGAGAACAAAAATTTGGAGAATAAAGTAGGGAAAGATCAAGAACCACTTCCTCCTAATGCTGAAGCTGATGCCACTAGTCATGACATAGGCGATGAAATGCCATAAACGTCGTCTGCCAAGGCCGATGCCCAATGTCATAGTAGAGGGCATGCAAAATCCAAAAGCCAAAGGTCACTCAAATGATCAAAAAAAAGAAATTAAAATCATCTGAGGAGAAACGTAAACTTGCCAATATGCCATTTACGACACGGAGTGGCAAGGAACGGCTTAGGCCCTGGCCCGTGTTCATGACTAGTGGTTCAGCTTCACACAACGATCTAAGCCCTCCTCCTCCCCCCCCTCTAAAAAATTTAAGAGAGTTAAGCTGTCATCAAAAACACAGCAAACAACTCTGCCTTCTAAAGACATCACAAATCCCCAAGGAGAGTGCAAGGGTGTTGGTGGCTGCGATGCCTGACCTTCCCATCACTGTACGGGAAGAGGTGGCTCCTTCCACCATTTGCAGCACGCCCTATGCATATGCTGGAAGGATCACCCACAGTGCAGATCAAGATTTGGATAATTAAGGTGTCAATGTTGTACAACAGGAGGAGGATATTGATGTAGCTGGCACTGAGGAGGAACTTGACGATGTGGTTTTCTTAAATGAGGCACCAGGGTGGGAAACAGTTATTGTCCATGGGATGAAAAAGCCCATCGTCATGCCTGGCCAGAAGACCAATAAATCCACCTCTTCGGTCTGGAATTATTTCTATCCCAATCCGGACAACAAATGTATGGCCATATGTACCTTATGTAAAGCTGCAATAAGCAGGGGTAAGGATTTTCGCCACCTAGGGACATCCTCGCTTATACGTCACCTGAAGAACCTTCATAATTCTGTGTTTAGTTCAGGGACACCTAAATCCCTTGGTGCCGTTGTATCCACACCAGCAACACCCTCCTTGTCAATTTCCTCCTCAATCTGGTTTGGAGATAGTCCTGCAGACCATGTCACCGGCATGACTGAGTCCTCTTCAATCCGGGATTCTTCCGGAGGATCCTGCAGCGCTACGCCTACTACTGCCACTGCTGCTGTTGCTGCTGGGAGTCGGTCATCTTCCCAGAGGGGAAGTCGTAAGACTTCTACGACTTTCACTAAGCAATTAACCATACAACAGTCGTTTGCCATGAGCACGAAGTACGACAGCAGTCATCCTATCGCAAAACGGATAACTGCGGCCTTGACAGCTATGTTGGTGTTAGACATGCATCTGGTGTCTGCCATCAGTGGAGTGGGATTTAGACGGCTGATGGGGGTATTGTGTCCCCGGTACCAAATCCCATCTAGATTCCACTTCACTAGGCAGGCAATACCCAGGATGTACAGAGAAGGAAGAAAAAGTGTCCTCAGTGCTCTGAAAAATGCGGTTGTACCCACTGTCCACTTAACCACGGACATGTGGACAGGTGGTTCAGGGCAAACTAAGGACTATATGACTGTGACAGCCCACTGGGTAGATGCATCGCCTTCCGCAGCAACAGCAGCAGCTGCATTAGTAGCAGCATCTCCAAAACGCCTGCTCATTCCAAGGCAAGCAACGTTGTGTATCACCGGTTTCAGTAAGAGCCACAACGCCAACAACCTCTTAGAGAAACTGAGGGAAATCATCTCGCAGTGACTTACCCCACTTATACTCTCCTGGGGATTTGTGGTGTCGGACAACGCCAGTAACATTGTGCGGGCATTACATATGGGCAATTTCCAGCACGTGCCATGTTTTTCCCACACAATAAATTTGGTGGTGCAGCATTATCTTAAAAGTGACAAGGGTGTGCAGGAGATGCTTGCGGTGGCCCGCAAAATTGCGGGACACTTTCGCCATTCTGCCACTGCCTACCGATGACTGGAGCACCATCAAAAAAGCATGAACCTGCCCTGCCATCACCTCAAACAAGAGGTTGTGACACGCTGGAACTCCACCCTCTATTATTAATTATTATTATTATTAATTTTTATTTATAGGGCGCCACAAAGTATCCGTAGCGCCGTACAAGGACAAACAATGGCACAGTACAAGGTGAAACAGCACAGTACAAGTAACAGTAAGCACTATAACTCTGGGGGCTCAGGCACAGCATGAAAGAGAGGGAGGGAGGGGAAAAGTGAGTATAGGCAGGTAACTATGGCCCAAGAGGGTGGGCACGGATGACAGGTAAAGAGTCACTGAGGGGAGCGGAGAGAAGGGAGAGGAGACAGAGGGCAGAGGGTTGGAGAGGAGGTGAACTGAGTAGCTGGAGAGCGCAGTTAAAAGTGATGGAAACAGGAGGTAGGAGAGCCCTGCTCAAAGGAGCGAACAATCTAAAGGGAGGGAAAGACAGACAGGCACATGGATGAGACAGAGATGGAGTCGAGGAAGGGGGAGAAGGGAAGAAGGGATGAGAAAGAGAGGTAGCCGACCGGTGGGAGTTTAGGCATGAGACTGGAAGGCTTGATATGCTGCAGAGGATAGAGGAGCAGCAAAAGGCCATTCAAGCCTACACAGCCACCTACGACATAGGCAAAGGAGTGGGGATGCGCCTGAGTCAAGCGCAGTGGAGACTGATTTCCGTGTTGTGCAAGGTTCTCTAGCCGTTTGAACTTGCCACACGAGAAGTCAGTTCCGACACTGCCAGCTTGAGTCAGGTCATTCCCCTGATCAGGCTGTCGCAGAAGCAGCTGGAGAAAGTGAGGGAGGAGCTGGTAAAGCATTGCAATTCCACAAAGGATGTAGCTCTTGTGGATGAATCCCTTTGCACGCTTTGCCAGGATCCGAGGGTGGTCAGTCTTTTAAAGTCAGAGGAATACATTCTGGCCACCGTGCTCGATCCTCGGTTTAAAGCGTATGTTTTGTCTCTGTGTCCTCCGGAAACAGAGACAAAACATACGCTTTAAACCGAGGATCGAGCTACAGCGGTGCAAAGACCTGCTGATCAGGAGATTGTCATCTGAAGAGGACCGTGACATGGCAACAGTTCCTCCTTAATTTTCTTCCACACCTGTGGCTGCGAGGAAACAGAGATTTCCTAAACGACCCGCTGGCGGGGATGCAGAGAACATCTGGTCCGGACTGAAGGACCTGCCAACGATTGCTGACATGTCTACTGTCGCTGCATTGGATGCTGTCACCATTGAAAAAATGGTGGAGGATTACTTTGCTCACAGCATCCAAGTAGACATGTCAGACAGTCCTTACTTGTACTGGCAGGAAAAAAAGTCAGTTTGGAAGCCCCTGTACAAACTGGCTCTATTTTACCTGAGTTGTCCCCCCTCCAGTGTGTACTCCGAAAGAGTTTTTAGTGCAGCGGGGAACCTGGTCAGTGAGCGGCGAAGGAGGTTGCTTCCGCAAAATGTGGAGAAGATGATGTTCATCAAAATGATTTATCAATTCTTCAATGAAGACCAGCAATGGCCTCCAGAGACTACAGAGGGACCTGTGATTGTGGAGTCCAGCGGGGACGAATTGATAATGTGTGAGGATGAGGAAGTACACACTGAAGGGGGCGAGGAATCAGAGGATGAGGATGAGGACGACATCTTGCCTCAGTAGAGCCAGTTTACTTTGTACAGGGAGAGATGAATAGCTTTTTTTGTGTGGGGGCCCAAACAAACCAATCATTTCAGCCACAGTAATTTGGTAGACCCTGTTGCTGAAATGATTGGTTTGTTAAAGTGTGCATGTCCTTTTTACGCAACATAAGGGTGGGTGGGAGGGCCCAAGGACAATTCCATCTTGCACCTCTTTTTTTTCTTTGCCAGCTCGTTTTGTGGGGTCCAAACAAACCAATCATTTCAGCCACAGTTTTGTAGGCCCTGTTGCTGAATTGATTGGTTTGTTAAAGTGCGCATGTCTTATTTCACCAACATAAGGGTGGGTGGGAGGGCCCAAGGACAATTCCATCTTGCACCTCTTTTTTGGCATTATGTGCTGTTTGGGGCCTAGCTTTTCAAACTGCCATCCCGTCTGCCACTGCAATGCCACTCCTAGATGGGCCACGTGTTTGTGCCGCCCACTTGTGTCGCTTAGCTTAGTCATCCAGCTACCTCGGTGCAACCTTTTGGCCTAAAAACAATATTGTGAGGTGTGAGGTGTTCAGAATAGACTGCAAATGAGTGGAAATGAATGTTATTGAGGTTAATAATAGCGTAGGAGTGAAAAAAAAAAAAAATCTGGATTTTAGCAGTTTTTATGCTTTTTAAAAAAAATTTCAGAACCCAAAACCCAAAACCTTGAGGGGGGTGTTTTGGCTTAGAACCCAAAACCTGAAGGTAATCAGAACCCAAAACCCAAAACCCGAAAAGTCGCCGGTGCACATCTCTATTTTCTATTTTGTTTGCTACAAGTGAACTGAGAGATATTAACTGGCTGCCCACGGATATTTAAGCATCTGATATAACAGACATATCAGATTGATGCTAGATTAGCATAAAAATAAAGTGAAAAATAGTTTTTCAGACCTATGGTATCTTGTGGTAAATGTTTATAACTAAAATAATCAGTAGAGCTTATAGGTAATTATGAACTAACCTCAAGGTGCCTAAAAAAACACACAGCTTGTTGAGTGAAGCAAAGTGGAGTTTCACCCTACAGTCAGAATAAATAAAACAGCACAGCAATTTGGCCAAATTATACTGAATGCTTTATGGAAATCATGTATATAGAAAATGGGAGGCTAACAGAAATGTAACAGTCACATTACCAACTGTTATCTTAGTCCCTTTAGTGTCCTCCTATCTCTGCCATGTTAACTTGCTTTGGGTATTGATTGAGTCTTTCACTGTAGCAACAATATTCAAGTTATAAAGTTTTAGTAACTGACTATTCCCCAGTCATAGGAGCCAACTTTCCGAAACAGTTTTAGGTAAAATCACCCACCCGCACTCCACTAATACAGTCACTCTGCCCCCAACAACTCATGATAACCTATAAGCCAGGGATGGAATGTGACAATATCAAACCCTGTAACAAAATTTGTGGGCAGCACTGAGCATGGGAGGGGCTATCAAATGTACAAAGAAGCCTGGATTGGGCGTCACTGCACATGTGCCAGTTCCATGCATGCTCAGAAGAGGCCCCTGCTCTGCTCTACTGACCATGACGTGTTTGAAGCATGCACAGTGAAGCCTAAAACCAGGCAGAGTATGCTTAGAGGAGCACAGTGGGTGTTTTACTAGGGTGGTCTGACATCACAAGGTCCCCTTACCTCCAGGCCCCGTAGCAGCCACACCTCACTGCAACCAGCTGTCATTTTCATATGTTTAGTAACGTTTATTCTCTACTATAATCATTCTTATTACAATTATTATTCTATATATATATATATATATATATATATATATATATATATATATATATACATATATATGTTTTGTGCTCTGCATATCTATTTATGTTATATCATACCACTATTACATATACTTGTAATGTATTTTGTGTATAATGGTCATGTATTTTAGTTTTTTATATAAGTGCTGATCATACATGATAAGGTTCATTTAGAGTTGATCACAATCGTAAAATATGTTGCCCCACAAAATATGTTTTATTAATGTCGATCACTGCAGCTAGATCTGATATGGGCTCACACCACTACTAACCAGAGTGGCCTCTTTATGTTCTGATTAATCAAGTGAGAACCCTTCGCAAGGAGGAGTATGCATTGTCAACATGTTTTGTATTTTTTTCCTTATGGATTAAAAGCTGGACGACAGTAGACCCAGACCATGGATTTAGGTGACTAATAAACTGTGCTTGGATCTCTTTTATTTGGAAGGGTGTGCATGATATTTAAAAAAATATATATTTATTTAAACTCATTTTTACATGCTGTATAGGTCAATGTTGATGATCGGCAGCAGCAGAAAACTTTCTTCCTTCACGGGTAGACTACCTGCAACAGATACACCCAGGTCTGCCATCAGAAACTATGGGGCCTAGTACAAATGAACGAGTCAACAACCCAATTAACCTTCTTTTTCTTGATGTGATACAAGATCAGTGACTGAGAGCTGTTGAATCACAAAAGTAAAAGTAAAATAATTTAAAAAAAAGGTCAATTTCAAGGTGGCAGGAAATGCAGGTCACAGTGAGCCCCCCAGTCACTTCGGGTCCCCAAGTCTGTCTGGGCCCCTTACCGTTGCACCCCATGTATCTCCCTGATGGTGGCCCTGGATACACCGCCCGACAGCTGTATCTGAGGCTGTTATATCCAGTTAGTAGCCACTGTATATAGACTTCAGTCATAGATCAAACTGACAAGGACCCAGTTTATACGACAAAATCCATTCACAGCAGCAGAAATTAGTAGCATTAGTAATAAGCAAAGCAGCCCAGTCCTGACAACCTTGTAATGACCTCCACAGTAAACCCCACTTTAACCAGACCAGTGCTGTGAGAGTCAATATTTTAATTTCAATCCGCAGCCATAAAAACAGATCAAACCTAAAGTCAATGTATCGTCGCAAGGAGTCCATACTTATGTAGCACTGGCAGACGCAAATGTCCAGACATGCACAATGGATTCAAGAAGGGAATCCATTGCGCATGTTCCCACTCCCCCCAGTAAGTACTGGGGGAGGGGGAACTGCTAAAGGAGAGAGAAGAGAGTATGCGGAGCAAAAATAACTGTGGAGAGAGCCAGGACAGGGCTGTGGCAGTGAGAGACAGCGTTGACAGGAATATAAATTATGCTAAATGACTCCAGCTAAGGGACTCGTGTCATACAATTGGCTACAACATTTGGCAGAAGTAGAAGCAACATCCCATGCGGAAGACAGTGTGGCTGAGGTTCAGAGAGGGAGTGATGACAGTTTAACACTATTTTGTGGATCCAGTGTGCTTGTGGAGAACAGAACCAGAATATTTATGAGGAGAAGAGCATCCTGAAGCTGGTGGCAGATTGTAGTAGATATTTAATATAGCTTTTAATTTTATAATGAAAATCAAATTTGACACAAAACCTAGTTTTGAAGGTTTGCTCTTAACAATAAATGTTCTGCCGTGGCTTTGCACCATGTGATATTGCCATTGCTTTTATTGTGTGCCTGTGGTTTTAAAGTAGGGGGCAGGGGTTCCTTGGTCTCCCTCTGGTGTCTCTGACAAAGGACATTACTTGATGAAGAGCCAACTAAATTTTATCAAGTAGGAGTCACTGCGCTAATAGATATTCAAGGTGAGAGGATATTCTATGCTGCACATACACACATTTATGGGAAAAAAAGACCTACTTGCTTGGGGACGGTGAGAAAGGAGTTGTTACACTTAGGTACAATATATCTGCTACTAGGCAGCCACTCTCAGGGTCTCCACACCACGTCCAGTCCGAACTGGACACTTTCAAGCCTCATCTCCTTACACGTTTTTGCACTTAACCGTTCAGTGGTTTCATGAGAAGAAGTATTCCTTGCCTAGATTTTGCTCCTTTTACTCATCAAATAGCCAATCACTGTGTGTTACTATTCACACATGATACATATGCTAATTAGCTCAATACGCATATGCCATGGAATCATATAGTATGATATGTACTGGCTTAACAACAAAAAGTATAAAATGTGTATTAACACCATAATTCTAATATCACCAATCATTATTTAGTAACCATTCAAGAGGCATAGCTTAAATCAATAATAATCACTAAGGGCTCTAATAGCCTCTTAATCTCATATATATTATATCCATTATTATTATTTTTTAAAAAATAAATAAGAATTAAGATATTTAACCTTATTTTAAGGCGAAATTCATTAATTGCTTTCAAAATTAGTCCAATGAGCAAAGATCTAAACCCAACAATTTACTATTAGAGATATTCCATAGAAGGCAGAGTTATTAAAATTCTATGGGTATATGCACAAAACTGTACATAAAGTAAACATCCTAATATTGTTATTAGTAATAACAGCTAAATATTATTTAACTCAACCATATAATTTAATCCATGTGGAGCGAGGGTTTATTTTAAAATCCAAAAGGCCTCCCTATTGCAGAAAAGTTTCAAGTGGCCACTCCCTCTCTTAGTGGCACTTATCTGTTTGATTGCTGTTACTTTTAAATTGTTGACATCTTACCAAATGTTGTGGAAAAGTTTGCGTTTTTAATTTATTTATCACATTTCGACTTTGTTTAGAAAAAAAACCCCATACATGATAAGATCTTGTAGTGCGACCGACGATTGAATACCACATTTAGATTGGATCAAATATATCACATAGGTGGATAAGCAGTTCAAGAATGTCTTTATAGTTATTTTTTCTTTAGAATTATATGAAACATCCTCATGGCTTCTATGGTCAGCATTTTCATAGGTCATGCATTCATTTTTTTCCATATCTGAAAAAGCCTTTTGTTTTTGGGGGCAACCCGATAAGATCAATCAGTTTTAGGCTCTCATCTTTTCTCTCAAAGAAACTAGGAACCAATGTACATTTTAAGTTCTCAGATTTTATGATATGAACATTAGTACAATCTTTAACCACTGGGACTAATAATTCATCCGATTCCAGTAGTGAGGAATTTTTCTTTATAATTTTCCTAAGATCATGAGCAGAGGAGTTATACTTAGCAATGAAGGCTCCCTCTTTTTACACACACACACATATATATATATATATATATATATATATATATATAGTAACAAAAGGAGGCATTTAGCTTGCAATATGCAGAGAAAGCAGGGAAGTAGAGTAAAACATTGGCACAGTTATGTACCTAGGTGGAGATTAAACCAGGTAAAAACATATGTGTAGTTTAAAATTGGTTTACTTACATGATTTAAAAGCTGCTTCCTCTCAGCAAACAGACAGGGTGGGTCTGATAGTCTAAACAGAGCCAGGGATGGGTGTTTCCTTTTAAAGAGAAGGTGGGTGTGTCACCTGTCCATCAAGCTAGGCCTGTGGGAGGAGTGTCAGGTATAAAACCCTGCGTGTTTCATTGTTCAGGGAGATCAACGCTGGGCTAGCTGGCTGATCTGGACAGAGAGCTGGACTATGTATAGTGAGCGTTGAGGGTCTCCATAATTTCTGTGCAAGTATACGGTGTCAAAACATTATTACCATCCTGAAAGAACCATAAAAAGGAAAAAGTTGTACGCGTGTGCTTCTGCAGTAGCGGGCTCTTGCCACAATATATATATATATCACCAGGCCTTAAGATGGAGTCAGTATCAATTACATTTACTTCCTCCATGGCTCTATCATGAATTGCTTCAGGACATCTCTGTTCTTTAGAAAAATGGTAAAGGGAAAGGGATTGTCTCTCAAAAGCTTCCATTGGAAAACAATTTCTCCTCACCCTGAGGAACTATACCTTATGTATATTGGTACACCATGACTTCAAAAGATTACTGTGGTAATTGAGATAACAATTTGAATCCACCTCTTTGATGAAGGCTTCAGTAATTATTTTATTGTTCCTCACTAAGTGATAAAGGAATTGCAATAGGTGCTCAGGAACTTAAGGCCAAAGATATTTTGATTCAAATAATCAATAAAAGAAACAAGAACCTGGTAATGTGCCTCATTCAGGGTATGTAAATTTTGAGCCCCCCCCCCACCTTCACCGCAGAATAACAGAGTTTTGCCAAGTTGCAAGTTTGGTATGTGCAATATGCAGACACACTACTCCAGCCAGTGTCATAAGCCAATAAGGGAGTTGCACAGGGACATCAACTCCTTAATTGGTTGTTTGCACTGGCACTGACAAGTGAAGAAAAAAAAGCAAAACAAAACGGCTAGGGAGTGTGCACAATACCCACTCCTCCAGCAGGGGCAAGTCCCCACAGAGCTGGCACATTTATCCCCAGTAAAAAGACATTTTTAACTGTTAATTTAAGAAGGTTGTTTTTTAGGATGAACTGACACGTTTGTGGATTAGTTTTTGTTTGATTTCTCTTAAATACGAAAACTAAGAAAAAGTACTGACCGTGCAGTATTTATTCATGTTTTATTAAAAAATGTTATCTTGTGTGAGAAAATACATTTTCTGGGAAGCTTTCTTGACAGTTTTCTTTGTCAGTTTCTATAACACTAACCAGGAAATTATGCTTTAGATGGGGAAGTAATGTGCTAAATTGGACATCCTGGGCCTGATGCATTAAGTAACGTAAATGTCAATACGTGCTGTATTTTCTGTAAAAAAAAAAATGTTCTACGCATGCACAGAACCACACAATATACAAAAAAATATCCAATTAATTTTCAAATGCAAAAGACCCTTACGGAAGCCTATAATTGCTGGAGCGGAACATGGAGGGGACTGTGCTGCAGTTTCTGTTTCAAGCTTTTGGCATCTCTACGGTAAGTGCTTTTCTTTCGAATCACTTGCACCACCTACAGGGCAGCTGTAAGTGCCAAGTGATAGTAATGACGGTCGTGTATGTATGCTATAACATGTGTTTGCAATCAACAGCAACTGTAAAAATGCATTTTATGTACTGTATAATTAATAATATCATTATAAACGTATTTAATATTATTAACAGGTGACATTAATTGAAAACTTTTTTTTTTCTGTCAGAGCAGAACATACCTATACCTGTATTCAGCAAGATACGCTTCTATAGATCCACTCCTTGTTGGACGTATGCATACCGGAATTAAATGCTTATAAAACACAACCTATGTTCATTTTGGGCCCATTAATGAATCAGGCCCTCTCTGTAGAATTTTTCTTCATAGAATTACAATACTCTAAGCAACTATTGTGTTGAATCACAACAAAATGGAGGTAAAGTATCAAACTTATCTGTGAAATGAATTGCAATGGTTTCCCTCATCTAAGGATATATTTGGGGACATTTACAAAACAAACATTTTTCTACTTTGGATAGAAAATTGAAAAACAAAAATCTCATTTGTAGCTTATTACATCACCTCCTTGTGCATCTTTTTTTCATAAATCTCCCTGTTAATTTATTGGTTGCAAATATTGTGTATCCTCTTTATATTTTCAGTACATGTGATTTCTGCCTCACAGCACTGGTGTCATTAAGTTTAATTCCTGACCATGGCCTTGTCTGTGTGGAGTCAGTATGTACTTCCTGTGCGCAGAGCCGTAACTTAGAATTCTAGCGCCCGGGGCGAGAAAGAGAAATGCCGCCCCCCTAGCCCTCAATTTTAACTAAACTAACCTAAAATATGCCCCCTTCAGCGTTGCACCCTGGGCGGTCGCCCCTGCCGCACAGCCCTAGTTACGGCCCTGCCCGTGCTTGATCAGGTTTCCTTCCACACTTCAAAAGCATACTATTAGGTTAATTGGTTGCTATTAAAATGACCTTAGTCTCTCTCGGCCTGTGTGTGTGTGTTAGGGAATTTAGACTATGAGCTCCAATGGGACATGGACTGTTGTGAGTGAGTTATTATATATTATAATTTCCCATGGAATGTCTTTGTACAGCACTGCGGGATTAGTTGCACTATCTAAATAGCTGATGATGATGATACACAGCACTAACAATATTGGCTGCTTAGAAAGAATGGTGTAAAATTAGTTGTGCCAGAAAGCAAAATCAGTAACAACATTGTATATTCTTTTAAAATATGATTCCACATATTTTATGTAACTAATTATGATTTAAATGTGTATAGTTCACAAAGATAATTTTGGTAAAGGAACAAATTGTATCTTTAGGTTATTTTTCAAGGAAAGTACATTTTTATGTTTGATGATGAATGAGTGATGACGACGTTTGAGTTCTTTTTAAAGTGATCCAAGTTTAAGTGGTGTATAGTTTTGTCAAGTAATTGAAAGAAGACTCTTAGTAATATTTTCCAGCTCCAGTATAGTTGGTAATGTCATTGTTAACAACAGCTGCTTGTCATCAGCAAGTGTTATAAGAGCACACTAGATGATATAATTGTACCTAAAGCGCTTGTGTAAACAGAATAATAATGGAGAGAAAACCATAACTTGGAAAACATTTACAGCTTGATTTCTTGAAAGATATTCCATAGGAAATTATAATACTTTTCATGACCAATGTATGAAAAACTTGCCAGTTCATTTGCTTTGTATGCTGCGTAAAAGGGCATCTTTGCAGTAAAACAATATTTACTTGGACCATTGCCTTATTTTGCACACATCCTGGAGGACTGCATTGTGGCAAACCATACAAAATGAGGATATGCAGTGCATACTTTTCATTAAAATATGCCTATTGCATCTTTGGGTGCATAGAGATGTGCACTCTCTCTTTGTAATTGCCCCTGTGTAAGCACTAGGTTTACCCATTTGCAGAATTGTTATGTGCAGTTATATGGTTTTATGGCTTATGACAGCTTATGACAAACTCATACACCTTTTCAGCCTCTACTACTACCTCTATGACACTTACATCTACCTTTCCTCTCTCAACCTCTCACCCTCTTTCCCATCACATATGTCCACTGCTTCTTCACCATCACCACCAAACTTGACCAAATCTGACTTTATCATCTTCCCCTGCTTATGTCCCTCCCCACATCTCCCTCACAGTTGGCAAGCTGCCTTGATGTCATACTTCTCTCAGCCCTTAGCTTCACCCCTCACATCTAGTCCCTCTCACAGTCTTCTTGCCTCATCTTCCTCAACATTGCCTAAAAATGCCTTTTTCTTGGCTTGAGTATTGTAACATCCTCAGCACTGGTCTTGAAATCATGCGCCTTATTTCACTTTATCCTGAATGCAACAGTAGACTAAGTTTCCTCCCCTGCAGCTTCTCCTCTGCTACTCCACTCTGTAAATCCTTTCACAGGCTTCCATTGCTTGTAGAATTAAGTTCAAGCTGCTGCATTTTTAAGGCATTTATTGTCCATATATCTCTGACTTTGTTACAAGATACACCCCATCACTCTGTTTTGCCTTTGACCTTCAACTCTCTTTTCTCCCCATAACCTCCTCTCATTCTATCACCTCCACTCATTTCCAAGACTTCTCCATGCTGTTCCTCATCAATGAAATTCCTTACCTTGTTCTACCAGACCCTTCTCCAACCTCTAATTCTTCAAGTGATCTCTCAAAACTCCCCTCTTTATGGTTGCTTAATAGACCCCTCCAAGACCCTTATGTTCACTTTCTCTACTTCCTCCACTCATCACATCCACATGTGCATTATTTGCACCTACTGTCTCTCATTACCCCCTCCCTCTAAAATGTAAACTCTCAAAGGCTGGGTCCTCTCCACCCTATGTCTCATGTCTCTCTCACAGAACCCTGTTATCATGCTTTAATCTAAATCCTCAGCTGTCTGCTCACTCACACACATGGATTCATACCTGTATTATGTGCTAGTTACATTCACTAGCTCAAGTCTATCCATATGTATGTTTATTATGCTTAATTGGGTTTTTGCATCTGTTATTTATTTATATCTGTATAAGTTATTACATTTATTGTATTAATGTATGTCATATCTGTAAGATGATTGTCTGGTGCTACAGAACCTACGATACCTTACAAAAAATGATGATGATGATAATATAGCCCCTGCATTGCTGGGCAGCTCCTCATACCTGGAGGGATACTAAATCTCATGGTTAGGATAATCTCAACTTTTTCTCAATTTCTTAAATGCAGTGCTTCCACCAGAGTTGAGTTCTTTCTTTGGGTTTGCGGATCATGGCAAGGTCTACCTAGGGTTGACTCAGGGACAGGGCTGCCATGAGAAATTCTGGGGCCCAGTTCAGATGAAACAGACAGGGTCTCCCAGATGTGCATTTTGGAGCATGTTACAGTGATCCCTCCTCCCCCTACAGTATACCACATGCCCCTCAGACCACCCCAAATGCTCCTTACATACCCAAACTATTTGTTACCAGTCCTTTACAGATACTGGAGATGAGAGATCAGTGATGTTTCCTCCTTCAGCGAGTGAAGGTGGAAGGAATGTGATTTTGATGTCACCAGTCATCACATGAGCTCCCCTGTCACTAGCGTGGGCTGGACTAAGGCAAGCTTTCTCCCGCCAAGACACTCCACAGGGGCCAATGCAGGATTTCTAGAGGGGGTTTCCACTTCACCAGAGTGGGCATGACAAGCATGCAAGAGGCATAACTATCATTTTAGACAAATACACAGGAAATACTGAGTGCACTATGTTGCAGTTCTCCCTTTATGAGCAGAGTGTGAAGAGGGACATCCCTCCCAACTCTCCTTGCAGTCAGGCTAACTAAGCTGGACAGCCATCTGAGTTCAGGACAGCCCCACCAGAAACAGGACAGTTGGCAGAATGTCCTGCATTCTCCTACTTGTTACTGCAGCTTTCACTACCTGCAACTTCTGGTATCTTTAGCTCAGTTGCCGCTTTTATGGATCCTGTTATGTTTCGAAAAAATACAGGTACATGAAATATAGATAGCCCCAACCAGTCCTGGAATTAAATCAATAGAACCCACACCTAATAATTAGAATTAATTCGCTGAAAACAGAGCCAACATTAAAGTAATTGGATTTACATTTAATAAATTGAAATATTTCCCTCCAACCTGCCCGGTTATTAAACACATAAGGGAAGGGAGGAACAGACCATATAATCTGCGGTTGCATGAAGTAAAGTGACTGGTCCCCCACGGACGTCAGACTCTTCCATCTAGCTCAAGAGGTCCCGCCTGCAGGGCTGCCAACAGGAATTCAGGGCCCCGGTACAACAACTTCATGGGGCCCCCCAAAAAATTTGTACCAAAGTTGATGTGGGTGTGGTCATACTATTTGGGGGCATGGCTGTGCATCATTGGGGCGCGTGCCTAACAGGTGAAAAGTGCTAGGCCGCCCTCCAACACAAACTCCGCGGTGGCACCAAAGTTGATGTGGGTGTGGTCATACTACAGCCCCAGCAGTAAATTAATAGTATTTACATTTCAGAAATATACCTATTTCCCGCAACCATCACTGCCCTTAAATAATTCATACTCACATTTAATGAAGAGACTTCATGCCCCCCAAACTCACCGCCACATTCAATAGCCCCCAAACAACCCCATTTTAAATTAATAGTTCCCACTGTTAAATTACCCCACCATTACCCCACAAACAAAATAGCACCAATTAATTAGCCACCACCTACCACACACACACTACATTGCCACAAGCCCCCTGTGCCATCACATACACATTACTGTGCCCCTTCATCACAACCATGCTGCACCCTCCATGCTGCTTCCCCCCTTTCTTTTATCACTTTATGCCTCTCTCTCACCCCTTTCTTTTATCACTCTGAGCCTCTCTCACCCCTTGTCACTCTTGTGCCTCTCTCACCCCTTGTGACTCTCTCACCCCTTGTCACTCTGTGCCTCTCTCACCCCTTGTCACTCTTGTGCCTCTCTCACCCCTTGTCACTCTGTCCCTCTCTCACCCCTTGTCACTCTGTCCCTCTTCACTCTGCTCCTTAACTTACCTTAAATTAGCCTCTTTCATCTCATCTCATCTCTTCTCTCTTCTTTCTTCCTGCTTGGTCCTCTCTGCTCAGTTCACACTGAATGTCGGGCGTGACTTTATGATGTCACGCCCGACATTTAGTGTGAACTGAGCAGAGATGAGGGACGCCAGCGCCGCGATCACGTGAGTATGTTTTCTTTTCTTTCTTTTTTTAAACTATCCAGCTCCCCTCACCAACAAACTAGTCAACGCTACCCCTACCTGTGGAAGCCATGGCTGGGCACTGGTCCCATGTTGCCAGGTCCATACACCGCCTCTCTTCTGACATGGAAGTGTCGACCAAACGCTTGGCCACTTGTTCCTCTGTCATGAGGGATTGCTTATCATCCAACATGTCACTCTGTAGCTGGACTGGTTCTGAAAATAAAGAGATATCAGAGAAAGAGAAAGTCAAAAGCATACATCAGACACCAGATTTGCCACTTACCCTCTGGATCAATGTGCATTTCGTCCAAATTCTTGCCTTTGAATTCGGCCAGTTTGCCACTCTCGAGAGCCATTAACAGTTTGCTGATCTTGGCAAGTTGGAGGGTATTTTATGGGAGGCGGTAATACTGCCAGTGCACTCTGATGTCATGCCTAAGGAAGTCTGCAAACTGATCCAGTTCTGTGTCATTTCAGTTGAGGACCTTCAACAGGTTGCAAAATGCTTTTGAAGCTTCGTGGGAGAAAGTGTGTGGGGATGCTAGGCCTCACACTTTCGGATAAACAGTCGTATGCAATTGGAGCCTCTGAAGTATGACAAGGCAGCTGGTCTGGCAAACATGTATACGTTTTCGCTATCCACTCCACATTTGGCACGCTTTTCTGCGAGAAGTTCCATTGCAGCTTGCATGGCTGGTGTCAGCAGGATGGGGACTTTTCTCCCTCATTTTCCTCGGATTTCAATGCGAATGAAGTGCCAGCAGAGCTTCCTCTCAACCTCAGAAAGTGCTAGAGACATATCTTCGTGGAGATCCGAAGTACTTCTTGAGGAGAAGGTAGTCAGCAACATTTTTGAAACCTCCGCTTCCCTTCTTCGATTGAACAAGATCACCTGTGCCAGGGTGACTTTTGCAAGTAGTGCCCAGTGGTTAACTAGTCTCGGTGGATACACCACTTCAGTATGCTTGCTGCTTCTAATTGAGGTACAAGTGCATCTTTTGCACATCTTCTGTGAAAGGTAAGAGCTGAGGCACGTTCCTCTTGCCTCAGTTCAATCTCGTCTCATATAGCTTCCTGAAAATTTGTGTGTTTTCAACCGCAGCAGTTCAGCCCACCATCATGGCTCGGCACTCCACAATGCTGACTATCTTTTGCAAGTCATGCCCGACCTTGAGAGCCAGCGAGGGCGTCTTAAATGTACTTGTCTCCTCGTCATAGCCAGCTACCAGCTTCACAGTGTTTACAACGTCCAGAAAATTAGAATGGCGTTAAGTCTTCCATCCTCTCAAAAGAGGTCGCTCTTCTGGCCTGTAGCAGTAGCCTGCCCAATTCTCTAAGCTTAAGAGGGATGTACTCGTGCCTGCCAACATCTGATCCGACCTGGTTGAACAGATGCTGTCCTATCTGCATGATGCATCGGTCATTTTTGACTGCAAATAAGACTTCATCCTGGGTCATGTCACTCAAGAGCTTCCAAAAGCCACCACTGTTGTCAGGTGGAACAGGCTGAGCAAAGGTGCACAGTGACTGGACTGACATGTGGACTGGACTGACATGGACTGGACTGGATTGACATGGACTGGACTGACATATCTCACGAAGCATCCAAAACTATTATCCACGCGCTTATCATTTCCTGGGTGGACTACTGTAACCTTCTCCTCACCGGCCTCCCCCGCTCTCGCCTTACCCCACTTCGTTCTATACTCAATGCGGCTGCGAGGCTTATCTTCCTTTCTCGCCGCTCTTCTTCTGCCTCCCCTCTCTGCCTTGCCCTACACTGGTTTCCCTTCCCTTACAGAATCCTTTTAAACTTCTTACCCTCACCTACAAGGCTCTCTCCCACTCCACTGCCCCTTATATCTCCAATCTCCTCTCCATCCACACTCCCGCTCAGTCCCTGCGTTCGGCCAATGATTGTCGCCTCTCCTCCACTCTGATCACCTCATCCCACTCCAGAATTCAAGACTTCTCCCGCGCTGCCACCCTGCACTGGAATGACCTCCCACGCATTCATTTGTCCCCTAACCTGTACTTCTTCAAACGGGCACTCAAAACTCATCTCTTCTGGATAGCCTACCAGCCTTCCACTTAACCCTCTCTCCATGCTCACTCTCCTCACTTCGCTCCTCCTCAGTAGAGGGGAGCGCTTGCTCCCCTCCTTTGACACCCTCTGTGTCTGCCATCTGTCTACCCTTCCTATAGTATGTAAGCTCGTATGAGCAGGGCCCTCCTCCCTCCTGTCTCTCTACCTTCTCTTCTGCTCCAACCTCAATATATTTGCCTTGCCTGGAGCCTCTGAAGTCTTGGTATTACCCGTTCATTGTTTTGTACTGTTATTCCCTGTACCTTCTGGCACCATATAAATAAACGATAATATTAATAATGTGGCGACACATCTCTTCATGTGTCGCCACAGGTATTTCCTTGCAAACAAGCCCATGCAGGCTACACAGTGCATCCATCTCTTTCATCATCATCATCATCATCATTTATTTATATAGCGCCACTAATTCCGCAGCGCTGTACAGAGAACTCATTCACATCAGTCCCTGCCCCATTGGAGCTTACAGTCTAAATTCCCTACTATAGACACACACTCACACACAGAGACAGACAGAGAGGGAGAGACTAGGGTCAATTTTTTTGATTGCAGCCAATTACCCTACCAGTATGTTTTTGGCATCTCTTTGTCTGGAAGTTTGCACGGGACCAAAACGCCATGGCCTGCCCTCATTGCCTCAGCGCTGTGTGCAAACTTGCCTCTATTGCGAAAAATGTGCAACTTGCATGCACCTTTCTTTCGAGTGGTTGGATAATTTCAGGGCCCAGGCTACTTCAGTCTCATTGCAGTGAACATGCTCCATGTGCCGGGCAATTAGGGGCTACTGACAGTACAGGCAGTACTGCTTTTTGTTATTCGCCCTGGAGCCATCACTGTTTCTGGATAGCGTTTGGACAAACACTGTGTCGTCTCTCCGACCCTCTGTGTTTAAAACAGAAGGTCAAGAATGGTCGTACATAGAACTCCTCTCTGGGTAACTGCACTCTGCTGCGCTGGTGGCCAACAAGGCATCACAGATGGTGTCTGAACCGATCTCCTCCAAAGTTTCAGGGTTATACTCATCTCCAATGCTTTCCGGGCTATATTCGGAGCCCTGTCCTCACTTTACCTTCAGCAGCAGACAGATTTGACTGTGTCTTTACCTGCTTGTTGTATATAGCACCAGCAGGCTGCAGTCACTTTGTCTACCTGCTCCTGTTATGTATTTGGACGGTATACTGGCCTCTGGCGGTGGGATGCTCACACATTCTCCCCTCCACATTGGACACACAGACACTTGGCACATTTATTAAATGGGAGTGTAACTTAAAGGCTCTAAAACTGATAAACAGGAAAAAAGGTAATAGATTTTGTCTCTGATAAAGTTAAAGTGGTTGATATCAAGGTAACCATGACATGCAATGACAATGATACAATATTAATGCAAAGGATTAACTGACCAATGACATTAAATAATGGAATTGAATAATGACAATAAATGATGACAACTTATGGCAGAAACAAGCAATAATAGCATCAATGAATTGTCAGATGCAGCAATGTCAATACCCTTAGTAATACCACATTCAAACTACCTATAAAACCCGGGTTTTTGCTGTGGCAAGCTCCGACGACCTGTGTGGTGGCTCAGAGTGAAATGGGGTCAGTGCAAATTCCTGGGTCTGATGACCCGGGAATTAGAATCGACACTTTTGCAGGGTTATTCCCGTGTCAGTACCGGGTCGCCTGCAGTGTGAACGGTGCGACCCAGGTCTCACATAAAGAAGTTAATTGGGGGGATTAGGAACGCTGGAAGATGACATCATTTCAATGCTGCAGAGAAGAGAGATAGGAGAAAGCATGGCACACTGGCTAAAGAAAGAAGTGGGTGAGTGTTGGCCATTAGAGGAGAGGAGGAAATCAAAAACAGATCACACACATTGTAAAGAATGCAACAGTGTACTATAAAATAGCAAAAATACTAACATTAAATAATAATAAAATAAAATAATAAAATAAAATAATGCTAACCACCCACTTTGGCCTAATTTATGTGTGTAAAAAAAAAAAGTCCCCTTTAAATGACGTCACCATTTTTCGGCCAATCAAAGCTCCTCTTGTGATGACTTACACTTATTGCCAGGGCAGATCCGGGTTCAGTATGAACGGGGTCGATCGGGGAAATTCTCAGGTCCAAGGTGCCGTGTGAACTCTAAGCTGGGATGCTCTGTCACATGGCAAAAACTGAGTTTCAAAAACCCGGGAAAATGCAGGGGTGGCAATGTGAAAGTGGTATAACACTACTCTCCAAGAGCTGTTATAGTTATTCAAGCTTTTAAGAATATCGAGCAGTACCAAGTGAAGCATCACAATCCTTGCTTAAGTCACTGGGTTGGGCATGCGTTTAGAGTGGGCAGCACTTTCAATCAAACTAACGGAAATAAACCCTGATCTAATTAGTGTCTTATCCAAAAAAACATGAATAAAATTGGAACTGTGAGCATGTGCTCTCTAAGCTATAAAACATTGTGGTAGCAACATATAGGAGTATGTTTGCTAAGCAGCGGTTCTGACGAACCACTGATTCTCTGCGCTCCGCCGTCATTTTTTAAAATGGCAATTTTATTAAAGACAAAGCCCATCAGGTTTTGTCTTTAATAAAATTGCTGTTTTAAAAAACAGAATCTCAAGTTTACATTTGGATATATAATCAGGCACTTTAATATACCTAACCCACATTCAGAAAGAAATCTCCCGATCTGCAGGAATAATATTTGCACAGTGCAGTTGTAGCCACCCTGACACAATAACACATGTGCATAATGATACAATTAGAGCAATGGTGAAAAAAAGGTTCATGACATAAAAAAATGGCAAAGAATGGCATTCTTTTTTTTCATCAGTTCATTTTATGTATTTTCCTCTTATGGTACAGTTAGGTGGGTTTTTTCTATGTTTAGGTTGTTATAGGATCCGTCTGTGGCCAAATACCTGACAGTATGAATGTATCATACCCCGCTGCTGCATCAAATGGATATGTAATGTGCCTGGGTATTTTTTTTACTAAGATCAAGTTTCCTAAGTTTCACCAGATTTATTAATATGCAGGGTCTAGTGTGAATTTCACTGTACAGAGACACCATAAATATTTGTAAGATTTGTGTGTAACAAGGGAAAGAAAACTTTGGAAGATTATAATATTATGAGAACATTTGACTTATGTTTAACCTCAGATATGTTAGTTAAGTATAGGAAAAAAAGTACAACCACAGCATAGATTCAAGAATGAAACCAAATAACATAATATTTCTCAGTTAAAATGTAAACGTGCTAGATATATAAATGTATCTGTGTTTGATGACAACTTTTTCCAGCACCAGTTTGGCAGGAGCTTCACATTACTATTTTGTGTTGTTGGGGATCCTGCTCCTTCCACTAAATCTTAGTCTGTGGCTTCCTGCTAGCATCCATACTGCTACTCACATCAGACTTTACTTAGTCTCTTATTTGGATAGGTCATTGATCAGCAAACTCACCTCCTTCAACAATCACTGGTGATGTGAACAACCTGATGCTCTGAATTGCCCAAGGTTTTTTTCTGTCCCTGTCCAAATCAAAATTGAGGACATCCTGAACAAGGGATAACTCAAAATTGAGTACAATAAGGTGCTCAGACCCTAATGAATTTAGTAGGAAAACAGGAAAATGAAACAGCAGGAAAATAGGAAAATGGTTGTAAGAAATATATGGCAAGAAGGTTAATACTTTAAAACTAACCCAGCCTCCCAAAGTAGTGCTTCCCTCAGACACCAGTGCCAGCCATGTAGGGTCAAATCCTGTGGCATCTTCATAGAGCGACATGCGAGGAGGTCTGAATGCCATGGGTGGAGTTTCAGAGTACATGTGGTATCTGAGAGCAAGTGGGTGGACTTTGTAAAAAGTGGGGTCTGAGGGAATGTGGGGCTATTTTGAAGAAAGTGGCCGGTCTGTGGGGCATATAGTGGAATTTTGGAGCAGGTGGGCATGTGGGTGCAGTTTGGGATGAGTGATGTGGGGATGCCAATGTTGTTTAGGGGTTGTTTTTTTCTTGAAATTAAGTGTAATGTGTGGTCCTTTTGGTGGATTGAAAGCCCCACATCCAGCCCTTGAAGTATATCATGTTTGCCATTGATTTAACTGTTTCCTATTAGCTGATTGGCTATATTACATAAAGTCAGGGCCGTCTATTCACATTGCAACTTTTGTCATTTCTATTTTGACTACTCCAGAAAGACAATGAAAGAGGTGGCATGATTGTTTGCTGTGGTTTCACTTACAGATTTGCTCCTTTTGTAATTTTAGATCATATCTAATTATTTGACTCTATCTATTAATCTATGAGATGCGGTAACCAGTCGAACATCATTTCTTAAATTGGTTTGAATTTTTACATTGATGGACAATGTTTGAGTTGGTTCGATCTTAAAATTATACATTTTAATGGTTTTTAGTGGCAAATTGCAGTCTTTGATCTTGCATGAAGAACGAAAATTACAAATCTTAATATTTGTACTAATTACATGAGAAAACAGACCAATGCACAGATGTGATGGGACCATGGACAAAACTATAGGAGGTACAGGGGGCACGAAGGCTACAGGGCCCAGAGGTGAGGGGAACTGGCCATACCCACACCCTCCCTGGCACCCTAAATTGAGAGCAGAGTTGAAGTCTCTTCTGATTAGAGGCTGGCTGGGCTGGGGGCAGAGGGGATTTTGACCCTTGGACTGGTCCTATAGTGGGCTACCTTGGTCTGACTCACTGCACCTGCATTTTTTTACCTTTAAAATTTTCCTTAAAGACTGCCGAGCCGAGTCTTGCCCCCTGGGCTAAAATTTGCCATCCCTACCCTGCTTCTGAGCATGCACCAGCTCAAATTATTTGACAGGAAAGCGCAAATAGATACGAGCCGTTAGATGTTAGGCAGTCTGCTGTTACTGATAGTAGGTGAGTGAGTCCATGCAGATATTTAGCCTAATAAACAACCACAGATTTGGCAGTGTTTAAATTTGATCATTTGCCATGATTATCTGGCCCAGGTGGCAATCTGCTTGAAGTCTGACAAATGTTGTCATGAGTTCCCAGTTCATTTGAGCAGGGCCATCTTTACCCTTTGCTTTATGTTACTGTAATCGGTCTCGTGTTCATAGGTATAAGCCAGTAGTGAGCAATACTACATCTTTCAGAGGCCTCACAAGTGGCTCTAGGTCCCACAAGAATGCAGATTACATTTTTAGTGAAGCATTTGACATTACATAAGACATAAGCATTTAGGCCAGTTCAATTTGGCAAAATAAAGGGATTTATTTGGTAGTTTGAAAATAATGTATATACTCATTACCCTTATCCCGCCTAATGTATGACAAAATTATAATATTGCTTTGCATGTGTAAAGGGTGGTAAAAGGGGTACACAGCACAATCCCCTCTCCCCCACCCCGGCTACTCACCTGGTCCAGAGGGAACACTATGGAACACCACCTTTTCCCTCTGCGGACCCCAGATCAGAGGCTCACCTTGTTCCCCCCTCTTCCTGCACGGCACCAGTATGAATCTGGCGGGGGAAACAAATGTGAGGCTCTACTACCATTTGACAGAAGGGCAATGTCCGAGGGGATGGCTACGAGGCAGAGACATTCACTCTACCCCGGCCGCCGACACCTTGCCTTGCTCTGGGCTACTACTTCAGCGCCACGAGTACAAGGGCCTAGAAACAATCCTGCCCTAGTACTCCACCCACCAACATGTGGGAGCCCGTTCAGGACAAGGGAACTTAGAGTTATACTCACCAACTCCCTCCTCCCCTTAGCTCCTTCCTCCGTGTGTCCTTCCGTCACCTGTAATGACACTACCCTGCCTCCCACCACCTCTAATCGTGAGACTACTGTGGGGAACTCTTACGCTGACACCAGAGGATCCACCGGGGGTCTAACCCTGAACCACACTAAACCCAACTCCCGGGGACTTACCAAGGAGAAGGTCTCTTATCTAGGGGACCATTCACAGTACCAAGACACAGTAATGGAACCCACAGAAACCCAGCGCCACCTGGTCAGGCGCCTCCGCCTGGAATTGTCAGTGGCTACTGCCGTAACTCAGACTAAACCCGCCTCACTCAGTGGTAACACCGCCTAAACTGAAACCGTCAGGAAGACCTGCCGGAATTCAGTGTCAGGCACCCAAGTGGAACCGAAGGCGGGGCCTGTCGGAATTCACAAGGCCTCACCAACTCTGCGGGACCCTGAGGACTGATGGGAAGGGACACTACTTTGTATCCTACCCCTGACCATATGTAAGGGGAAGCTAACTAATTCCCCAGAGGAACAACACTAAAGAGAAAAGGTGGGGAGGGTAGAAACAAGGGACAAGAGCCTACCTTTAATGGGGGCCTGACGTCTTGCTCCTGCAAATGATACACAACGCACTGCACACAATACACAATACTAAACAATATGGTGAGAAGCTGCTCGATGCCCCTGGCTACTCTTCCGCAGAATAACCGCAACTGGTAGCGTCTCCCTAATGAGCTATATGCACCTCACCCTACCAGGAGCCTACCGCTCCCGCTGATGCCAGGCCTAGTTCCCTACCTCCACTCAGGGGCCTTATGCCCACTCATTAACTATGGGGCCTAGTGCACCCAACCTGCTACAAGGGCCTTGTGCCAAACTCCCTACAATGGGGCCTTATGCCCCCAAACTACTGTAAGGGCCTTATGCCCTGTTACTCCACCTATTGGGACTTGCGCCCAAGGACTACTACTAGGGCTTTGTGCTCTCTTAATGCTACCTATTGGGCCTTGTGCCCACAGACTACTATTAGGGCCTTGTGCCCTCTTAACACTACCTATTGGGCCTACCTGTGCCCGGGCCTTGTGCCCACTATCCGTTCCTCAGGCCTAATTCCTGGTTTGCCAACAGGCCTTGTGCCTGATGAAAGAAGTACCCAACCCAGTAAAAAAAGGGATGAGTGAGAGTTGCGGGCGCAAGCCCGGGAGAAGTGTTACCCAATGGGGCCTTACCTTTCTCTGGCGTCTTCAGGGGTCTTTTACTGGGGTCTGCCGCCGTACTCGCTGCTCACTGCCGGCTTCTCTTCTTGTCCCCGTCGTTCTTCCGGAGGCGCAGCTGCTCTTAGCCCTGACAAGAACTCTCTGCCTCCACTGCTGCGCCGCTGGCTTCTGGCCTCCTCTTCCGGGTCCTCACCGCCGGGCTATCGACGTCCGTCTGCTTCTCTCCGCCATCGACTGACCCTCTTCCGCAGATGCCGGCTCCTTAAATAGATGTGGCAACGCCGCGGTGAGCCCTGATTGGCCTGCCGTGGCGCCAAAGTTCAGGTGACCAAGTGGGGGACTCTGAGTTATTCCCGTCCCGATCACCTGCACGGGAGCCGCCGGATTGTTGCTGGGCATGGAGAGGGACTCCCTGGACGCTTCACATCCAGGTAAGTCTCTCACACATGGAAAAATAAAAAAGTTATTGTAAGACTATATTAACATTTTTAAAAAGCACACCAACTTTATTACAAAATGTGCATAGGTTATGCTCTGACCTCTGTGCACATAATCTAGAATAACATACCCTTCCCTGTTCCTTTAAGATTCTTTTTTAATGAATTTCTCAGTTTTTAAAGAGAAAATTGCGGCTATGATCCTGCAACTGCAGAAAAGGGGAAGAGCAACATACTGGGCCTGATTCATTAAAGAATGTACTCATTTTTTTACCTAGGTTTTCTCCTGGACAAAAGTATGTTACAATGCAAGGGGTGCAAAATAATTTATTATTTTATACATAAGTTAAATGCTGGCTATTTTCCATGTAGCACACAAATACTTCAAATCTTTTTTTTTTACATTAAAATGTAAAGTTGATCTAGGACATGCCTTACCCCAACTATAAATCTGTCTCATCATTTTAAATTTACCTCCCATCCAATGCAACATGGATTTGCCAAGGTGCAAAGTTGCTCCTTTTATTTGCTTTACTTTTCTTAATGAATCAGACCCAATAAGTGTAAATCATGTTCTTCTTTTATTTTTGAAATCTACTGATGACAAATGGCCTGATTCATCAAGGTAATGTCACCTGCTAATAATATAAGATTAATGATGAAACAGTAAAAATAAAAAAATAAAAGTTTGTTTTTGTTAACACCCCCCATAAAATACATTTATTAGGATGTTCTTAATGTCTACTGAGCATAAAATGCATTTTTACACTTGCTCACGTTTCAAACACATTTTCTAGCATGCATATGAGACGGTCATCACTAGCACTCGGGACTTAGACTAGCTCTGTAGCTGGAGCAAGAGATACGGCAGAAATACAAGTAACTTTGTAGTGCCCAGATCTTGATTCGGCCGTGGCTGAATGCGCTTAAGTTTGTCAATCCCCTACTGTAAATTGACCTTGGCCAAGCGCACCTTCCCTACCCATTCACTCCTGGAAGTTGTAGGCTGTAGTAAGTGTCCTTTGCGCTCAAAGGTGGAGAGGACATGGCAGCATTTACTGACGTATGGTCCGGTTCTGGGTGATTTTGCAAACAATACACTCAAAATCGTCAGCTATGGGTCTTGATGAATCAGACCCAATTACTTTAATTTATGTTTATTATTTCATCCATGTAATGCTTTATTCTTCAAATTCCCTGATTAAGGTATGGTAAAGCAAAGCAGGTATTCAAGAGGAGGATTTCCAAAGGTTAGCAATGGGAATCTTATTTAGCAAGTATCATGGAGGTGCTTGTATTGCTGCAATACCCGGTCTGTTATCGCCATCTCAGAATGGCAATAGCAGATTAATATAATTTGAAAATCCTTTGGCCAAATATTTATTAAATAAAGCATTTATTATATATAATATTTATGAAGATTTTAAAATATTTTAAGTTTTTTTATATAAATTTATTTATAATAAATTTACATTTTAGTTTACACTTTAATATTTTTTTCCATGTTACTGAAACTGAAAACCCAACAGAGGTAGTATAGTTTACAGCTATAAAACTCCTACTTCTTTCTGGAGTAGGAGTGTATTGATAAATAGGCCCCAGTTTCTCTAATATAGCTTACAGCTTACTAACAACCACTTACCTCACCCCAGAAATGCTGTCTTCCATGTTATGGGAGAATTAGGAGCCCGATCTCTGCTCTGTTATACTCAGGCTCCGTCACATGATGAGAATGACATCATGCATGTTCCCTTTTCTTCTCACAGAACTTTCCATAATAGCAGACAGCTTCAGCATCAGTTGCAGATTTCAGGATGTGGTGACTTGAGTGTAAGGGGGTTCAGGGCAACTGAAAGCTCCCACTAAGTATACAGTTAAGGCACAGATGAGATGAGAAGACAAAATGATCCCCTTCTCTTCTCAAATCTCTGCCTTCCCTCCTACCACACACACTTTCGTTCCATGCATAGGCACCACTGTTAGTCAGTTTTTCTCCCTCTGTTCTGCTCTTTAATTACCACCGTATATCATTTTACTCCATTACTCCAGTCTCTTTTATTACTTGCTTCTTCTCACTTTTCCCCTGCTCTTTTCTTTTTGTGTAGCACAGTGGGGAATCTGTGATCCTCCAGGTCTGTTTCTGCTGGGCTGCTAGTAGGGGCTGTGCGCTGCAGTAATAGGCTGCACGATTCTAGCTTCACTCGGTAAGAGAAGAGGGAGAGATTCCTAGCCCTGCTCACTTTTTTAAAACCGTAAAAAAATGCCTTCATCCAGTTATCTCCTGCTTCTACAGGACTATGTGAAAACCTCAGATTACAAGAGGTGGTGATTCCAGCATGGAGGGGGATGGGGTCTTATTGTCAACTGGACATCCCCGTCCTCCCAAGTGTGTACCTGAGATAGAGACCCCAATCAACAGTGGATGTGTGGAACAGCCATCATGTAAAATTAAACAGTCATTTTGTATGTATTTTTTATTAATAATCTATGTATGTTTCACAATAAGAAGACACTGTAAGTATATTTGAGTGACTACAGACAAAGGCACCAGAGATTGAAGAACAGCTGTCAACTGGATCCACAGAACCAAAACTATTAATGTCAGCAGCTGTGTCTTCCCAAGCCCAAGAGTTTAACCGATGGGAAAGGGCACACCAACAAAGAGCAGAGGACGCACAACTACATTGTCTCAAATGTCATATTACGTGGCCCTACAGACACCCAGGTATAGTTCAGACACATGCAAAGAACATTAATAATTGGATTGTCACTACAGGTGCCGGGTGAGAAACAAATGTTACTTGAAATTGTTCTGAAGAGCTCAGTGACTTCAAGCTGTACTGTGATAGGATGACAACTTTGCAACAAGACGGTTTGTGAGATTTCATCTCTGCTGGTTATCCACAGTCAACTGTAAGTGATATTATTAGAAAGTGGAAGCATTTAGGAACAACAGTAACTCAGCCATGAAGAGGAAGACCACATAAAATCACAGAGTGGGGTCTGACTGTTAAGTCACATGGTGCGTAAAAGCCGCCAATGCTTTGCTGATGCCAAAGTTGAAGAGTTCTGAACTTCCACTGGCATTAATGTAAGCACAAAAACTGTGCGGTGGGAGCTTAATGGAATGGATTTCCATTGCCGAGCAGCTGCATGCAAGCCTCACATCACCAAGACCAATGCCAAGAGTTGGATGGAGTGTTGAAAAGCACACCAACACTGTACTGTGGAGCAGTGAAAATGTGTACTGTGGAGTGATGAATCATGCTTTACTGTTTGGCAGTCAAATAGGCGACTCTGGGTTTGGCAGATGCCGGGAGAACGTTACTTGCCTGATTGCATTATGCCAACTGTGAAAATTGGTGGAGGAGGGATAATGGTATGGGGCTGTTTTTCACGGTTTGGGCTAGACCCCTTAACTCCAGTGAAGGGCAATCTTAAAGCTTCAGTGTTACGGCTTGCGCCCCCAGGCATCAACTCCTAGAACTGCTTCAGAGGTCTTCACCTATAGGAACCGCTTTTCCCGTAGAGCTTTTCACAAGTACTCTGATGCCCCCAGGTTTTGTACTCTAGTAGTAGGAGCTGATACCTGAGAACGTAGCGCAGGTGTTTACACAGAGATGGAGTGAAGATCCCGACAAGGAATATTAGGTAGCCGGCAACAGCAGTGTCCAGGTCCAGGCCAGAAGTCAAAAGGTCACAGGCAGTACAGAAGTAACCAAGTCCAGGCAAAGGGTTCAGGGTCACATGAAAATCAACAACGTCCAATACAAGCAGGGGTTCGAGGTCACAGGCAATCAATCAGAGTCAGAATCCAGGCAAAGGTCGGCAACAGAAGAGAGGGTAAATCACACAGCAACACAGCAGCACAGCAGGAAGTATGCAAGAAGCAGGGACTATAACTGGCAGTGGAAATCCCGTCACCTCTTAAATTAATAAGCCGCGCTATTAAATGAAATAGTTCCACCATTGCCCCACAAATAAATTAATAGCACCCACCATTAAATAATTAGCACTGACCCACAGTCCACCATTAAATTAATAGCCTATCTCCCCCCAAATTACAATAGAGACCCTTCCTCACCCCGGCAATAAATTAATAGCATATACATTTAATAACTATACCTATTTCCTGCAACCAGTATTGCCATTAAAAAATTCAGATTCACATTTAATAAATAGATCTTGTTCTCCCCAACCAGCCCCACATTCAATTAATATCCCTCAAACCACCCCAGCATTAAATTGAAGGTCCATTCACTACATCTAAAATTGATAGACTCCACTATTAAAATATATAACCTCATCAATAAATTAAACAGGCAGGCAGGAGAGAGCAACACAGTCACCAAGGTAGAAGTGTATCATGCACTTGCAATGGGTGCCATGGCTCCGCACCAGGATCGGACTAGCCATTTGGCAGTTCTGGCAAATGTCAGAAGGGCCGATGGCTAAATGGTTCGGTGCAGATAGGCAATTACTTTCTTTTGAGATCTGACTGCCATCGGGCTGTGAGTAGCTAGCTGTGCTAGCCTATGAGTTGCCGGCCCTGTAATGTTGCGGCCTGTTTGATAAAAGTATTGTTACATGGTATATGGAAAGCAGAGCAATAAGTAAACACAGTACATAACAAAGATATATACACAGTATACAATACTTATATCCAAACTTCAATATGACTGCACATTACCCTTAATTTTGAGAATAAAAAACTCCCACACTCGGCACATCCACATCACTCTTCCCAAAATGCTCCCCCATGCCCTTCATTTGTTCCAGTCTTACACCACATGCCACTCAGACCACACACATGGTCAAAATAGCCCCACATGCCCTCAAAACCTCACTTGCCACAAAATGCAACCACATGCCCTCATACTCCCACAAGCTCCCAGATCCCTCATGTTCTCCAAAATTCTCCCACATGCCCATCAGACCTCCAGACCTGCCATCAGACCTCCTGATATGCCCTTTACATACAAATCAGCTTCACCACATGCCTTTTACATGCCTCTTAGACCTCCTCACATGCCCATAGGACAGTGTATTAACAGTCACAGATCCTGGAAATCACAAGATCAGTGATTCTCCGTCTTCCTCCCTTAGCAACTGTGCGACAGTGGAAATATGTGATTGTGATGTCACCAGGCATTATATGAGCTCCCTGTCACTAGTGTGGACAGGGCTGAAGCAGGCTCTCCCTCATCTGGACTCTCCATTTCTCTTACAACCCAGCTGAAATCCAGTGGTCGCAGTGGTTGTGGGTAGGAGAAAGGATCAACCACAAGCCGCAGTACCTATCTGTCCTCACCCAGCGCCGGTGCTAGGGTCCTTGGCACCCTAGGCACAGTGTGAAAATCGGCGCCCCCCCATTTAAAAATCGGCGCCCCCCGCCGTGGGTACCCTGTCAAAATTGGCGCTGCGCTTCCCTCCCCTCAGCTCCCCTCCCCATGTCTTTCTTTATCTTACCTGCATGAAGCTGCTCCTCTCTGCTCTGTCTTCTCCCCTCCCCTCGGGCCGTGATGATGTCATCATCACGGCCTGTCACTGTCAGTGAGCGGTGGGGAGGAGACAGAGCAGAGAGGAGCAGCTTCATGCAGGTAAGATTCATAGCCCCTTCCCCCCTCTCCTCCCCGTGGTTTTAAATGACCATAGTCATTTTTTTTTTATTTTGAGGCGCCCTGCAGAGCCCGGCGCCCTAGGCAATTGCCTAACCTTGCCTAATGGGAGCGCCGGGCCTGTCCTCACCACCCCTCAGCTCCCATTTAAAATTGGTTAGCAAAATTGATTTAACAGCACCTGGGGCTCTGGCTTCCTTAGTAAAAAAAAATACCTAGGTGGTTGTATAGCTTTAAATAAACAAAAAAGGTAATATAATTATAATATATAATATAATTATTGCATACACTAAAAACATTATGCATCTTTTTAAAACCTGCTTTTATATGACACAAATTTGCACATTTGTTCATGTGGCAAATAGCAATTTTTCTTAACATAAGCCGCAGACAGAAAAAAGTTGAAAGCGCAAAACTCAAGTTCATGCCAGGAAAACTATCACCATCACCACCTCTGTGCCAATCACCATCACCACCTCTGTGCCAATCACCATCACCACCTCTGTGCCCATCACCACCTCTGTGCCCTTCACCATCACCACCTCTGTGCCAATCACTATCACCAATTCTGTGCCCCTTCACCATTACCACCTCTGTGCCCTTCACCACTTCTGTGCCAATCACCATCACCACTTCTGTGCCAATCACCATCACCATCTCTGTGCCCTTCACCATCACCACTTCTGTGCCCATCACCACCTCCCACCTCTGTGCCCATCACCATCACCACTTCTGTGCCCATCACCACCTCCCACCTCTGTGCCCATCACCATCACCACTTCTGTGCCCCTTCACCATCACCACCTCTGTCCCTCCGTTGTTTTACTTACCTTTCTATTGCCTTTCTTCTCCGGCGCGCTGCACCTCCTCGGTCAGTCCAAACAGATTTAAAAAAAAAAAAAAAAAAGAGTCACATGATCGCTCGTCCACTGAGTGGAGAAGAGGCTGCTGGGACCCGATTCGCGGCACCCGACACAGCTGGGGGGGCGATTTTTTTTTTTTTTTTTAAATTGCTCCTGTCCCCCCCCAGCTGTGCCCCCCGAGAGCCGCTAGGCCCTAGGCAGGTGCCTAGGTTGCCTAGCGGTAAATCCGGCCCTAGCTAGAACTAATAGTTACATAGTGAGTGGCAAGAAGGAGGAATATCAAATGAGCTGACAGTCGCCAGACAAGCAAGCACTTCGTTCCAAGGGAGAGGCTCCTGAGCCCAGTGAATGCTGTGAGTGAATGCCATCAGGAATCAATGAGATGCAGAGTGCATGAAAGCGCGGTGTAGGAGACTGGTGTAAAGTGTATCAACCTTGTTACAAAATCTGCATGCCCAGGAGCTCCTGTTTACTTTACATGAAACCCATCACATGGAGGCAACTGGACTAGACTGATAGAGGTGCACCACCCTGCCAGTGAATAAGAGGGTAGATTTAATTAAGACATAAATGAGTTTACAAAGAGCAGTATTTTAGGAGAAATAGGGACAAGGTGTATTTAATTTCGGGGTTGTCAGAAAGTGGTTGGAGTCAGTACTGTAAAGTTACATTTTTACTCTTGCCATTATGTGCAGTTCTATCACAGACTACAATCAGGCAAAGTCTTCAAAGCATCTTCAAAGCATCTCCAAACTTCAAAGAGCAGAATGGGGCATGTATTAGGGTATGAGTTTCATAAAATCCCCCAGTGCTCAGCAAATTATGCTAGTAAAACTCATAATGCTTGCTGGATGTGACTCATTTAAGTCAGTGGATAATATGTATATATATATATATATATATATATATATATATATATATATATATATATATATATATATATATAAAATAAAAAAAAGAATATATTCCTGCAGAGATATGTATGGAAATTGTTAATTATCTCACTTGAAAGAATGACTTTCTGTTATATATCACTGACAACCTTTTATGGGTAATGCTCCATAATCTTTTGCAGGTTAGACTTAATTAAAAATATAAATATATGGGTTTCATTAGCCAAGTCACATGCTATATCACATGAAACTGAAGAGACTGGGTGCTGATTCAGACCAATGTTCTCTTGAAGGATGTAAAAAATGAAAACAGGATGTCACTGTTTGGGTTAAGACTGGATACCCAAACAAAACCAATATTAATTGTTATGTGGATTTCTATGTGGAATTATAGTTATATTTTCATTGTAAACATAAAATCTAAAATTAAATGAAACATCTGCTTCATTTATAACTTCATCTTTGTAAACAAGCTAATCTTTCTTTAACTGTGTTTTCTGCAACTAAACCATTAACCAAACTATTAGTGCTGTATGTAACAAATTGTTTGATGATGGTTGGACATTATCATCCATAGTTTTCAAGCCATTTTACCCACAAAGGGTCATGGTCAACAATGCAAAACTGTGGGCTCACAGCGCAAATGCTATATGTAACTCCTATTTTTCCATGAATGTACTGATCTTTACAAGGAAGCACATAGATTTGCAGGTCAAGATGGCTGCATCTTCCAGGGTGCAGGATTTTGCATATTTTGGGGAGAGAAGTTTTCTTTTCTGAGTACGGGCCATATGCACCTTTATTTTGTTTTTTCGGATGTGATTAATAAAAAGAGTTTTCAGTTGCAAAGTAAATTTAAAGGGGCATTTTCTGTTCAGTGGGCCCCATAGAGCATTTTTCCTCCCACAAAAGGACTGATTTTTACATGTCCTTGGAGGTATAAGAAAGCAGAGCCTTGACTTTCACTGAGACAAAGTGCACTTTCCAGCACTGTAAATGTGAAATGCATTTCTAGGTGCACTTCAACCAATAATAATAAACATTTTCAAACATGGAAAGTGCCATATGCAATAAAGACATGAAAACAAAGGGTATGGAGGAGGACCCTGCTCATTAGAGAGCGTACAATCTAAGTGGAAGAGGGCACAGCTGAAATAAGAGGAGCAAATGTGGTTCACAGTGGAGATTGGGACAGTTGTGAGGGTGTATTAGTGTGAATAGTGTTATCAGTGCCAGATTAAGGGAATGGAGGCCCCTGGGCTAAGGGGGCCTCCATTCCTCCGTGAGGGCCCCCCCCCCATGATCCGAGCTGCCCGCCCTCCCTGGCACTTACCTCCTTCTCCGGGGCGCTGTACGCTCTTTACTGAAGAGATCTCGTGAGAGTGAGACTCACGAGATCTCCTCAGTAAGGAGACTACAGCCATACTTACCAACTTTTTAAAGTTGGTGTCCGGGAGACTCTCTGTAGCAGGTGGGCGTGCGGGGGGCGGGGCGCCAAAATCGCGTCATTTTGGCCCCGCCCCCGCGACGTAATTACGTAAATCGCGTCATTTGACAGCGGGGGGGCGGGGCTAAACAATTCACCGGTAATCGCGGCGTTTGGGATCTAATTCTGCCCACTTCACTAGGAAGTGGGGCACTTCCTTGTGAAGTGGGCAGAATTCGGGAGATTGCCACACTCGCCCGGGAGTCCGGGAGACTCTCGCAAAATGTGGGAGTCTCCCGGACATTCCGGGAGAGTTGGCTACAGCTCGCCGGGGAAGGACTGCAGTGAAAGTGCTCAGAAACACTTATCGCGCCGCAGGCGCCCCCGCCCCCGACCGATCAATACTGCTGCTGAGCACTTTCAAGGGCCCCCTGGATGCCATAGATCCCTGGGCTGTAGCCCAGTTAGCCCTATGGTTAATCCGGCCCTGAGTGTTATCAGGAATAAGGTTACCTCTAAAAAAGAGATGGGCTTTCAAAGAGTTTGTAAAGATTTGAAGACTGTGGGAAAGTCTGATTGAGCGTGGTAAGGAATTCCATAAGTGGGGAGCAGCATGGGAAAAGTCTTGTAGGCAGAAGTAAGATATACCCCTATATATGAAAACATTCAAACATACATTAATGATACATTTAATATGATGTCCTTTTTTCTCATTATCATGGATCAAATAGTGCTTTAGAAAAAAAACAATCTAAAAGTATGAATTAACAAAGGGTGTGGCTCTAAAGTGGTAGTAGCAAGACTTTGCAGTGGCTTTTTTTGTCAAACAGAATGTTGGTGTGCTCAGTAACTGCCAACATTAATCAAACTTTTTTAGTTCCCCATAAAAAGTGCAATATAATATAGATTATCCAAAGTTTCTGTACATTGAGGACATAGACCCGTTCTGGGACAGGCACAGAGAGCGCAAACTTCCAAGAAATTTTTTCTGATGCTTGTAGTGCACCTTAAGACAAGGCTTGAGAAAATATAGGAACCAGACCCAAAACTATAAGAATGGACATGGTATATGTATAATTTGTGTGTTTATTTAGGTGTGGCTTCACTCTAGAATATTATATTAATTCTTCACACACATTGAATCTTTGAAAATGGTGCTGGAATGTGGTCATCTTGATGTAAGGGATCACATCCCATAATCACTGAACCTGGGAGTGTGAGCATGCCCAATGGGGTAAAACCTTGTCTCCTACACTGTACATAGTGCTGAAGATACACTTATAGTGCCACACACATCTGCAACTGGATATACCAGTCCTAGCACGCAGACAAACACTGTAGCTATCGGGGCGGTGGAGTAGTCCCCCAGAATTGTGACAGTTGGGAGATTTGATAATTGGCAATAAATGCGATAACTGGCACATTAAAGACTGTAACTGGCATTTAGAAAACATTAACTGGCACATGAGAGGTATTATCAGGAACACATGAGGCAATAATGTGGATATCTATGAAATACAAATACCGAAAAAGTATAAATGCCCATTACAGTACAAAAAAGGAGTCCCAAACATTTTTTTTGCACTACTTCACAATAAAATACTAACTTGCTGACAGTGTTAGACTGGGGCTTGAAGGGCCCATGAGGGACTGCAACGCTAGGGGCTCACCAGAGGGGGTGTGGCCAGCCATCATGGAGGAAACTAGAGGGGGAGTGGTCAGCCCACGAAGGACAGCTAGCACCATAGTGTAGTATATAAAGAATGCAGTGTGTATATAAAGAGTACATAGTCTTGACCTGCCCCTTAGATTGGGCAGAACATTTACCAAAAATAGGGATTGTCCCACTAGACTAGGCTTGGTTAACCTGTGGCACTCTAGGTGTTGTGAAACTACAAGCCCCACTTGTTTTGCCAATATATAGCAGCTTATTGGGGAAAGGTATGCTGGGACTTGTAGTTTCACAACACCTGGAGTGCCACAGGTAAGCCAAGCCTGTACTAGACTCAAAGCATTTGACAGAGTATCCTACCTGTTCTTGTCAGTTTTACCACCTGTGGCTGCTGGTTTCTTTAGTTGCGACTTGTCTGGATCCTGGAATGCTAGGGGCCCTATTTGGAAAAAATAATGGAAAATTCCAACCAGTCCCAGCGTTAAATAAATTAATACTTAGGCCTTCCTCCAGCCCTAACATTAAAGTAATAATATTCCCATTTAATAAACCTATTTCCCTCCCTCCAGACAGCGCCTGCAATAAATTAATCGCATTTAAGTATAATAAATATACCTATTTCCCGCAACAAATCACTGCCATTAAATAATTCATATTCACATTTAATAAATAGACCTCATGCTCCTCAAACTCAGCCCCACATTCAATTAATAGCCCCCAAACCACCCCATGTTAAATTAATACTCCCCACCATAAAATTAAATTGCCCCACCTTCTTCCTACATACAAAATAGCACCCATTATTTAGCCACCACCTACCACACACACATTACATTGCCACAAGCCCGCTGTGCCATCACACACACATTACTGTGCTCCTTCATCACCATGCTGTGCCTCCTTATAATCACACTGTGCCCTCCATGCTGCTATTGCCCCCCCTTTCTCCTGGCCCCCCTTCATCAACCTGTGCTATGCTGCTTTTGCTCCCCCCTTCTCCTGGCCCCCCTTCACCCTGTGCCATGCTGTCTGTGCTCCCACTTTTCACAATCTGCCATGCTGTCTGTGCTCTCTCTTTTCACTCCCTGCCATGCTCCTCCTTTTCAATCTTTGCCATGCTCCCCCTTTTCACTCTCTGTCATACTCCCCCTTTACACTCTCTGCCATGCTCCCCCTTTTCACACTCTGCCGTGCTCCCCTTTCACTCTGCCGTGCTCCCACCTTGCTTATGTTCCTTCCCTTCCCTTTTCTATCGGTTTCTTTTTTCTCTTCTTGTCTTCTGTCTTCTGTCATCTGTCTTCTTCCCGACTCCTCTCTGCGGCGCTCCTCACTGAACGTCGGGCGTGATGACGTCACGCCCGACATTCAGTGCCAACGGAGCAGAGAGGAGCCAGTGAGCGCCACGGTCACCTGAGTATTCTTTTTTTTTTTTTAAGTTTTCCGCTTCCCCCACCAACGAAGAGGGGAGCGATCAGAGTCGGGGCCTACCAGGGGATATCCAGGTCCCTCGGTGGGTCAGTCCGACCCTGCTTGCTGAAATCAGTGTATTAAATGGCCCCAAATCACTGAATATTAAAGTAATTTGCTCACACTGTGGATTAAAGGCCTGAGGGTGTATTTACTAAACAACAGGTTAAAAAAAGTGAAGATCTTGCCTATAACAACCAATCAGATTCCAGTTATCATTTATTTAGTACATCCTTGAAAATTACAGCTATAATCTTATTGGTTGCTATTGGCAACATCACCACTTTTTCAAACAAGCAGTTTAGTAAATATACCCCCTGAAGTAAGATCTTGCATTGCTTGCTTTTACATGGAAAAAAAAAAATTTATTTTATTATATTTAGTGATTATTTAAGCTACCTAGCATAGTGTATTGGATAGACATGGGCCTGGGTCATTAAAGCACACATACCGAGCGAAGCGAGATTTCACGCTACACCGCACAATCCTGTCAGCTACAAACAGCCAAAGTAAACAAGACACAGATCATCACAAATGCAACTTAATGACTTTAGGAGTAACAGTTAACGTGCGCTGCCCATGCACATGTTTGACTACATTACGGGACCATCTCTGTGCTGCTCTCAAGCATTCTTTCGACTTCCTTTCCTACTGACTACTCTTGTCTGTTATTTACCAGATATTTGTTACCAACAATTATTTGTTGTGTAGTAGTGGTTATAATGTACATTAAAATATGTGTCCCCCTTTTTTTTAATGCTACTGTGCTTTTGTTTACAGGGCACCACTGGTCTCTGTGTATCAGAACATGTTGGCACTTGTGAATCCCAAAGCATGCCCATTGCCCTGGCCTGTTGTTACTACAACTGACAAACTTTGCCACTAGGCCTGGCACTAATAAGAGGTTCTCACCTATGATTTAGAGACCATGCCCGGTGTGTTCCACCATCACCCTTTAAGCCACTGATGGAAATAATTAATTCACTGTTACCCCACAAACCTACCACCCAGGGCTGTGGGAAGAGTCCTAGTGCAATCAGCATGGAGCTGGGTACAGCCTGCTGGGGGTTTAGGGATTGAGACCCAGTATTTATTACTTTAAAAAAATTGAAGCATTTTAAATGAAAGAAACAATTTTGTTTACAATATAATAAAATAAAACTTAATACAATATATTTAATAATTTCTTCGGTAAATATTTTTTTTTGTTGCTTTTTTGGCTTTTTTGAATATTTTGTGTATTTTTTTCTTCTTTTGTAACTTGTTTTTAGAGAATTTAGGATGGCCGACGTCTAGGAGTCAACATTAACTCCTTGCCAGCTGCAAAAAAAGAAACAAATAAAACAGAAAACACAATTATGCATTGTGTCACATCACCACGCCATAACATGAAACAAAGTAAGAAAAACAAAAAAACAAAGTGGCACATTACTATATATGTAAGAATGAGCAAACCAAAACACAAAAACAGTAATAATAAAAAAAATACAAATTATGGTGCTAGTAAATAGCCACATTTTAAAAACAAACCTTGTTAATTGCTTGTAACTCTCGAAGATTTGTACACAAAAGAAACTATCAGATGCATACAAAATGGCAGCATGCAGCACAAGCTCTCAACTGGCTTAATATAGCAGTACTTAATTAGCCAAGAGTATGCAGGTGATTGTGGAGTATACATCACGATTACATGCAGAGCCGGTGTACTGTTGTGTATGTTGGCAGTTGTCCACGGGGAGATAAACTAGTCCCCTGGCAGGTGCATAATATATGCCATGGACCATGCTGTAACCTAGGTTCAACCGACTTGACTTGGACATCCCTGCACGGGAATGCCCTCATTTTGAATTGACTACGACACAACGCCCTTTTACCTCCCTCTTCACACCCCAAAATCGTAGTCCGTAGTAAGTGCCATTTGCGTTTGCAAACATGGAGGATCTGTGTTGGCTGGCAGCCGAAAGTCACTATTGTGAGCTACGCAGAGGGGATTTGTGTTTGATACTTACAAAAAACAGGGATCTGTCCCTTAATGGCTGAGACCCTATGGGCCTGAATCACCAAGGCACTCATACTAAGTACAACGTGCGTGTGTTTTAAAATGCACGGAATTCAGATATACGTACGACCGAATTGGACAAGGTTCTCAAGATACAGTACGTACGCTGATGAATTCAGGTGTAGGTCTGCTCAACTCTGTTACACAAGACACTGCAGGATACGTCCAATACCAATATGTGGAAAATACATTTGCCAAAGAATGCACACAAAAAAATAATAGTCACATATTAATAATATAGGCAATAATGACTATACAGTTAAAAAAAAATCTATATTATTTTTCCATGACATACATTTATTATGATGTTCCTAATGTCTACTGAACATAAAATACATTTTTACAGGTGCTCCTGATTGCAAACACATTTTATAGCATGCATACGCGATTGTCATCACTGGTAATAAGGACAACTAACCCTGTAGCTGGATTAAGGGATACGGAGCAAAAACAAGTACCTTTGAGATGCCAAAACCTTGAATCGGACTTGGCTATGTGCCCTAAAGTTTGGCATGTTCTTACTGTACACTGACAATATCCATATGTCCATACCACGCTCCGTTAGTTCCCAGAAATCGTAAGCTGTAGCAAGTGTCCTTTTTGTACGCAGGTGAATTGAACATTGCTACATTCAGTTTCATATGGTCTAGTTCTGGGCATGCGCAGATCCAATTTGCTTATTATGTGCACAAAATCGGCATTTAAGTTTCTTGATGAATCATGCCCTATGAGTTGCAACTCAACATAACAAACAAGAGGGAAGTTGCAATAAAAGGGACACATTTTTGAATAGGGCAGAATATTTTTTTGTGGTGTGATCAGAAAGTGAATTTACTCTATTACTCTTTACTCTGCAATCTGCATTATGCAGTGTTTGTATTTGATTAGCTTAGTATCTATATGGCAAATTAATCAATGCTGGAGTAGGGTAAGTTTCATTATGCCCTGGGTCTCCTTGGTTATACATCTTAAAAATTATACAGTTAGCAAATATTAAGAAATCATTGTCAGGGTTGATAATGTTCAGGGAGTTATATAGTATTTAAAAACAGGACCCATCCTAGATGACTATGAAAATCTTGCCTACAGATTTCCGTGAAGATCAATATATAATTTTGTAAATATCAAATCACATCATATACTGAATAGCTAGGTAATAGCTGCAGAAATTAATACTATTTTTTCAGCTGGTATATTTCCTTTAAGAAAACACATTCTAATAGAAATAAATGAGATTTTGTAACAGTAGTCTATTAATGGTGCTTAGATTGAAATGACTCCAAAAGAAAGACTGTGGGTGATTTCCATGTTCCTTCCATATTATTATTGTGTGCTGACCCTCCACAGATTACATCTGGTGCACTGTATAAATGCATTGTTTTGAAGCTCAACTGCAAACACACATTTGGCCTTCACAAGAAAATATCACAGTACCTCCGTGTTTTGCCGCTGTTTGTGCAAACTTTAAAAACATCCAAAAACAATATGCATTACTAATTAGAACTTAACAAATATTCCAAGGTATAATAAATAAATACAGTGCACCCACACATTTCCAGAGGTTTACATAAGTATCCTGTCTTATGAAATTATAAGACAGATGTCTCAGTCAATATAATTTGTTGATGTAGGGAGTAAGCTATTATTGTCTGAAGTCTCTTTTGTATTGTTTTTCATTAGTTAAAAGGTAAAAAAAAAACTTTCATATTACTTTCATTTTATTTCTTTGATCACTAAAGTATTGCTTTGTATCACATTTTCCACCCAAGTGCTCAATTCATATCTACCCATAATAGGGGTAGCTGGTGAAGGACCTGTTAAGCTTCTCTATTCCAATGTTATATGTGCACACCATTTTGTAAGCTCACAGAAAATCTCACTTGAAAGCTAGATGAAAAATGACCAATGCTTTGATCTTACATAAAATGGATACAAAAAATTGTAAATGTGGTATGGAAGCTTGTGGACATTATAAGATGCATTTTTAAAGAGGTTTCTTTTCTGTTCCTGGCCTAGAGCTATAGGCCCCTTGTTCATTGTTTCAGGCATCTGACAGCCTGGAGCTTCAAAATACCTAATAGTACACCAAGGGCTAAAATCAACTCGTCAGGATTATGTTCCTTTGTTGATCAAGGTCAGTAGCTATTGTACGGTCTTCTTATTTTCAGACTTTGTGGATCAATCATGTCATTGGCTTCCCAAGTATGTGAGGCAGAGTCCTGGCTCTACACCACCCCCAGAAGATAAAGGACCCCAATCCTGACAGTCAGAACCCTGGAACCCCCTCATACACCCTGCACTGCACACCGTGGGAACTGGAGGGTACATAAGAAGTGGTGCCTGGGGCCATTTGAGGACTCTGAGACAGACAGGACTGACTGGGGGGGGTTATGGCTTCTGTTTGAAGGATTGCTGCTAAATAACCATTGAGGAACAGGAGACAGAACTGCAATATCATCGATCCCTCTCTTTGTGTTTGCCCCCCAAAAGCAGGATGGCATTTGGAGTGGATTGCTGCCCTGCTGGAAGAGGTAACTGAACTCTAACAGATAGCCAGTAGCATTATTCAGATACCCAGGGTGGCTCGTTAAATATGCTCATTGTATGGTATATTTTTCTATTGAAACTTATATTGTGATACATATTGTAAAATCATGTTTTCTTAAGTGCTATAGCCATTTAGTATTTTTTGTAAAAAAAATAATCCTTTAGATCCTTTAAATGTCAAATATTTGCCTTGGGGTGACTTTTGTACCCATTCAAGCAGTATTGGATATGGTATTGTATATAGGGATAAGGCCTGCAGCAATGACATATAATGGGATCAATGTGGGGATGTGTTATAGGTAAAATAGGGTGTATCAGGAGATTGGAAAATTTTTATCCCAATCTTTCTTCCTAGAATGCTGGGGGATATATAAATATAGTCAATGGCACAACTGCTAACACTACTTAACCTATTGTCTCTTCACTTCATGATTCTCCTGGGTGTTTAGAAGAAACTGTAATGTTCGTTTTATCGCTACCTATAAACATTGTCCAATGTTATTATTGTGGTTTCAACGCACAAAGAGATTTAATACCCAAATATAGCAGGATGACAGCATTGGAACCTTAATAAATTTTTATTATTTACAAGTGTAAGTGCGAATGTAAATGTGTGTGTTGTTAATCTGTGCAATTGTGTCATTACACGTGGCGTACTAAACGCAACCGCACAGTAAAACAATATTAATAAATTTAGTTTATTTCATACAATTATTTGACTTCCACAAAACATAATCTGGGTTTTCTCTGCTTTGAATTGTGTTTGCCCCCTCTTTGCATTATGATTGAGAGCAGAGGCTATTCAATAAATAAAGAGCACATTGGAGGCCAGTGCTAGGTGAACCTAGGTAGTTGCCAACAGCGACATGGTGTTGGGGGATCTCTAAAACACTGAGTGAATGCTCATTTTGTCTCTTGTCTGTCACCATGACACCCTTTCACTGCAGACTGGCCGCCGGCCATGGAGGCACAGGAGCACAGCTGGCAGCTTCATACCTGTGAAGCTGTCGGTTGCTGCTCCTCCATGTTTGCAATGAGCTGGGGATATGACACCCAGCTCTGGTGTCACAGTCCAGCACCACACTGCTCAGTCTCTACTCCACACTAGATAAAATGTACTATGGTGGAAGAAAGGGGGTAATGGTGGTCCAGTCGATACCCTAAGGGCTAGAGTCGCACCTAGGGCATCCAGAACTCAAGCACTGGCCCTAATTGTTTTATTAACAACATATGTTGTCCTGCAGAAAAGATGCATAAATACGAGAGATGTGCGCAGAACCCAGTGTTTTGTTTTTGGTTCTAAAACCATCTTCATGTTTTGGTTTTGGTTCTGGTTTTGTCCAAAATTCCTCATGTGTTTGGTTTTGGATCTGGATTTAATTAAAAAGGGTGGGAAATAGGTAACATCATGTGATTTTGATCTGTTATTATTCCCACATTACTATTTATAGCATTAACTGTTAGGGCTTCCCCGAACCCTACATAAGCTTTTAAAACAGAAGCAGAGGTTTTAGCCTATAGCAGCTGCCTTTCCCATTGAGATGAATATTCTAACAAGTACTCAGATGCCCCAAGGACATTCAGAGTAGTAAAATCTTGTACTGAAGGGACGGGTACCGAGTAGTAAGAGGCTGGAGCGTAACTCTAGGGGTGCGCAACTGGAGCCAGGTCAAAACTTCGAAGGTCAGAAACAAGCAAGAAGAGTCCAAATTCAGGCTGGAAATTCAGGGGGAGGCAGCAACCAAGAATAGTCGAGGTACAAAGCAAAAGGGTCAAAGGCAGACTGCAAGTGAGAGAGGTCCAGGAAATAAAGCGAAACTCTTCCTGCCTTTTAAACAATAGAGTACCAATCAGAAGGGGGAAGAGGAATCACCCCCAGAACATTACAGGATACTGCAAAAATGTGACTGTCGTCTCAATCGTGCATTCTGGATATCTGTTAATAGCCCTGGCAGGAGACTACAGAATGTCCTGGCTGCCTAGGCAAAAGCTGGGCCATAGAGGGGAGGATGTGGCATAATGGCTACCTAGGCAACAGCCGGGATGGAAGTTTTAGCAGGTACGATTTGGATCATCGCGGCTCCACAAGTACATGGCAATTTAATAAAAGATACAATCCCTATGAAACATAGTGGCACGGCAGTGTGCATAATGTATCTAAATGTGGTCACTGAATGCCAAAAGTTACATTCCTGAGTTTTTGAAACAGATTACCACCAGTATGTTTCTTAGTGAAAGCAGCGATACAAAGAGTAGCTTGCCTGTGCATAACCTGGCATTGTGTGCTGGCAAACTATGTTGAAATGATTGTGTTGTGTGCAAATCATGTTACAATCCCTATGACACATAGTGTCAGGACACTGGCTGATAAGATGGTCATTTTAGACAAGCAGATAGATGAAGGTGGGCTGCACTCAGAAGAAAAATTGTGAAAGACTATGCACACTGTATTTTTTAACGTAGACAGCATGCATCAAGGAAAATGAAGAGGCAGTAAGAATAAGAGGTCATTAGACAGATAGCAGCAACAGTAGACATTTTGAAAAGTAGATAGATGAAGGAGGGCTGCACTCAGAAGAAAAATGGTGAGAGAATGATCACACACACAACATTTTTCATGCTAGACAACATGCCTCAATGAAAGTGAAGAGGCAGTAAGAATGCATGGTCATTAGACGGACAGCAACATCAGCAGACATTTAACAGATGGTGATAGAACCAAAGCCATAATGTTAAATAGTGCAATATGGAATTGTCCTTGGGCCCACCCACCAAACCTTATGTTAAAATAACTGGCACATAGTTTAACAAACCAAGCACTTCAGCAACAGGGTGTCACTCACCGGACTGTTAGTGCCTCTAGTTTGGGACATGGGTCTCTCTCGCTCCTGGCGGCGCCTCTCCTGAGTCGCGGCCGTCCGCCATCTTGACTAAGATTGCGCATGTGTAGAAACCCTGAACTGTTAATACCTCGCCTCTAGTCTCATTGGCTAATTAATCACCTCTCAGTACTTAAGGCACCTGTTGCCCTATTACCTTTGCCTGTTCTTGGTTCTCATTCCTTGAGACTCTGAGGTGTTTCTGCTCGTGTTATCCGTTTGCTCTGGACAAGTCTCCTTTCCACATCGGTAGTAGAACTTACCCGCTGCAGACTACTCTCGCTACCTCCGTTACCTGCCTGCTTCTGGACAAGTCTCCTCTCTACATCGGTAGTAGAACTTACCTGCTGCAGACTATTCTCGCTACCTCCATTACCTGCCTGCTTCTGGACAAGTCTCCTCTGCACATCAGTAGTAGAACTTACCCGCTGCGGACTACTCTCGCTATCTCCGTTACCTGCCTGCTCCTGGACAAGTCTCCTCTTCACATCAGAAGTAGAACTTACCCGCTGCAGACTACTCTCGCTACCTCCGTTACCTGCCTGCTCCTGGACAAGTCTCCTCTACACATCAGTGGTACAACTTGCCTATTGCAGACCACTCACGTAACTCCGTTCCACGCCTGCACCTGGACAAGTCTTCCCTTCACATCAGTGGTACAACTTGCCTATTGCAGACCACTTACGTTGCTCTGTTACATGCCTGCACCTGGACAAGTCTTCCCTTCACATCAGTGGTACAACTTGCCTATTGCAGACCACTCACGTTACTCCGTTCCACGCCTGCACCTGGACAAGTCTTCCCCTCACATCAGTGGTACAACTTGCCTATTGCAGATCACTCACATTATCCGGATACATGCCTGCGTTAGGACAAGGCTTCTCTACACATCAGTGGTAAAACTTGCCTATTGCAGACCACCTATGTTACTCCGTTCCACGCCTGCACCTGGACAAGTCTTCCCTTCACATCAGTGATACAACTTGCCAATTGCAGACCACTCACGCTATTCCGTTACACACCTGCGCTGGACAAGTCTTCTCTACATATCCGTGGTGAAACTTACCAGCAGTAGACCATTCATGTTTCCTTGTGATATAGCTACTACTCTGTATGGTACCTATTAGCTGGACTAAAGTCTACAAGTGCCTCTGTATTGTAGCTGCAAGTCACTGACTCTTCTACTATATTGTTGATTGGTCTTTGCCTAACGTTATCCAGTTATCAAGTACTGGCCTGCTATATGCTACCTGCGTGCTAAGGCACTTGGACTCTTTCCTCATTTTATCCTGTTTATTAAACTTCTGTACCATCATAGTTCCACAGTGCCAAGACTCAGCATTTATACTATTGACATTCCTTTCCTCTATTCTATTGTATGGTTCCACTGATTCACCACACTACCCAGAGGTCCGCACCTCTGGTAAGTGTAGCTACACCTGGTGAATTCTGGGTAAAACTCCTAGTGCCCGTGACACAGGGTCTGCAACTTTTGTGGCTGAAGTGCTTGATTTGTTTGGACCCCACAAAAGCGAACAGTTTGGTTGTTGGCTGTTGAACTGGTGAATAAATGGGAATTTTAACAATTTACTAACAGGCATTTGGCTAACAGTTGTCATGTTCCTCAAGGGTGACAATGTCATCACCTTCATCATAATTTTCATCATAGATGTCTAGATCAATTACATTTGTAATTTGCATAAGATTTACCAAATATGTAACTGATAGGCAGCATGTGTGACACATTGTAGAGTTACAGCAGCGACACATTGGAGAGGGACAGCAGTGACACATTGGAGAGGGACAGTATTTTCCATTATCAACATCAGTTTCTCATCATTACATAGTATCACTCTACCTTTAAGACTTCATTAAATCTGTAGATTCTAAGGAGAGATGCACCCACACATGTGGATCAATCAATAACCATAGAAAGAGGTGAAAAGAAATATGTCTAACGGGCCACTCAGAGGTCTAATTTATATAAAACATGTTTACAAACTTTATTGGTATGCATTAAAATCATATCGATGTTATTCAGAATTCAATATTAAAATAAAGTGATATAGCTTATTCAGCACTGGGCTATTGCCCCCATGGGGGATTCCCACAACAAAACTTCACTGTCATCTATGAGTATCAAAGCAATGGTATTTAAATTGGGATTCCTGCAATGGCAATTTTGCCACGCTAGTGGTTAAGGTTTTATCAAAGAAGATAGAAAGTAAGAAAAAGATGAGGTACAAGACAGCACCATTCGGTCAAAGCCCAAGGAGATGAAGAAGAAGAGAGAGAGGAGGGGGATATCAAGTAGGGAGAGAAGGAGCTACCTCACTGTGTCTGTGATTATGGTTGGGAAAAACATGAAAATTTAACGGCTGATGAAATGGGAATTGAACCTGTCAAGAATGTTAGTTTCCCTGCATCTTGAAATGTAAACCAGGGATACCAAATGGCATAGTAATCTGCAAATTTATCTGCTGAAAAAAATATCAATTCATCCATTGATCTATAGAATTTTATTCTCTGGAGCCACTCCTTGATGGATAGGGGTGTAGAGGATTTTTTAAAGCTGGAAATTGGAGAGTTAGTTTTATTTAGCAACCAAAAGGCAACCAAAAGGCAGATTATCCTGGACTTTATCTCCCAAAATCTGTGGTAATCGGTATCCCAATACTGGGGATACCGACACCCAATACCACTACAAAAGAACACCTAAGCGGGTATTGAACAAACTTATTAAAATATACACTTACGTTCTCCCCGACCCAGGACTGCTTACCTTCTCCCCGGAGGCGCTGCTCTGAGACTGCTGTTAACTCCAAAGAGGCTGGATGACGGTGCTGCATAAAGTCACAATGCAGCGCTGGCATCCAGCCTCTTCTTTTGTAGTGGTATTGGGTGTCAGTATCCCCAGCATCGGGATAGCGTACCCAACCCACCAAAATATCTGTGGAGACTGCTATGACCTGGGTCCAGAAAGCACTGCACACTTCCACCAAATATGAAGAGGTGTGCCTGGATATTCCTGGCATCTCCAACAACAACTTGAAACCCCTGGTTAAATTCTTGCTAATTGGACTGGGCATCTATACCATCTTGATAAGACCTTGTAGTGAGTTTCTATGACTGAAACACTAGTGGAACATGCATGAGTGGATTCAAAAATGTTTGGTCAATCTGTTGTCTGAATCTCGGTACCCAGATTTTGTTCCCAATCTCTGATAAATTTGGCTAAGGAATTATATAAATTTTCAATAAGAAGTGTATATATAATAGAAAGGAGATAAGGAGGGCAGCTGGAGGCCTGACAAATCGATTCAAAGGTCATAAGGTCCCTTGTTGTTTCTTTACGGGGAGGTCCAGTGGCTAGAAAATGCTTAATTTGGAGAAATCTCCAGATTTCGGAGTTTGGTATTTCCCATTTGGCCTGAATTACTGTATTACTGTAAAGTTAATCAGCTGGCTGACCTGTGTGATACCAACATGAACCCATGTCTTGAATGGGCTGCCTTGCTCCCCCGGCGGAAAAAATGGATTTTGCAAAATTGGAAGCAAAGGTGATATAGGCGAAGAAATGTGGGTGAGTAATTGGAGTTTATTCCACCTCAAAATAGTAGAGCTATAGCTAGTATAGCTAGAGCTATGGGATGTTTGATGGAAGGTAATTTGCTAAACAATGGGGTAAACCAGGGCAGAGAGGGCAGAATTGCACCCTCAATGTCAATCCATTGTTTCTCACCGCTAGAGATTGTCCACTCCACAATCCTGCTTAACATTACTGCATTGTAGTATGAAGGAAAATGTGGGAGTTGTAAACCTCCAAAGTGTCTGCGGCGATAAAGGGCATCATGTTTGATACGGGGTCTTTTCCCTCCCAATATGAAGTCTCTTAACAGTCTCTGTAAGTCAACAAACCATCTATTGGGGATGTGAATTCAAAGCATTTGTAGAAGATAGAGGATGCGGGGAAGAATATTCATCTTAATTATATTGACCCGACCTATCCAGGAGAATGTCTTTCCCCTCCACTCTCTCAGATCTGCTCGAAGCCGTGCAGTTAAAGAACCAAAATTGAGGTTAAATAGACGTGACAAGTCATTAGGGATCAACACATCTAGGTACTTAATGTGATGGGGATGCCATTGAAATGGAAATGTTTGTTGGATAATCTCAGCAACATGGGTAGGCGGTGTGATAATAAGGGTCATGGATTTTGAGTAATTAATCTGGAAATTAGAAAGGGAACCAAAACAATGGAATTCCTTGATTAAGTTTGGAATCAATATAATTGGGTTAGGGACCATGGCCAGGAGGTCATCCGCAAACAGAGTTAATTTATATTCTTTCCTACTCGTAATCCTGATATGTCAGGATTTGCTCTAATGGACCTGGCTAGAGCTTCCATACAGAGTACAAAAATTAGCGTGGTAAAGAGCTAAATTCCTGTGGAGCGCTAGTGTGCCTAGACCCATGTGAGAGAGCATGCACTGTATAAATGACCAATCAATACGATCAAATGCTTTTTCAGCGTCTGTGGATAAAAACAAAGCTTGGGTATCTGAGGACAGTGCTGAGTGAAAGAAATCAATGACCTTAGTCGTGTTGCCTCTAACCTCACGACCAGGAACAAAACCAACCTGATCAGAGCGAATTAAGTCTGGGAGAAGAGATTTCAGGCGGTTGGCGATAAGTTTTGCGTAAAGTTTAATATCCACTTTGAGTAAGGAAATCGTACGGTAACTTGGGCATTGAGATGGGTCTTTGCCCTCTTTCGGTATTACTGTGATGTGTGCTGCTACAGAATGCGTGGAAAATGGGAAATCTTCCAAGACTGCATTTAAGGCCGAAACCATTAGAGCGATAAGTTTATTTTTGAAAACCTAATAATAAGAGACTGAAAATCCGTCAGGGTCAGCGCTTTAACCTGAGGGGGAGTGTCACTCACCGGACCGTGAGTGCCTCTGCGCTGGTGCATGGCTCCCTAGCCTTCCTGCCGGCACCTGTCCTGAACCGCGGCCGTCCCCCATCCTGATGGACTGCGCATGCGCAACACCCAAGAACTCTTGTGACCTTTGCTTTTAATCTAGTTGGTTGATCAGGCAACTCTCCCTATTTAAGGCACCTGTGCTCATTACCTCATTGCCTGATCTTGAGTCTCATTCCCTGTGAGTCTCTGAAGGTGTCTCCTGTGTTCTACTAGTGTCTTCAGTTTCCTGCTGATTCCCCGTGTTACTCATTGCTGGTTTCCATACCCGCTACAGTCTCCTGTGTTCTACTAGTGTCTTCAGTCTCCTGTGGATTCCCTGTGCTACTCATCGCTGGCTTCCATACCTGCCACAGTCTCCTGCTTCCTGCCTGTGTCCTCAGCTGGTCTCTGATTACCGCTTCTACTCACCTGTGGTTCCTATACCCGTTGCTGCCGTTCAGCGTCTCTGCAGTCCCTGCATCTTCCTGTGGACAGACTGTTCTACTGAATAGCGGTATGCCTATTTGTTATTGACTTTCCATGTTTACTATGCATATCCGCTAGGACTAGTTTCTCCTCTCGGCAGCGGTATCCATACCCGCTATAGACTGTTATTGTTACGCTGCATATCTGTGCTGAGCAAGTCTCTCTACCCAGCAGCGCCACACATACCGTTATAGACTTTGCTGGATACACTGCATATCTGTTGGGATCAAGTTCCTCTGTGCTCTCAGTGTCTTCATCCTATTACCCTTTGTATGCCTCCACTCATCGGCACCTGTACACATCCTCACCTATTAAGCAGTGGTACAACTTGCTGTACGCAGACCACTGACTTCCCCGCTACCTACCTGCACCTGGACAAGTCTTCTCACCATAAGCAGTGGTACAACTTGCTGTACGCAGACCACTGACTTCCCTGCTACCTTCCAGCATCTGCTCACGTCCATCCTGATCTCCGTGTTCAAATCTGCCTTTCTACAACAGTAGCTAGTCGCTGACTCATTGACCAAGATAGCTGCAAGTCACTGACTTTCCTATTCTCTATTGGCATCCTCTCTCCATCTGCTGTGATATATGTTCCGCTAGTCACCCTGCTACCAGAGGACCGTTGTGTTAACTTCACCGCTCTGGTAAGCCCAGTCATCTGGTGAATTCCTGGGCAAGACTCCTAGTGCCCGTGCAGGGAGGATTTAGTTATTTCCGCTAGTTCGTCATGTGTAAAAGGTTGTTCCAAAAGGGAGAAATCAGCATCTGAGAGAGTGGGGAACCCGATCTCCCGAAGATAGGCGTATATCTGAGGGGTCTTTTCTAGAGAATCAGCCCAAGTAGCCTTTCCTGAGATGTTGTAGAGACGGGAATAGTAAGAGTGGAATGATGTTGCTATTAGAGATGGGCGGGTCCGGTTCTCCGAGAACCGAACCCACCCGAACTTTGGGTATCCGAGTACCGAGCTGAGCAGCTCGGTACTCTCCCGCCCATTCCGAATCCAAATCGAGGCCGAACGTCATTGTGACGTCGTCGGATCTCGGGGCTCGGTTCTCGCGATACTTCAACTTTATAAATACACGCCTCCACAGCAATCCATCGCCATTTGACAGAGGGAGAGAGCAGGGTGTAGTCATAGGCTAATTAGAGCAGGGACAGAAAATACAATATTGTTCTTGCAATTGCTCTAACCAAAATCGCTAGTGCAGAGAGGAGGATAGAGGTTTATTATTTTTTCTTCATATTTGGCACTCCCCAGCGCTTTTGGGGTGTCCCCCATAAGTGCATAAATATTTCTGGCTGTCAAAAGTCATATCTGTCAGCAGTATCTACTAAATAATTTTTAGCACTCCTCAGTGCTTTTGGGGTGTCCTCCCTAATTGTGCATTAATATTTCTGGCTGTCAAAAGTTATATCTGTCAGCAGTATCTACTAAATCATTTTTAGCACTCCTCAGTGCTTTTGGGGTGTCCTCCCTAATTGTGCATTAATATTTCTGGCTGTCAAAAGTCATATCTGTCAGCAGTATCTACCAAATAATTTTTAGCACTCCTCAGTGCTTTTGGGGTGTCCTCCCTAATTGTGCATTAATATTTCTGGCTGTCAAAAGTCATGTCTGTCAGCAGTATCTACTAAATAATTTTTAGCACTCCTCAGTGCTTTTGGGGTGTCCTCCCTAATTGTGCATTAATATTTCTGGCTGTCAAAAGTCATATCTGTCAGCAGTATCTACTAAATAATTTTTAGCACTCCTCAGTGCTTTTGGGGTGTCCTCCCTAATTGTGCATTAATATTTCTGGCTGTCAAAAGTCATATCTGTCAGCAGTATCTACTAAATAATTTTTAGCACTCCTCAGTGCTTTTGGGGTGTCCTCCCTAATTGTGCATTAATATTTCTGGCTGTCAAAAGTCATATCTGTCAGCAGTATCTACTAAATAATTTTTAGCACTCCTCAGTGCTTTTGGGGTGTCCTCCCTAATTGTGCATTAATATTTCTGGCTGTCAAAAGTTATATCTGTCAGCAGTATCTACTAAATAATTTTTAGCACTCCTCAGTGCTTTTGGGGTGTCCTCCCTAATTGTGCATTAATATTTCTGGCTGTCAAAAGTCATATCTGTCAGCAGTATCTACCAAATAATTTTTAGCACTCCTCAGAGCTTTTGGGGTGTCCTCCCTAATTGTGCATTAATATTTCTGGCTGTCAAAAGTCATATCTGTCAGCAGTATCTACTAAATAATTTTTAGCACTCCTCAGTGCTTTTGGGGTGTCCTCCCTAATTGTGCATTAATATTTCTGGCTGTCAAAAGTCATATCTGTCAGCAGTATCTACTAAATAATTTTTAGCATTCCTCAGTGCTTTTGGGGTGTCCTCCCTAATTGTGCATTAATATTTCTGGCTGTCAAAAGTCATATCTGTCAGCAGTATCTACTAAATAATTTTTAGCACTCCTCAGTGCTTTTGGGGTGTCCTCCCTAATTGTGCATTAATATTTCTGGCTGTCAAAAGTCATATCTGTCAGCAGTATCTACTAAATCATTTTTAGCACTCCTCAGTGCTTTTGGGGTGTCCTCCCTAATTGTGCATTAATATTTCTGGCTGTCAAAAGTCATAACTGTCAGCAGTATCTACTAAATAATTTTTAGCACTCCCCAGTGGTTTGCGCTCAGAATGGATTCAAAGCAGTCCACATATGATCTGAATGAGCAACCAGGTTCTGTCACCAGTCCTGATGTTAGTGTTCCCAGTACGTCATCTGGCCAAGGCGATGTCAAACAACAGAGTGTTTTCAAATTAGTGCAAAAAACAAAAACCCAAAAAAAATTTACTGTATTGAAGCGAAAAAGAAGTGTAACTGAGCAAAAGTTAAGTGACGATAAAAAAAAAATTGCAAGCATGCCATTCTACACACGCAGTGGCAAAGAGAGAATGAGGCCTTCACCTTTGGCTATTAGTGGCAGATCCCAAAAAGTTACCCAGCCTACAATTGGTGCACAACTACTGTTACGCGTCAAAGCCGAGCTGCAAGATAACAGTGAGGCATTACAGGAGAATATTTGCTCTGATTCACAAATGACAACAATCCCTGTGGAGGGTCCATCCAACAGTGGGATGTCTAATCGTGAGCATTCTGCTGATGTGTGCCTTAATAGCCCGAGTGTAGCAGGTGATACCCAAATTGAGGATGCCACTTTGGAATTAGAAGAGGATGAGGGGGAGATTTGTGTAGGCGACGAGGGCGCTAATGAGGATGTTGATGAGGATGAGGTTGTTTGTGTAAGTCCTGCACCAGTGGCAGCAGTTCTGGCACGTGACAAGAAAAAGGCCATTGTCATGCCTGGGCATAAAACAAAAAAATCCACTTCTTATGTGTGGAATTATTTCTACCCAAATCCAGACAACAATTGTATAGCCATTTGTAGTGTATGTCAAGCCACAGTCAGTCGAGGGAGGGACCTTAACCATCTTGGAACCTCGTCTATGTTACGCCATTTAACGAGAGTTCATGGCAAAGTGTTGGGAAAAGCTGAAAGTTCTTCCCAAAAGAATACAAGCACTCCCTCATCAGCTAAGACCCTCCGCTCACCGACATACCGACGGCTACAAAATACACCCACCACACCATCCTCATCAATATCCTCAGTAGCGCTCGGAGTTAGCCCGACATCCCACTTAAGGCTGGATGACTCCGGCACTATTATTGATTCCTCTGAAGAAAGCGTTAGTCCTGCTGCTGCTGTTGCTGCTGCTGGGGGTGAATCGTCATTCCAGAGGCAGGTTAATAAAATGAGCAGTCCTACATTTCAGCAATTAACTGTGAAACAATCATTTGCGAGGGGAAGCAAATATGACAGCAGTCACCCAGTCGCCAAGCGAATCACAGACGCCATGGCTGCAATGTTAGTGTTAGATCTGCGTCCAATCTCCACAATAAACGCAGCTGGTTTTTCACAGTTAATTGAGGTTTTGTGTCCGCGTTACAGAATTCCATCGCAACACCATTTCTCCCGTAAAGCTATTCCACAACTATACCAAAAAATGTGTAAAAATGTAGAGATTGCGCTGAAAAATGCCATTCTGCCCACTGTTCACTTAACCACAGATATGTGGACAAGTGGAAGTGGCCAAACCAAAGACTATATGACTGTGACAGCCCACTGGGTTGGTCATTCACCTTCACCAGCAGGAACAGCAGCAGCATGTACACCACTACGTAACATTTGTCACAGGCAGGCCACTCTTTGTATCACCGGCTTCACTAACAGGCATACGGCTGACAATTTGTTACGCAAACTGAGAGATGTGATTGATGCATGGCTTATACCACTCGGACTCTCCCCAGGGTATGTCATTTCAGATAACGCCAACAATATAGTGCGAGCATTACAGCTGGGTGATTTCCAACATATTCCCTGTTTTGCTCACACCATCAACTTGGTGGTGCAGAGCTTCCTACGAAATAACCGTGAGGTGCAGGAGATGCTTTCGGTGGCCCGTAAAATTTCAGGCCATTTCAGGCATTCAGCCACAGCATGTAGGAGATTACAGCAGCTCCAAGAGCAGTTTAACTTGCCCTGCCACCAACTTAAGCAAGAGGTGGTAACTCGGTGGAATTCCACCCTGTACATGCTTCAGAGGATGGAGGAACAGCGCAAAGCCATCCAAGCATATTGCACAAGTCATGACATTGGGAAAGGAGGGGGGATGTATTTCACTCTTGCACAGTGGGGAATCCTTTCAGTGCTGTGCAAGGTGCTGAAACCATTTGAAGTTGTGACATGTGAGGTCAGTGCAGACTCTGCTAGTTTGAGCCAAGTCATTCCTTTAATTAGACTATTGGAAAAGCAGCTTGAGAAAATGAAGGAGGAGCTGAAAGCAAGCAATTCAGCAAAGTATGTTGGCCTTGTCGATCAAGTACTTAATTCGCTTCACAATGATCCTCGAGTTATTAAGATCTTGAACTCGGATCAGTACGTTTTGGCCACTGTGCTTGATCCAAGGTTTAAAACCTACATTGAGTCTTTACTTGTAAATGAGCGAGATGTGAACTTTTGCAAGGAGCTATTGCTCAGCAAGTTGGCCGCTGAACTGGGCCTCGGCTTGACGACGTGTCCTCCTTCACTTTCTCAAGCTGTTGCTCGTAAAAAATTAAATTTCCAAAAAAGAAGCAGGGAAGACACAGGGGGCAGACCAGAACAATTTAACATCTGGGCTGGTTTGAAGGATTTTTCAAAAAAATGTGTCACTTTGCCCATAACTCCATCCAATATGAGTATAAACATGCAAAGGATGGTGGAGGATTACTTTCAAGAGGTAGTTGATATGGAAATGTCAGACAGTCCCTTTCCTTACTGGGAAGAAAAGCAGGCCATTTGGAAACCCATGTACAAACTTGCTTTGCAATACCTAAGCTGCCCACCCTCCAGTGTGTACTCTGAACGAGTGTTCAGCACAGCAGGGAACTTAGTCAGTGATCGCCGTAGAAGGTTACTTCCCAAAAATGTGGAGAAAATGATGTTTATAAAAATGAACTACATCTTCCACGAGGAAGGCCTTCACCATACAAGACATCCAAGCACTGACTGTTCTCTAATGGCGGATTCAAGCGGCGATGAATTGATAGTCTGTGATGATGACGTACACACTGATGAGGGTGAGGATTAAGCTGAAGATGATGCCGATAACATCTTTTTAAAACTTTCTATGTAAGTGTAGGGTGCAATCTACCCCCAAAGAGGAAAGGGACTTGTGGCATTTCCATATCACATACCATCTTGAAAGGCTGCTGTTAGGGCAATTTATCCTTAAGGGTAGGGTGTCATAGACAGAGTGACCCTAAACTGGCTTTGTCCATTTTTCATAATATTGTACAGTCTATAATGGCTGAATTTTTGGGTATTTTATACAAGTGGAGGGGGGCCTAGAGAGACAGAGTGACCCCAAACTGTCTTTCTCCATGTCAATTAATATTGTACAGTCTATAATGGCTGAATTTTTTAGTATTTTATACAAGTGGAGGGGGGCCTAGAGAGACAGAAACCAAACTGGCTTTCTCCATGTCAATTAATATTGTACAGTCTATAATGGCTGAATTTTTTGGTATTTTATACAAGTGGAGGGGGGCCTTGAGAGACAGAAACCAAACTGGCTTTTTCCATTTCTTTACATATTTAACTATAAGTGTAGGGTGTAATATACATTCAAAGACGATGGCTGCATTGCCAATATGCATAGATGGAGAGGAAGACAATCTGTTTTGTGTGTAGAATAGGCCTACCAACGAAGAATTAAACTGTTTTTTTGGATGATTTATTACCTCAACAATTAGATTACTTGTCTCTAAAACAGTTGGAGCACTAAATTGGGTTAATTTAGGCCCAAAAACATGGATTTTCCAAAAAAATAGCAAAACAAAACCAAACAAAACCAAAACCAAAACCAAAACACGCAATGGCGGTTTTGCAAAACCAAAACCAAAACCAAAACACGACGGTAATCCAGATCCAAAACTGAATCCAAAACCAAAACACGGGGGTCAGTGACCATCTCTAGTTGCTATGTCCGACGTAAGCTGGCAGTCTTTGCCTTTGTCGATTTTTAATCATTGCTCTGAAAGATTTGGCTCTTTGGGACTGTAGGGCCTTTGCTAGCTTTGAACCGGGTTTATTACCCCATTAAAAGTAACGCTTACGGCATTTGCGGTAGTTTCATTTTAATGTGTTGTACAGTAGTTTATTTAGGGCTGATTTAGCTTCTGTAAGTTCTGCTAATATCTCGGAGGCCAAAATGACTTTATGTCTAGACTCAAGATCTATGATTTTATGAAGAAGCTGGTTTTTGAGGGCTTCCTTTTCCTTATTCATGTAGGAACCTAGTTGAATTAGTTTACCCCGAATAACACACTTATGAGCTTCACATAGTGACACCGCCGAGATCTCCAAAGTGAAGTTGAACTCCATATAATCATCATAGGACCTGTTCACTTTGAGTCCTACAACAGGAGTTTTGAAGGAAAAGTTTATTAAGTCTCCATGAAGAGCTTTTTATCCTGGTTTGGGACAGGAGTAATGTTAGGGATATGGGTGCGTGATCAGTCCAGGTCACTTGGCCTATAGATGTGGAATGAACTAAATGGAGGTGTCTATGTGAGAGGAATAAATAGTCAATACGGGAGTAAACCCCATGTGGGTGCGAAAAAAGAAGGTGTAATCTCTGAATGTAGGGTGTTGTATCCTCCACGTCAGGAATGGTTAGTAGCTTACTTTTCAGTGGAGCATGCCGTTCTGGTGTTGAGGCGGGGTGGTAGACTTCTGGTATGAGTTTCTTTTATCTTGTGGTGGTCTTTGTAGTCTGAGTAAGTGGATAGGGAGAGAAACAAACAGAAAGTGGGAAAACAAGTCAAAAAAATAAAATAAAATAAATATCATAGACTTTGATTTTGGAATCTTCTTGTGACCACCAAAAAACTCAACATAGACTTTGATCTTCGAACCTTCTTGTGACCACTTACCAGCAGTATCGAATCTACCCTCCCCCACACCCCTTACCAACCCCTCCTCCCTTATTTTTATATTACATGAATAAAGAAGCTTTTAAAGTGTGCTGTACATACAGTGTGTTTTTGTAGTATAACTTAGTTGCATACGGTTGTTCTCTGATTGCTAATGGGCCACATGTGTACATTTGAAATCAAAGACTATGGAGTGTCTGTCATCACTATCGGTCGACATGTACAACTGACCTGTAGCGCGTGTAAATGCTACAACTGGAAACACGAAAGTGTTTACTCTGTGCAAACAGACATATGTCGCAATATGAATCAGGCCCATTATGTTTCTGTTCCTGAGATTTGCTTATTCTATAGCGGATCCATATTTATTTTCATTTACATAAATAAAAATGTCAATAAGTAGTTTGATTAAAGATTTAAAAAAAAACGAATAACACATAACAGGTGATGCTCAGTGTGCAAAAATAAAGTATAATAATTATAGTACTGCGCTTTCCACTCTAAATAGTTTTAAAACATTAAATTATTTATCTATTTTTTAAGTGACCAAGTCAAAGTTAGTTTTTAGTTAATGTAATCAAGAGATACCAAAAATAAATATTGATGATCTACTGTATATAGTAACATGGCTTGATTAATTCTTCATTCTCTTCATTTTCTTATTAGCAGACACCACACATATGTTGGTGGTGCTTTCTGGATACTGTACAGAATGAATTTGAAAGAAATAATTGCAGAAATTGTCCTCTCAATTTTATGACATTCCCTGAAATGTATTTGCTGTATAAAAGTTCAAGCTGTGTGCCTCTGAGTCACAGATACAGCTGCATCCTGATGCTTTCTGATGTCAGTGCTGCACCATTTTGTAAGTTAGGACAAATAATATTAAACATGTGCGTGCATTTCACACTAGTGCTGTAGTTGGAGGCGATGCTTTTCAGCATAGGTGATACTGAACATGGTGGGTTAAAGTTTTCACACCTAAGGGATACATAACTATATTTTTTTTATGTATAATGTACACAACCATGAAGTAATGGACATGGGCAGCTGATGGCTCCTATGCAGTAGTGTTTGGGACTTACTGTATAAAGTGTAATGCAGTGGGAAGTGTGGATACTATAGAGGGCATTCAGCAGTTACAACTGTCAGGCTATGTTTAAGGTTACCAGGATATTTGATAGCTCTCTGCCAAGGAAGATGTACTGCTGAAATCTGCGGATTGATCAAAAACTTTCTGAGAGAAATATTGAGAACAAAAGGGAAAGAAGAATTTGTAGGGCAAATTTAAAACGACAATATTTTTAAATGTAAGTTTTGCCTTTAAAGACATTGCCATTTTAAATTTTCCCTACAAAGTAGCCGAATAACGGTGACTTACAAAAACCGCAGTTTAATATATTTACCCGCCAATGTTTTTTGTGGTGCACAAGCATGCACACCACAAAATAACACTTTGGGCTAGATTTACTAAGCTGCGGGTTTGAAAAAGTGGGGATGTTGCCTATAGCAACCAATCAGATTCTGGCTATCATTTTGTAGAAGGTATTAAATAAATGAAAGTTAGAATCTGATTAGTTGCTGTAGGCAACATCCCCACTTTTTCAAACCTGCAGCTTAGTAAATCTAGCCCTTGGTCTTCTTCTCCTCTTATGAATTTATATTGGTTAGGGGGTAGCACCTTCCTTGCTGCTATAAACAAATGTACATAGTAAACGGAAGAAATATTAACCAATTCAATTTGGAAACAAAATACTGATGTCTGGGCATTAGCAGAAATAACTTATTTTGTTTAAATAATAGTAAATCTAGTGCGGTGGTACTTCCTTCTGTCTGCCGAAATATTGAGAGATAAGGTGCACCTGCACCATGCCTTAAGAATGAAAGTTATTCATATTATACCACACAAGACTTTCCTAAATTTATTTTTTCTCCTAAAACAGTGGGTTAAAGTTGCGGACATCTCACTTCCAAAAAGAGGCACTGACGATGCTCAGAAGATCAATGTATGTACTGTGTAGCCAGGACCTAGAGTTTTTTGGGATGGGGGTGATTTAGCATAGCCCTGCCCCTTCTTTACTCTCATTGGTGGGCCCCACCCTCTCCTTCACTTTGATTGGACCTGGTGGCTGAGAAACTGGCAGAGGATGCTACCCGGCTGCTCCAATTGTATTTAAAAAATAATCAGAGGGGCCAGGCTGGATCTTCTGCCTCTCAGCTGCCAGATAGACGTACACCGATCAGTCACAATATTAAAACCACTGACAAGTGAAGTGAATAACATTGATTATCTCGTTACGATATCACCTGTCAAGATATTAGTCAGGAAGTAAACAGTCAGTTTTTGAAGATGTGTAGGAAGCAGGAAAAATGGCCAAGAGTAATGACCTGAGCACCTGGGTCAGAGTATCTCCAAAACAGCAAGTCTTGTGGGGTATTCCTGCTAGGCAGTGGTTAGCACCTGCCAAAAGTGATCCAAAGAAGGACAACGGGTGAACTGGAGCCAGGTTCATGTGCGACCAAGGCTCATTGATGCGCATGGAGAGCGAAGGCTAGCCTGTCTTTACCAATCCCACAGAGAAACTACTGTAGAACAAATTGCTGAAAAAGTTAATGCTCACTATGATATAAAGGTAGAAACACAAAGCATCGCAGCTTACTGCGTATGGGGTGCGTTTCCGCACAGAGGTCAGAGTGCCCATGCTGATCCCTTGTCCACTGCCGAGAGCACCTACAATGGGAATGTGATCATGGGGCAATCGAAGAAGGTGGCCTGGTCTGATGAATCACAGTTTCTTTTACATCCTAAGGACAGCCATGTGCATGTGTGTTGTTTACTTGGGTAAGAGATGGCACCAGGATACACTATGGGAAGAAGGCAAGCCAGCAGAGGCAATGTGATGGCCTGGGCAATGTTCTGCTGGGAAGCCTGGGTCCTGGCATTCATGTGGATGTTACTTTGACATGTACCACCTACCCAAACATTGTTGCAGACCTGCTACACTGCTTTATGGCAAAAGTATACTCTGATAGCAGTGGCCTCTTTCAGCAGGAATATGGGCCTTGCCACAATGCAAAAACTGTTCAGGAATTGATTGAGGAACATGACAAAACGTTCAAGGTGTTGACTTGGCCTCCAAATTCCCCAGATTTCAATCCAATCGCGCATCTGTGGCATGTGCTGGGAAAATAAGTCCGAGCCATGGAGTCACCACCTCCCAACTTAAAGGATTTAAAGGATCTGCTGCTAACATCTGGGTGCCAGATTCCACAGGATACCTTCGGAGGTCTTGTGGAGTCCATGCCCTGTAGGGTCAGAGCTGTTTTGGTGGCATGAAGGAGACCTACACATTATTAGGCAGGTGGTTTCAATTTTGTGGCAGATCGGTGTATGTAGCTTTGTCATGGAATTTCAGAGATGGCCACTAACAGCAGGTATTAGCGCAACTGAACAGGGAGGCGTGGAGTCTAATGTAACCCCGTTTTTCACTAGGGACCCCCGCAAGGAAGTTTAGGTTTAGCTGCAGAGGGTACACAGGTCATGGTTCTCCAAGACAGTCACTGGTGTAGCGACAGTAGTAGACAGGCATAGTCAGGCAGTCCAGGTCAAAGCCAAACGAGCGGTGCGGTACACAGGGAGGTTCGAGAGAGAAGTCAGGTCAAGCCAAATAGTCAAACCAGCCAGGCAGCAAGGTACCAAAACGAAACACAGGAGAATAGTAACAGGAAGCTGAGTCAGAACTGAAGAACACTGGATCAGAAGTTCAGGAAGCGCTGAAGCAGGAGTGAACCAATACTCTGGCACCCAACATGTGTCAAAGGGTGCGCTATCTACCATAAGGTGCATCCTGATTGGGTGATGGAGATTTGACGGTCAGACACACTGACAGGTGAGCAGAGATAGCATCCCATTGCCTAGCAACAGGATTGTTGGGCTACCTTGGGCTGGGTCCCTGGGCTACCTGCATTTGTTTCCTTTAAAATGTTCCTAATAGGCTGCTGAGTCAAGTCTTGCCTCCTGGGCTCTCATCTTCATAAAAGAGATTTTTAGACTTCATGGTTGTCCTCAGGAAATTTGTCCAGTTTGTGTCACATTTTTGGAAAGCCTTCTGCAGGAATATGGGCATAAACTTAAAATTCTCTTCTGGCTATCACCAACAAACTAATGGTATGGAATGGGTAAATCAAGATTTGGAAAGTCTCTTACAATACTTTTTTTCTGAAAAGTAAGACAATTGGAGTGATCTTCTCCCCTGGGCCGAGTTTTCCCATAATAACCACTTTCATCAGTTTTCTGGTTATTCCCCTTCTTTGTGGTTTTTGGGACCCACTCCACCTTACCTGTTTTTCCTTCCAACCCAAGTTCTGCCAACCCGGCTGCTTATTCCCTATGTCAAGATGTTTATCACATTTGGTCTGCAGCCAAAGAAAAATTGCTGAGTTCGTCTCTGCGTTATAAACAGTTTGCTGATCGGCATCGTAGGTGTCTCCCAGCTCTCCATCCTGGCGATAAGGTCTGGTTGTCCACTCAGAACCTAAGATTACAAGTTCCCTCCATGAAGTTAGTCCCTCGCTGCTTCGGTCCTTTTTCCACCACCCACGTCATTATTCCTGTAACCGTCAAACTCTGGTTACCTGCCTCAATCAGGATCCACAACACCTTTCACGTTTCTCTTCTTAAGCCAGTAATCCTAAATGAATTTGTTCATCAGCCTCCTCGTCCCTCTACAGTTCACTCTACTTTGGGCGAAGATTTTGAGATCAGCCATATTCTAGATTACAGCACCTCTCAGGGAAAAGAAACAATTTTTGGTTCATTGGAAAGGATATGGTCCTGAGGAGATATCGTCGGTGGACAGAAAAGATCTTCATGCACCACTTTTATTGAAAAGATTTCTCAAGACTTCTTCACAACCCCAGAGAAAGGAGGGGGTACTTTCAAGCACTGTCCCTGTGATCTCCCATCTGCACAGGGATGGGCACCCTCTCTAAAGAAAGTCTGGTTGCTTAGCAGCCAGATGCAGGTGGCCACTTCTACCAATGTGCGCCCCATTGCCAAGCAACGGGGCACACAGAGGAATGATAGACTCCGTCTCCAGATAAGTTAGTGCCAAAATCAGCAGAAAGCCACATTGGCTGTCAGGGTGTGGTCCACTGGTTTCACACCTACTGTGTTGACAGTGTTAAATGGGTGTGAAGCCACAAACAATTTTAAACTTAAACAGTTTGCTGTTTTATTGAACTTGGTAACAACAGAGATTATATGCAGGTACTCACAGCGTTGCTTGTAGTACAGCAGCAGTCAAGCAATACACACTTGTATATACAGGCTTGTAGATATGCAGATGCAGGCTTGTATGTGTGTATAGGCATATAATTATATACATACAGGCATGACTCCTTAACTACTGCACGTCCATGCAGGTTATACAGTTTTATGGGCTCAGACTCCTCTATTGTTAATAGGGAGTCTCCGGTCATTTTGTAGACACTTTGGGGACTTATATGTTATATACAGTATGCAGCTAACTCTCTCTGCATCTGGTCTCTGCACTGTCTAGATGGAAGTGTCAAAACAAAGGCCGAACTAATGGTTTGCGGCACTTGCGCATGCGCAGTAGTGCTCATGGACATTGATATCCTGACCCACTTCCTCATAGACCAGCGGGGATACTGTGGTAGGAGACAGAGCGTAGCACTCCTGTATAATAACATGAACCTTGATCTGCAATGGGAAGATCATCCAGTCATACCCAGTACCATATGTCACCATGGGGAGTATGGCAAGGAAAGGACCAAGAATATGACACAAAACATACAAAAAGCAAGCAGATACAATAATCTGACATTGTCCTGCACAGAGGGACAACAGAAAGCTATGTTTAGCATATTCAGCCCACTGCGCTAACCACAATTAAGAAAATATTTCTGAGGCTACAGTCCATTTAAAAACCACAGAATGGAACAGACACTGCTTATAGTTGCACTTACTCTAGGGATAACAACTTAATAAATATGGCACAAACATTTAATCAAAAAGATAAATATCAAATTAATAAAATATAAATTAAGAATTGTCTTATCAACTTAAATTTTATTTTATATCTTTTACAAAGGCATTACTATACAGCAATTGAGATTACTTAAAAATGTTGTAATATAGGTTGATTAAATTAATAACACAGAAAAATGTATTAGGCGCTAAATTACATTAAAAATATATATTCCTAAATTTATAAATTTGTACAAACTGCTAAAGAAAGTCAGCTCCTTAAGGAGAGGAGTGCCACCTCCCTCATACATTAACACATAGAAAAAAACACAATAAGGAGCCCCAATCTAGATCAATTGCAATATACCTTACAATGAATATGGCAGAAACAAAAAAGGATCCTTTATAAACAAAAATATATTTATTAAAAATATTAATAAACAACACTTAGAAAAATATCCACATTAAAGGAAAAGTACATCTTACAATGAATATACATAGAACAACCTTAATAAAAAAAATGGTATAAAAGTGAGGATTTAGAACTGCATCACAAAGGGAGTTCAATTAATAATTTATCCACAATGATGTGAATACTCTAATTCCATATTGAGTGGAAACCATAGAATATGAATTGTCAACCTGATAAGAATGGTTGCGGAAATAATATTTCCACAGAGTAGAAGACAGTGGGAGCTAAAATATGAACAGTGCATAGTGTACCACACTTGCGGGATCCTTCGTTAAACAAGCGGGTTGCAAAGTAGCATATTGTCTAGGAGACTTTATCCAGAAAGAAATTCCAATCTGTCACAGGACTGTGGGCAAGTGACTTCTTTTGGACAGTTATTCCTCCTGTTTTTGAGTGTGCATGTAGGTATATTTTGGAATGAGTGATGTGGGGGTGACACAGTTGTTTCGGAGCTATTTTGTATTTTTTTAAATTTAGGGTAATTTGCAGCCCTTTCGCAAATTGGAGTACTATACATGTGACCCTTGAAGTATATTGTGTTGCCCATTACTGCCTTAAACACTGCTAGAATAAAGTTTAAATACATCCTCTATTCCTGCAAATATTGTGACAGATCAGAATCTGCACATTAGCATAATCTGTCTCCATATCTCTACTAAAAATAGGTTGCAAGCTTAATTTGGCAGGTATAATATGCCTGAAGTAATGAAAGATTATAAGCACTATATTCAAGATAAATAACATTAAAAATCATGTGTTTCTCCACCCTGCTTCTGCAATAGTTAAACAGGTCTGAAAATAAATATCCAACATTTGGGTAATTCAAGTGAGAAGATGACCATGTTTGCTCATCTAATTTAGCCCCATACATGTGTTACTAAATTGAAAATTGAGCATGTCACTCAATACTCAGGCTGAGCCAGAGAGGATGGGCCCATGTTTGATCAGCTTAAGTGAATAAATAAAAAATCTGCCTGCAAGGTTAAAATCTGTTTGAGTCTCTGTGATAGCATGGTTTAATAATATTTCATCTAACAACATTAAGCCATCAACCACAAAAGCATCATAGTTTCATTAATAGATGCTAACAGTGCACACTTATTTACAAATGGTACTGTGGTGTTGTGTGCAAAGCTCATTATCATTAGTCATATCTATTTATTACTGCACAGTGAAATGTAATTGTGCTGGCTCTGAAATATTGTGAGAAGATAAAAAAATGGGGTAGAAATTCCCAATTAAGCCTCATTGTGGATAGCATTGTGCCTAGATTGTCATATACTTCTCTGATAAATAACAGACTATGGGGTCGTCGATAAGCATTAAAAACTGAGTCTGCACTTTGTCTTTCTGTAAAATCAGCATAACCGAAGCTAAGTAAAATCTTTGTTTTCTCAGCTTCCTAAATTCTTCTATGAATTTAGTACAGCATTTGTGGGGCTGCATGAGTGAGTCCCTCTGTTTTTCTGTCAGTTTCCTTTGCACAAAATGAGTGCAATAAAAAAAGATTATTACATGGAGAATATAATATGAAACGTCAGGATTTCAAAGTCCAAAATCAAAAGAATCCAGGTATATGTTAATATGATGTCATGATGATGTAAAAATATGGTAAAATAAATATACACAGATATAGAAGCAATGTTGATCAACAGTAAAAAATTGTGAGGGTGCTGATAAATCTGCTGTATGATTGGGATAGGACTGGTAACACTTACTTCCAATTCCACCGGCAAAATGTGCCAAATTATGCAATCAAAAAATGTGAATGTTTTTATTATTCAATACCTCTTTATTAAGGAAAAAGATGCAGATAATAGATAAGGGAGAAACATGCCATACAGTGTTAGCATAAGACATATCCAGTGTCATGTATCAAGGATGTAGCATTACTTCATTATAAAAATAGTCTTGTACAAGTAAGCAAAGCCAAAAATATAAATATTTTGTTAACAATTGTATCAAAGAAGGAAGTGTCAAATACAGCACAGAAAAATCAAGATGCTTCAGCAAAGTTATAGAGACATCATACTCCTTATTTGATAAACACATTTAAAATATAAGAACGCAATAAACCATAACATGGGGGTGGAGATAGGGGGAAGGGGAGGTTGAAGGAGTAGCAGGGTTCCAGCCTTTAGAGAATTGGGTTATACAGGTTAAACTTTGTAAAGGGGGGCTCAGGGACAAGACGGTTTTATATTTGGTGTCTTAATAAATATAATTTATTTCACTTAGAAAGTATATTTCTTTGTTTCTTGAAACTGTAATCAGTTATCATAGGAGGAAAGGATCAAGGCATCTATAGTCCTTTAAAGCTCAAGTCTTTTGAATCACTATTTTAGTGTTGGAGGTGAGGAGGATCTCCAGTGGACTGGAATCACTGCCTTTGTGGCACTATGAAGATGTTTAAATATTGTTTTATTTGTATTGGTTGATCAATACACTAGTCAGGTTTAATAACTAGCTACCTTCTAACTCCGTTACCCAAATCTCTCTCCAATCCCTCATGAACCTTGGTAATGTTTTAAAACAATTTTCTATTAACAGCTTATAAATGCATGATAATACATGTGTGGGGCAGGATGAAGTTGTACACATAGGGCCTGAGTCATTAAGGCAAAAAGGAGTAAATGTTCTCTGGGACAAACCATGTTACAATTCAAGGGGTGCAAATGAGTTTATTATTTTGCATATAAGTTAAATACTGGCAGTTTTTTCATCTAGCACACAAATACTTGCTAACTTTATAATTACACTGAAATTTAAAGTTGATCTAGGACATGTCCTACCCCAACTATAAATATGTCCCCACATTTTAAATTTACCTTCCCCTCCAGTGCAACATGGTTTTGCCCAGGTGCAAATGTTACTCCTTTATTATGCTTTGCTCTCCTTAATGACTCAGGCCCATAGTCTCTAATTGTGCAAGTCAGAAAGAGTTTTATTTGTAAATAGTGCCAAAGTTCTGAACTAGGTAAATTCTATTTGGTTTGGAATAGTTTATTTTAAAATTGGAGAGTTCTCCGAATATTTGGAACTAGAGTATTACATTTGGTATGGAAATGACTGGTTTGGCGATAACCACTAACAAATCGTGCTAGTTTATAATTAGTATCACCAACCTGGAACCCAAGATATTTGGATTAGCCCTTACCCTTATACATCTTGCTAAAGTCTCCATTCACAGGACAAAAATAAGTGGTGAAAGTGGGCACTCTTGTCTTGTGCCAATAGTAACTATCACTGGGTCCGAAAGGTCCCCATTTATTTTGACTTTAGCTGTGGGATTTTTCTACAGTCCAATGATCCTGAGTGGTCCAGTTTGACCCAATTCTAGATGACTCAACCCTACCCATATAAAGCACCAGCCTCTTCTATGAAAAAACCTTTTCGGCATCTGATGAAAGTAGCATAGAATTGGTGAAGGAGAATGAGACCAGATACATTAGGTCAAGCCCTTGGGTTGTGTTTTGCCATACCTCTCGTCCCAGGACAAAACCCATTTGGTCAGAGTGTACAATTTTCAGCAGAAAAGGCTTTAACTGATTGGCACTGAGCTTTGTATATAATTGCACATCCACATTAAGGACAGGAATTGGTCTATAGCTCAGGCATCTGGAGGTTCCTTACTTTTTTATGTATGATGGAAATATGAGCTTTCAGGGGCTTTTTTGTAAAGTATGTTTTCTCAGAAACTGAATTAAATGCTTGGAACATTAGGAGAATTAATTTATCTTTAAAGGATTTATAATAGGCAATTATAAACACATCCGGGCCTGGACTTTTCCATGATGTGGTGGAATTAGTTGCTTCTATTTGTTCCATGGATGTAGTAGGGGGTCTTTTATTTGTTTATCTGCTTCTGAGAGTTGGGAGTATTTTTTCATTATGTCCTCCTGGTAGTTTCCCATAATGATAAGAATGAAAGGCCGCTCCTATAGCTTTATTAGGTCATTAATTCTTTCCAGCTTCATCTTTAATTATTTGTATATATGTAATGACTTTCTGAGTGCATAGGACTTTGGCTAACAGTTTTCTTGGTTTGTTTCTTCATTGCTGAACTTGCAGATATCCAATGTAATTTTGTCTGACATTAGCTTATTTACCTTGGTTTCCCTCTATTCTGCCTTAATGTCTCCAGATAGGGAAGCTTTGTGATTTCATCTGCAGGACCTTTAGTTTAGAGAGGAAGGAGCTTTTCAGAGCCTCTTTATGTTTTTTTTATGAGTCTCCAAAATTGAAGTTTCTAGTAGTTTATTATGCTCTACATAATCATCAATGGTGGTTTCTATCTCTGGCTTACATAAAAAATAGGGCTTGTTGAGAGACTGGGTTATTTAGAAAGTGAGAAAAGCAGAGGCATGGACAGACCAGCTAGACAAAGTAGATTGGCCTTTGGTGGCATCCTGTACTAAGTGTAAGTGTCTATGTGATAGGAAAATGTAGTCGATTCTGGAAACGCAACACTTTCTTCTCATAAATGTGAGGAGAAAGTCTGGTCACTATCAGTGGGATGGCATAGTCTCCAAGAGTCACCCAGCTGGAGCTCATGCAAGGTGCATCTTACCTTACGGTACATTTGGAAGTCTTAGAGGATGTGTCTATTTCTAGATGTAGTGTCCAATTAAGATCTCCCCCAACTATCACTGAGCTGGTCCATTTGCTGCATATGCTTCTAAAAGAAAAATGGTTGAAAAATTTGGTGGTAAATTTTACATTTAAGCAGAAGACCCTTCCCCTCCTCCAACCTGTGTCTTTCTATATCTACAAGTGGTAAGCATTTGGAGCAGAGAATAGCCATTCCTTGCTTGTGTGTTTGTCACAGTAATAACCTTTGAAAAAGTAAATGAAGGGTCAACAAAATAAACAAAGTACATCTTGAATTAGAACAACATTGGACTAATTTAGAGTTTAATAGCTAGAAGCCTGTAACCTGAGTATAAGGCAATAGGTATGAGTCATAAGGAATTAGAGTAGGTTGCCCCAGATTCTTAAGTTCACAGACCTAGTACCGTTTGGGGTAGCAATAACTAGACTTTATCTTAGATCCTGTCTCTCAAATAGAAGTGAGACAATGAGGAAAGAATAGATAGTCTGAATGGTTTAACAGATCATGACTCAAAAGTCCCCCATATCGGTTCGTAGAGTTTCATTTATCTCTGAACTCTTTTGCCTATAGAGAATAAGAAACGCCAAAGAGATTTAGCAGCTGCTTGTTTGTGTGATTGCTTTTGTATTTAGACCAAAATAGCACTGGGATTCTACAGAGGTGCTGTATGTTATTTTTTTATGTATTTTTTTTTATATTGCACCAAATAGTGAATGCATGTCAAGACAACTGTCTACTGCTTAAGACATGTACATTACAAATATGTTTAGCTAGGTTTAAGTGATTGTGTAGGGTTAGTGTACTGTAATTGACACTTTTTAAATTAGTACTGTAAACACACTACTCTGACATTTTAACTTTATTTTTTGGAAATCATATATGCCAGGGTTCTGACAAGTAATTTGAAAAAAAATGTTCTCTTATTATAACAGCCATGCAAACCTTGTATAATCTTTGTTTTACAAATATATTGTGTGTTTTTGTGATTACATACCTATGATATGATTTTTCAAAAGTTTTAGCTAATATTAAGCAACATTTGTTACAAATAATTTCAACCTTATGTATAATTAATGTTTTGATCAATTTTTGTTCTCCTTTTCCTGACATATAGTGCATTGTTTGTCAACGGACATTCTATGTTTTCCTAGACAACAGCATTGTCTCTGCAGCAGTAGCTGTGTTGGCAGGAATTTCACAGACTGCTTTTAATTGGATACTAATATGGGGCATTCATTTGTGCTTCAATAAGTTTATTAATTTGCCATAGGATAAAGAATCCCTTTTACCAATAAAGTAGCAATTTTATAACCTTGCACAATTTTCACAAGTCATAGACTCAGTGGATGGTACTCATGTAACCCTGGTACCATCGGGAAGAAGATAATCCATTTTTTTAAATCAGAAACATTGTCATTCCATTATTTTTCAGGCTATATAAAATGCATTTCTCCTCATCTGTAGCATTATTTGCAGAGAATGACTCCTTTATTATTGACTTTAGTCAAATATCTGTACTAAGATACAATAGAAACACACAAAGGTTTTTTCTTTTCTAAAGTGTGTTCGTTCAACTTTCAGGAGACAGCAACTACCCTTTCCAATCATGGCTACTCACTCCTAATTTAAATCAATAAAACATGAATATTTGGCCTTCTCAAAGCCTGTTCTCATTGCCTTGACTAATCTGGCAGAGCCCTTATGTATGTATTGAATGTTGCATGAGATATTATTGCCTTAGATAAATCAATGTTGGCCGAGCCAAGTTATTATGTTGGGAGAAGAGGTGTTTGTATTAAATGAACTTTGTCAACAATGTTTTCACCTTTTTCCCCAAAAAACAATCTCTGTTTGCTTACAATGAAAAATATTGTAAAGTAACATTCTATAAGAGACATGCAGAACGAATGAGTAAAAGTAGTGTAATTCATATGTATACTGGATGCATATTCTGGGTGTGGGATCAGACTGGATTCCTTCTGCTCTATAAAGTAGAGCTATGTATTATTGTTGATTTTGTGTGTAAGACTATAATGGACGATTGCGTAGTCCAAAAGGATACAGGCAATATAAAACCTGTTCGAGAAAAATAAAAAATAATAACCCTGCAATGTATTTAGGACATGCTGAATTATATATATATGTAGATATGTATTACAAAATCTTTTTAATAGCATATTTAACAAAATTATTTAAACATTTTTATTTCAAAATAAATATTTTATTTTTGCTACAATCTCGTTGTTTCATTTCCCATACACTCTATTCAAATAAAGTGCACTGTACAGTACATATACCTAAAAAGGTGTTAGTAGTAAAGGTAAAAATCTGTATTATTGGTTTAATTGAGGGAGGGTAACATTTATCCAGAAATTGGGGTGCTCACAATGGGTCACCTTTATATTAATGGATTCAAATCTTTTGAACAGCTCAGACAGAAATTTGGGTTTCCCTATTCTGCTTTTTATTGTTACCTGCATTTTAGACATGTCATCTTTACACAATTTGGTTATTCTCTATGGTCTATCTTTTCAAACAGTTATTGTTATCTGTGGGTGCTCATAAAACAATATAAATTATAATTTCAACTTCATATAGCTCCTGAGGGGTTAGTGTCCCTTAAAGCTAAATGGGAAGATGACCTGGAACCCCTCTGTGACGAGGATTGGAATCTAATACTTAAAAGTATTATAGATGCCACATCCTGTCTCCAGTATCAACAGATACATTTATATATACTTCATAGGGCATATCACACTCCAGCATCATTATTCAAGATGGGTAGAAAAAGTAATCTGAATTGGCCAAAATACAGATCCAGTGTGGGTTTGTTTTGGCATATTCTGTGGGAGTGCGAGGTAGTGAGGTGATTCTGTATGAGGTCCACGAATGTGTGTGTGACACAGAAACTGCTCTCACTCTCCTTGACCTCAGGGTGTGTCTCTTTGGTATATGCCTAGAAGACAATATGAATAAAATTATGTATAAATAAATATTTATCTTGGTCACATGGGCAAAGGTCATCATGGCGTAAGCTTGCTGTGGAATCTCCTGACTACCAGAAGTGGAGAGTGCTGGTGAATGACACAATGAACCATATGCGATATATGTATAATAGTAGGAATTCACTCAATAAGTACCACAGAATTTGGTCCCAATGGTGTAAATCAGATACAGAATATGCTCTGGAGATTTAAAAGGGAATTAGTATATAGGTCAGCTAATAAACATATTGGCTTGATTCAGCTTCGGACATAAGTTCCACTGTGTGTGGTATTTTGCAGGACATTGATCTCAGAAACGAACTTTACGCAAATCTTGTCCAAACTCAAATGACACTTCTGAGTGCCTATGATTTGAAGGATGGAACTTGGAAGGAAAGGGGCGGACACACGTAGGCAAGGTACAGAAGGCGCATGCTGCGGTCAAGGGCGCAGACATTCATTCGATTCAAGCTCTGGGCAACTCTGAGGTACGTATTTTTAGCCGTATCACTTGCCCCAGCTACAGGGCAGGTGTCAGTGCTGAATGATAGTGATGACTGGCACGTATTCATGCTAGAACATGTGTTTGCAAAGAGAAACTGTAAAAATGCTTTTTATGTACAGTACTTTTTAAGAACATTCTGATTTATCTATTTTATGTAAAGAAAAAATGTAAAAAAATATTTTTTCCATAAATGTATTTTTATTAATGATTATAATATTAAGGATTGTTAATGTATTTAACAGTTTTTTTCTGAATGAGTTTTGAACAGACTATATTGCAAATAAGCATTTTGCATATCCTGCAGTGTGTTCTGTCTGTCTGCATATGGCAAGCAAAGCCGCTTATATCCATATTCAAATGAAAACGTTACATGCAACTTACGCCCGATTTGATAAAATGCAAATTGCGTTCACATTGTGTTCCGAGAAGAATCAGATCTATAATTTTAAGTTTGGTCTTCTGGGATGCTCAGACTTGGGTACATCTTGCATAAGTGTTTATTTTAATTGTACATAAACATGTCACTTGAGGAATTCTAACACATGGTTTTGTTTTTGAGGTTCATATATTTTAATTAATATGGATGGAATAATTGTCAAAAGCTTATTGATTGATTGATTACGTGTTTTGCAGTATGTTTGTCTATGGGAATAACTGCCAAAAGTTGTGGGCTATGGGGGATTTTTCTTGTTTTTAGTGCATGTGTTCATGTTTTATAGCAAGAAGCAAACACAAACTACATGATTTAAAAAAATGTGTTTATTGGTTACACATGGGGGAGGAACATTGTAAATGACTAACATAGAGCCATCCAATACATACAAAATAATTAGTAATAATCATATTCCAAATAAATCCAAACAGTTCCTAATGGGGATGTGGCAATAGGCCAGAAATATGCCACGTTAATGTCCTTTGTTAATTGCGAGCAGTGTTAATTCAAAAATACAGCACACGCTGCTCTCTATATATTTGCAAACGAGCATACTTTTTGCTATACCCACCTGTAGTTTAGCGTTGATTTAGGTGCAAGTATATCTGACGCATGCTTGTCAAAACACTGGCGCATACGCTACTGGTGCACATCTGGATGCATCTTGTGATGTGGATGTCTCAGGATATGGACATAAATATGCTGATTTTTTGCAGCTTTTTTTAGTCTACATTTTTACGCATATGTGTCCAACTCAGTATCAGGAACAAAGTGCAGATTCATTAATAAGAATTAATCTATTGTTTATCAATACTGCAATTTGGATATTTTATCCCCAAATATTCAGAAGTAGCAAACTATGTATCCACTATTAACCTTGCATTAGTTCTCTAAAATAAATAATGCCATATTTCAAATATGAGCAGAAGTATGTGTATTTCATGAGCTGTATTGGGACATAAAATGATGGACATCATAACTCCTTTACATATGATCACTAACACATAAACTATAAAGACATGCAGGAGGACTGATAATCATTATGAGATGTAACAGTATTCATATAGGCCAGAAAGCTGTATGTAAGGTATGGTACTTGCTGTGTTTCTTTTCTCACACTCTCCTGCCACCTTGCTGTCTACTTCTTTAACAACTAGTCACCTCAATAAAAAAAACATTGTGCTCTTGAGAAATAAAATGTCTGGTAAAGATGTTGCTTTTTTGGTTAGTTTTTCTTCCTTTTACTTTAGAGATAATTTCTTATTGCAGTTTGCTTGCCCTACATATAAAAGGGCACATAAGGTGTAGATTTATAGTTTTGACAGTTTACACAAGGAAATACTTCATTTTGCAACTTGTGTCCTGGGAGGTCCAGGAGGCAGGTGGGTGTGTGAGGGTAGGGATCGAAGAATTGTGTAGTTAGCCCCGCCCCCAAAACAGTCATCACTTTTTTGGCCAATAAAAATACGGGATGGGGCCCCTCCATTTAATTTGCAGAGCCGGCCGGGAATCGGGAGCATTTTCGCTGACAAAAAAATAGATCCTATTGTATAAATGAGACGGAATTTAGACTGTGGTCTGAAAAATGCAACAAACTATTAAGAAAAGTACTGCTCTTGTGCACGTATGCAATATTTTTAATTGCAGAAGTAAAGATAATAAATAAAATAAAAATAATATTTTTTTGGGCTCACATATACCCAAGTAATGTTAAAGATGCCAGATGTAACTTAAATTTATATCATTTTATAATCTACAGATAGGAGCATGCTATTTGTTGTTGTTATTAATATTATTTTTATTATTATTACATAATGGGATAACCAGCTGTGCATGACACTTACAATACACAAAAGTTGCATGATATCATTGCAAACTGATTATACAAATATTACTAGCACAAATGTATGAATGAGTATGATAATATTTAATTGCACATGAAGAAAAATAAGGAGATGTAAAGTGAGAGAATTAATAAAAAGCAGAATTTTACAGTGTTCGGCCTCATCTGCATTTTTTTAAATGATCAGTTGGATGGCAATATAAATGCAAAATATTAATACAGACGAAAAAACAATTGTTGTCAGCTTTTGTCCTAACCAGTACAAATCTAGTAATATCAAGCATATTAGAAATATGAGGTATTGATTCAAATTTTATTCAAAACATGCTCACAACCCAAGTTGAAGGGCCCTTTTAATGTGAGTACCTTAACACACATTTATGCATGAAACATCACTGACATGCAGTTAAAACAATGTGCGTAACAAGAAGCTTGAATCACAAGCTACACCTTGTCCCAGCATGGCTTCACCTACATTTTTTTAGATGTGAGTTTGGGCTAATATAGCAATAGTCACACATTGGACCTAATTATAAGCGAGTCCATATATGTAACAAATAGTGGTCTATCGATACTTAACTTAATTCCTTTAGCAAACTTGGATGGATTGCATCAAGTCCAAATGCAAAAAACATTTTTGAGATCATCATCATCATCATTTATTTATATAGCTCCACTGATTCCGCAGCGCTTTACAGAGAACTCATTCACATCAGTCCCTGCCCCATGGAGCTTACAGTCTAAATTGCCTAACATACACACACACAGACTAGGGTCAATTTTGATAGCAGCCAATTAACATACTAGTATGTTTTTGGATTGTGGGAGGAAACCGGAGCACCTGGAGGAAACCCACGCAAACACGGGGAGAACATACAGACTCGACACAGATAAGGCCACAGTTGGGATTTGAACTCATGACCGCAGAGGTGCTAACCACTATGCCACCGTGCTGCCTCTATATCTCCTCCAATTATCTTTTTGGTTTATCACTTAATAGCCCAATATTATCAGTTTTCATTTTCTTGCTTTTTGTTTTAGTTGAAAAACATTTTGGAATTACAGTTACCATCTTTTGCAATCTATTTTTTTAAGCTTCAGTCTTTGCCAACATGATTTCCTTTTTACACTTTGCTACATTGCTTGCACTTCCATAAATAATATTCAGTTCCTTTTTACTTTAACAATTTAAAGGCTCTATATTTCCCCTATCCAATTCCATTACTTGTTACTTAACTACATTGGTTGCCTTTTATGCCTTAAAATGTTGTTACCATGCAATATCTTTTTGCAAATTCTTTTTTAAAAAAATATGTTTAAAACATTCCCATTTGGCCTCTGAGCTATTATTCAAGAGCACACTTTCCCAGTCTACAACCTTCAATGCTTCACTTAGTCCTTTTAAAATTCACAGTTTTTGTAGCACACTTACAAAATGTTTTATTGAAAGTGAAGTCAACAGTTACAATGTGGTGGCCACTATTCCCTCTCCCTTCGGTTGGTTCTTCTAACACTTGTGAAATGTAATTATTTTAAAATAAAGAAAAATTGCTTTACTTTGGCAAATAACACTAGTTTCAGCGTCCCAATATATTTCCCAATACTTACTTACCCATAATAACCACAAATTCTTTGCTGTCTTTTACAATTGTAAAAATATAGTATTAATTCCCCATAGATGTTTTCCTAGGTGACTTATAAAAACACCAATGAGTACTTTAATGATGGTTTCCATATATATCTAATAATACAGATTCTACATAATTCTCCCAGATATCACTCCACTAGGTAGGTCCTAAACCAGTTTCTACATATTCACAAACCCTCACTCTTTCCTATTTTCCCCAATCTTCCTGAACATGATACATCCTTCCACGGTCATCATTCAATCATGACTTTCATTAAGTCAAGTCTCAGTTATACACACTATATCATATTTATATTTCAATAAAATTAATTGTAGTTCACCTATTTTTGTTTGAAATAGCATATGATTCCATATATTTGATGCTTTTATGAATTGCCTCATTATTCCCCATAATTCCTTTTCTATTTCCCTTGACTAAGCCTTGTAACAAGTCTATATAATCTTGCACACTTCTTCTCTCTGGACTCTATCTTCCTCCTAGTTTAATATTTCCTCTGGCTATCTAACCATTTTCTCCCAATTCACAATTACACCATCCTCATTAAGATTCAGCCAGTCTCTACTGTATGTAGAGCCTTCAGCTGAGAAAGAAATTGACTCAGTTCTCCAAAAAACAAAAAACCCTGCTTTCTACAGCAATTTCTCAGCACCTCATTTACTCATTAAGCTTTCACTCTATTTCAGGTTTAGGACATCACACAGATACAATTTCAGAGAATTCTTCCTTGAGATACTTGGTTTTTTAGGCTTATAGAAAAATTACATGAAATTGTTTTTAAGTACTTACAGCCCATGTTGCCATCCCAACAATTTATAGATCAATGCAAAACAGCAAACATTCATCACTGATTGGATTGCCTACCACCAGCACCTGCCTGGCATTCACAACACTGCCACTCCGATTTTCACTGGAGCAGTCATTCTCCTGGTTGCTAGTGGAAGCATCCTATTGCAACAACGTTGCTCCTGAACTTACATCCCAATGTAAGAAATATGACCCATACTTACAGGGGTGTGTATGACCAGGACAAAGCTCCATGACACATTTCCCAATACTCCTTTTTCTAATTGTGACACAGCTACCTAATGTACTTAAAGATTCTGTCCTTCTGTTAGACTTCTGTTACCACACTTTCTACACTGGCCCAAACCAGTGCCTGCTCAGTGAGTAGTGAACTCATCCAACTGTTATCAGTGGACCTTTGTGCTACTATTTGCTCTTTAAGACCCAGAATGTGGGAGATAATATCTTAATCAAGATATGGTCATATCTTGCACAGCAGTAATCTCCCGGGAACAGTTGTCCCACAAGTGCATATATTATGCAGAATGTACCCTGGAGGCGGCAATACCAATCATGGATTACCTATTGACTGCAATGTACTTTAACTATATGATGATACACTCTCTAACAATAAGCCTTAGTCCTGGGACTTGCAAATAAAAATTCCAAACAATTATTCTTTTAAAGAAAATTTAAAAAATAACTTCAAAAAGGAAAAAAGATCTGTAAGTGTCCTATAACAACAGATTATCCACAATAGACCATCCAAGATATCAGTAATTAGTTTCCTGATACTAAAATCCGTAGACATTTCACCACTTTATAAATATGCATCTAATAGATGTATGATGTATGTAATTGATATAGCACTCTCAAATCCTAAATGTAACCTCATAAAATGGGAATACAATTGCACTAAATTCATTATATGGTTAATATTTTGACAAAATAAATTGTATTTATTTACTCACATACAGGGGAGGGCTGGCAGACTTTATCAAGGGGGGCAAGCACACTGCACTGGCCCATAAGTAGTGGCCCATCCTTCAAGGGTGCTTTTTGGTACAATATATATTTATCTATATAAAAAGGAGGCTATTTTAGTGTTGCTTAATCCATATATATGTTTTTATGCCCAGGCCCAGTGCTGGATTAAGGCTCTGGGGGGGCCTGGGCACTTTAGACAGGGTAACCCCCTATGATGTAGCATGGTTATCCATTAAGACAAATACACAGGCCCCGCCCCTCCCTCACCTCACTATGCCTCCCTGTTCACTTGCCATACCCATACTCTCACCTCGCCCAACTTCACGCTCCTTTCCCCACACTCCCCCGCGCACCGCTAACCTTGCCAACCTTATCCCCATCTCCCCTCTCCCCTCCCTCCCTTTCTCCTGTGCCCTCTGGAATGCTAGATCCGTCCGCAACAAACTCCCCTCTATCCATGACCTCTTCTTATCTAACTCTCTTAACCTTCTTGCCATTACCGAAACCTGGCTCACCGATTCCGACACTGCCTCCCCTGCCGCTCTCTCCTATGGCGGCCTCTCCTTCACCCAATCCGCCAGATCTGGAGGCCGCCCAGGCGGTGGAGTGGGCATTCTCCTATCCTCCACCTGTACTTTCAGACTCATTCCTCCTGAACCCTCCCTCTCCTTCTCCTCTTTTGAAGTCCACTCTATCCGTCTCTTCTACCCCATTCATCTCTGCGTCTCTGTCATACACCGTCCCCCTGGGCCCTCCTCCCTTTTCCTTGACAACTTTGCTGCCTGGCTCCCACACCACCTCTCCTCTGACATCCCCTCCATTATCCTTGGCGACTTCAATATCCCTATTGACAACCCCACCGACCCTGCTTCCGTCAAACTCCTTGCCCTTTCTTCCTCCCTTGGCCTCTCCCAATGGACCTCCTCTTCTACCCACTGCCTTGGTCACTCCCTTGACCTTGTCCTTTCCCACCGTTGCAGTCTGTCCGACTTCTCTATCTCCCCCTTTCCACTCTCGGACCACCATCTCCTCTCATTCTCTCTCTCCTCTACTCCTGCACCCCTCCCCCCACTCAAATCTACCCGGTCCAGGCACGATCTCGACACCCTTGATCCTGCTATTCTATCCTCTTCTCTTGAAACTCTCCTCTCTCCCCTTTCCACCCTGTCCTGCCCTAATCAGGCCACCTCCCTCTATAACCAAACCCTCTCCTCCGCCCTTGATGCGGTCGCCCCTGCCCAGCCCATCCACCTTCGCTGCTCCAATCCCCAACCCTGGCACTCCAAACTTACCCGCTTCCTCCAAAAATGCTCTCGTGCTGCCGAACGCCACTGGAGAAAATCTCGCTCCCTGGCTGATTTCCTCCACTTCAAGTTTATCCTCTCCTCCTACAGCTCTGCCCTCTCGCTCGCTAAGCAATCCTTCTTTAAATCCCTCATCTCCTCCCAGTCCTCCAACCCCCGCCGCCTCTTTGCTACCTTTAACACTCTCCTGTCTCCCCCGTCTCCCCCCTTTCTTCCTCCTTATCTGCCACTGACTTCACCTCCTTTTTATCCTCTAAAATCGCGGCCATCAGACTTGAAATCTCCTCCTCCACCCACTCTTCCGCCACCCACCCTCTCGCCCTTCCTCCCCCCTCCACTCTCCCCCCCTCACCCCAGCCACCAACTCCTTTTCTCGTTCTGCCCCACCTCGGGTGAGGAAGTCCACTCTCTCATTTCTTCTTCCCCCCCTTCTACCTGCCCCCAGGACCCCATCCCTTCTCACCTTCTTTGCTCCCTTTCCGCCTCCACCTGCTCCCACTTCGCTCACCTCTTTAATCTGTCCCTCTCCACCGGCATCTTCCCCTCCACCTTTAAACATGCTCTCGTCTCACCCATTCTCAAGAAACCCAACCTTGACCCCACCTCACTCTCTAATTACCGCCCCATTTCCCTTCTCCCATTTGCCTTCAAAATACTCAAGAGACTTGTCTGCAACCATCTCTCCACCTACCTCTCTGAACACTCCCTCCTTGACCCTCTCCAATCAGGCTTCCGCCCCCTCCATTCCACTGAAACTGCCCTGGTTCAAGTTACGAACGATCTCCTCTCGGCTAAAGCCATGGGCCACTACTCCCTCCTGATTCTCCTCGACCTCTCAGCAGCCTTTGACATCGTTGACCACCCCCTCCTGCTTCACACCCTTCAGTCCATTGGCCTCTCCGGTACCGTCCTCTCCTGGTTCACCTCTTACCTTGCCGACCGTTACTTCTCTGTTTCCACCTCTGAGTCTCTCTCCCCCTCTTCCTCCCTTCCAGTCGGGGTCCCTCAGGGCTCTGTCCTTGGACCCTTACTATTCTCACTATACACCTCTTCTCTGGGTGCACTCATCAGCTCCTTCGGCCCCAAGTACCACCTTTATGCTGATGACACTCAACTCTTAAACTCAATCTTGCTAAAACTGAGCTCATTGTCTTTCCTCCCTCTCGTACCTCCTTCCCCTCTGACCTCTCTATCACTGTTGACAACTCCTCTATCTCCCCTGTTCCCCAACTCCGCTGCCTAGGTGTCATCCTCGACTCCTCTCTCTCCTTTACCCCTCACATTCACTCTCTCGCCAAATCCTGCCGTTTCCAGCTTCGCAACATTGCCCACATTCGGCCCTTCCTCTCCCAGGATGCCACCAAATCTCTCATCCACTCTCTAATTATCTCCCGCTTGGACTACTGCAACCTTCTCCTTATCGGCCTCCCCCTCTCTCATCTTGCTCCCCTTAGATCTGTACTTAACGCTGCTGCTAGGCTTATTTTCCTCTCTCGTCGTTCCACCTCTGTCTCCCCACTTTACCAAGCCCTTCACTGGCTTCCCTTCCCCTACATAATCCTTTTCAAGCTCCTCACTCTGACTTACCAGGCCCTCGCCAACTCCACTGCTCCCTACATCTCTAACCTTATCTCTATTAACACTCCCTCCCACCCACTGCGATCCCCTCTGATTACCTCCTCTCACGCACGTATCCAAGACTTCTCCCGCGCCACTCCCCTCCATTGGAACAAGCTCCCCGGCTCCATCAGAACTTCCCCTAATCTGTCCTCTTTCAAACGAACATTAAAAACCCACCTTTTCCTTAAAGCCTTCCAGTCTCATGCCTAAACTCCCACCGGTCGGCTACCTCTCTTTCCCTTCTCCCCCTTCCTTGACTCCGTCTTCGTTTCTCCCATCTCTCCGTCTCATCCATGTGTCTGTCTGTCTTCCCCTCCCTTTAGATTGTTCGCTCCTTTGAGCAGGGCTCTCCTACCTCCTGTTTCCATCACTTTTAACTGCGCTCTCCAGCTACTCAGCTCACCTCCTCTCAGTCCCTCTGCCCTCTGTCTCCTCTCGCTTCTCTCCGCTCCCCTCAGTGACTCTCAGCCTGTCATCCGTGCCCATCCTCTTGGGCCATAGTTACCTGCCTATACGCACTTCTCCCCTCCCTCCCTCTCTTTCATGCTGTGCCTGAGCCCCCAGAGTTGTAGTGCTTACTGTTACTTGTACTGTGCTGTTTCACCTTGTACTGTGCCATTGTTTGTCCTTGTACGGCGCTAAGGATACTTTGTGGTGCCCTATAAATAAAAATTAATAATAATAATAATAATAATACAGTGTGCACTACTGTTAGGTGCACACAGTTCTGCCTTCACGAGAAGTAGACGGTGAAGTGGGACATACCTCCCAACTGTTCTAAGTGAAACAGTCACACAAATTCGGGACTGTCCCACCAGATTCAGGACAGTTGGCAGACTTCCCTGCTCTCTCCTACCTGTTCTTGTCACTGTTACTACTTTTGGCTGCTGGTTACTTTAGCTCATTTGTTGCTTGTCTGGATCCTCGAATATTGGAGGCCCTATTTGGAAAAAAAGTGGGTACATCAAATTTAGAAATCTCCAACCAGTCCCAGTTTAAATCAATAGCACCCATGTTTTATAATTAGGCTTCCTTCAGCCAAAACATTAAAATAGTAATATTCACATTTGCTAAATAGATCTCTTTCCCTCCAACCAACCCTGACATTAGATAGCAAGCACATTTCATCTATAAACCTATTTCCCTCCCTCCAAACAGCCCCAGCAATAATTTAAATAGCATCTACGTTTAACAAATATAACCATTTCCCACAACAATGAAAGGCATTAAATAATCCATAATCACATTTAATAAATAGAACTCATTCTCCCCAAACAGCCCCACAATCAATTAATAGCTCACCACCCCAGCAATAAATTAAAGGTCCAATTACTCCATCTTAAATTCATAGGACCCACTATTACATTGCCCAACGATCACCCCACAAATAAAATGGCACCCAATAATTAGCCCCTACCTGTACTCCTAGATTAAATTATAAGCCTACCTCCCACATTATATTAAGACCCCCCTCCCTCACACACACTACACTCATATACTGGCCCTTCCCACACACCATACATTCATATACTGGCCACCACACACACAATACATTTATATACTGGCCCCCACACACACACAATACATTCATATACTGGCCCCCCCCACACACACAATACATTCATATAATGGCCCCCACACACACACACAATACATTCATATACTGGCCCCCTCTCATACAGACATTAATTTAGCATACAGACGCACACATTATATTATTATACTACCCGCCCCCCGGCACTTACCTGGCTCAATCCACGCGCGCTGTCATTTTCTTCACACATAGGACGGCACCTGTCACGTGGTGCACGTCCCATGTGACACAAACAGAGGCGCGCCGTACGCGGATACATGGGAGGGAGGGGGGACGAATCGTTAGGATCTACGGCCAGGTGAAGAAGGTGGCTTGTCCCAGGGGAGGGGCCAGCCACCAAGTACACACTATAGGTGTAGGACCTGGCGGCCCAAAATAGTGTTTTTTTGTCCGGCCCAGCCCGCCCCTGCTTACATAGTTAATATTGATAATGCAAAGGAATTAGTACAATCCAACAGTTAAAGTAAATAAACATCTTCTATAATACCAGCCAAACATGATTTAATTTGTTGTTCACATTCTAAACCATGGCCAAAATTGGAGTTAATATTGTAGAGTAGTAAATTTGACATTTTTTTTTACGAATTATTGCTCCAGAAGGCTTATGGCTTTCTACCACAGATATATACAGAGCCAGATCACCATTAGGCAAACTATGGTGGTCACCTAGAGTGCTAAAATTTCAATGATGACTAAAACACTGAATGAGTGACCCTAGTGTGTTTGGGTGTGTGCGTGTTTTTGTGTTTTTGTGTGTGTGTGTGTGATAGAGAATTTAGACTGTAAGCTCCAATGGGACAGGGACTGATGTAAATGATTCAATATACACTGTACACCGCTGCAAAATATGTTGGCACTATATATTTAAAGGTAGTAAGGATAGAAATAAGCATGTTACTCATGCAGTGGTCTATTTATTGAAGTGCAGCGATAAGGTTGATACGTAGTAGAATAGTAACATAGTTGATGAGGCTGAAAAAAGACACCAGCCCATCAAGTTCAACCTATTTTGGATCTCCTGCGATCCCTTACTAATATTTGAAATTGATCCAGAGTAAGCAACCGCCAATCTGTTTCAATTGTGAAAATCCCCCCAGACCCAATATTACAGTCCTATTTTTACCCTATATTCACTAATATCCTTCATTTTAATTAATGGTCGTATCCCTGGATACACTTTTCCGCTAAAAATTTGTCTAACCCTTTCTTAAACATATCTTTTGAATCTGCCATCATAATCTTCCCTGGCAATGAATTCCATATCTTGACTGCCCTTACTGTAAAGAACCCCTTCCTTTGCTGGTTGTGAAATCTCCTCTCCTCTAATCTTAGGGGGTGACCGCGTGTCCTGTGTAAAGTCCTTGGGGTAAAAAGTTCCCATGAAAGTTCTCTGTATTGACCCTTAATGTATTTCTACATAATAATCATATCTCCTCTTAGACGCCTCTTTTCTAAAGTAAACATGCCTAAACTGGCTAACCTTTCCTCATAACTTAATGACTCCATACCCTTTATCAATTTTGTCACCCTTCTCTGAACCCTTTCTATTTCCAAATTATCCTTTTTATAGAGTGGTGCCCAGAACTGTACTGCATATTCAAGATGAGGTCTTACCAACGATTTATACAGTGGCAAAATTACACTGTCTTTCCTTGTACCTATGCCTCTTTTTATGCATTCCAATACTTTATTTGCCCTTGCAGCTGCTGCTTGACATTGAGCACTATTTCTAAGTCTACTGTCTACGAGCACTCCCAAATCCTTTTTAATTATAGATTCTCCTAAATTAATTCCATTTAATTTATAGATTGCGTTCTTGTTTTTGATCCCTAAATGCATAACCTTACATTTATCTATGTTAAACATCATATTCCATTTGGCCGCCCAATCATCCAGTTTATTTAAGTCCCTCTGTAGAGAAGCTACATCTTGCTCTGATTTTATTACCTTACAGAGTTTAGTGTCATCTGCAAAAATAGAAACTTTACTCTCTAAACCATCACAGAAGTCATTAATAAATATATTAAAAAGTAGTGGCCCGGATATTGTTCTTGGGTCGCCCCCGGATCCCCCAGGCTGGATACGGCGTGCTGCTGGTGAGTAACATGTGTATGCTATTTTTCTTTTTGGTAGCTAATGCAATAGTGTGGTCTAGCTTTTTCTAGCATTGTTCCAAGTTGGCACATTTACTTATTTACTTATTAGCGATGTTGTTAACAGTACTTGTGCCTTTCTACCTCCCTTCCCTCCTTCCTCTTTCTCCCTCCCCTCGCCCCCATTCCCCTCTGATATAAATTTACAAAATTACAGAGGAGACGCTTTGAATACTAATACTTTTATGTCAAATATGTTGATTGTATTTTTCCTGTTGTTTCCTCTTTAAATAAAGAGTTTTAAAAATAAAGGAGTGGCCCCAGCACAGAACCTTGAGGTACTCCACTTAAAACTTTTCACAAATTAGAAAATGTTCCATTTATCACAACTCTCTGTTACCTATTCTCTAACCAGTTTTTGACCCAAGTACAAATGTTGTTTCCTAGATCCAGTTCCCTTATTTTGTAAACTAAACTCTTGTGTGGCACCGTATCAAAGGCCTTTGCAAAATCTAAGTAGACCACATCTACTGTTCTGCCCTGGTCTAAGTTCCCACTAACTTTCTCGTAGAAACTAATTAGATTAGTTTGACATGACCTATCCCTCACAAATCCATGTTGATTCCCACGAATAATCTTATTGTACACCAACTAATCCTGAATACTTTCCCTTAATATACCTTCCAGTAGTTTCCCCACTATTGATGTCAGGCTTACAGGTCTAGAAAATCACCTATCACTGCAATCTATCATTAAAATCTTGCCAAGCCAACTGATTGATAAGTGTAGTATTAGATAAAATTAATACAAGAGTGTTAGAGTACTAAAATGCTATTTACAGGTACAAAGGTATATTTTAAAATAGATGTGAAACAGATCTGTGAGAGTACAAAATTAAATTACAAACTTCACAGAGACTTGCAAAGAGTAAAAAATAAATATACATTGCTTGTCTACTTTCTTGCATGGCAGTATGTCAGTGATGGGCAACAGGAGAAGAGCTGGCCTCCAGTGGCCTAGCGAGCCTTCACCTGAGGCCTCCAGCAGGCTGGTTCCTGATATGATCCAATATCTGCTTTCTTAAAAATCAGAGAAATAAGACTGAATGGGAGCACCCAACTTCCACATCACTTAAGCTCCTTTATACAATGCAGGGAGTTCATGCAACATACCAGAGGAGGAGGGGGTGCAGTGTGCTCTCCCTCATCTGTAAATGCAAGCTGTGAAAGTGGGGTATGGTTGACAGACATGTGTGGGAGGTCGGTGTCACATGTGGGGTGAACTGATGGTCTAAGGGGTATGTGA